>NC_134572.1:161456919-161773169 GCF_050947875.1 Dermacentor variabilis
GAAATAGAATCAGGAACACCTTAGACTTCTCTCAACCAAAGGACCAGGCAGGATTCCGTAAAGGCTACTCAGCAATAGACGATATTCACACTATCAATCAGGTGATAGAAAAATGTGCGGAATATAACCAACCCTTATATATAGCTGTCATTGATTGCGAGAAAGCGTTTGATACAGTCGAATCCTCAGCAGTCATGGAGGCATTGCGGAATCAGGGTGTAGACGAGCCGTATGTAAAAATACTGAAAGATATCTATAGCGGCTCCACAGCCACCGTAGTCCTTCATAAAGAAAGCAGCAAAATCCCAATAAAGAAAGGCGTCAGGCAGGGAGATACGATCTCTCCAATGCTATTCACTGCGTGTTTACAGGAGGTATTCAGAGACCTGGATTAGGAAGAATTGGGGATAAATGTTAATGGCGAATACCCTAGTAACTTGCGATTCGCTGATGATATTGCCTTGCTTAGTAACTCAGGGGACCAACTGCAATGTATGCTCACTGACCTGGAGAGGCAAAGCCGAAGGGTTGGTCTAAAAATTAATCTACAGAAAACTAAAGTAATGTTTAACAGTCTCGGAAGAGAACAGCACATTACGATAGGTAGTGAGGCACTGGAAGTGGTATGAGAATACATCTACTTAGGACAGGTAGTGACTGCGGATCCGCATCATGAGACTGAAGTAATCAGAAGAATAAGAATGGGCTGAGGTGCGTTTGGCAGGCATTCTCAGATCATGAACAGCAGGTTGCCATTATCCCTCAAGAGAAAAGTTTATAACAGCTGTGTCTTACCAGTACTCACGTACGGGGCGGAAACCTGGAGGCTTACGAAAAGGGTTCTACTTAAATTGAGGACGACGCAACGAGCTATGGAAAGAAGAATGATCGGTGTAACGTTAAGGGATAAGAAAAGAGCAGTTTGGGTAAGGGAACAAACGTGAGTTAATGATATCTTAGTTGAAATCAAGAAAAAGAAATGGGGGGCATGGGCAGGACACGTAATGACGAGGGAAGATAACCGATGGTTATTGAGAGTTACGGAATGGATTCCAAGGTAAGGGAAGCGTAGCAGAGGGCGGCAGAAAAATAGGTGGGCGGATGAGATTAAGAAGTTTGCAGGGACAACATGGCCAGAATTAGTACATGACCGGGGTAGTTGGAGAAGTCTGGGAGGCCTTTGCCCTGCAGTGGGCTTAACCAGGCTGCTGATGATGATGATGATGATGATGATGATGATGATGATGATGATGATGATGATGATGATGATGATGATGATGATGATGATGATGATGATGATGAATGTCCTTCCTGGCAGTGCAGAAAAAGTTAGTGACATTTCACTTCGTGAACGCGAGTGGCGTGCAAGCGTATGGGTGCTATAGCGCACACGAAGCTAGCAGCCCTCTGTGCACCATAGGTATACACTGTTCGCATCGAGATCGTATTCATGGAAGGGCTCGCGCGGCTGCGCTATATGCAGCAGCCGCCAGAGTACAACCCCCTCCCCGCCGCCCATTCAAGTGGGAAGACGGCCTGGTTGCCCCCGCTTTGCCCCCTTGCGTACGCGAGATTGAGCCGCCATCGTCGGCTAACCGTTGCACGGTTTCACTCGAAGACAAAGCGCACGGCGCGCGAGGGCTATTTTATCACAAGGTGAACGCGATATGACCCTATCGCAAACAGAACCTGTAACAACTGCCCGAGGAAGTCAACCCAGCGCGCCTCTACTTACCTTCTTCATCCGCGACGTTTCGCCTCGTTTCTGCTTACCCCCTTCGCTCAACGTCACCTTGATTTTCCTCTAGGTGGCGCTCTTCTATATATAAAGGTGGTGCCGCCACCTTTATATATATATATATATATATATATATATATATATATATATAAGCAGGGGAGCCTTTTATCCCCACTCATGTTTATGATATACATGGCGACGATGGCTAGGGCGCCAGAAGGTCGTGAAATTGGATTTAATCTCTCATACAAACAGGCGGGTACACTAGTAGAGCAACAGCCTCCAAATTTATTTTGTGAGGACGACATTGTGTTGCTAGCTAAAAACAAAGTTATTTGCAAGGCAGGCGATAATTTAGGTTTAACTTTAGCGTTAGAAAACAGGTGTTAAGGTATTCAATGAAAACAGTGAACAGACAGTGCTAATACAGGGCCAGGAAATACCTCGGGTGAAATAATATAAATACATTGGTATAGGGATAAACGAAGGCAATTGATATATGGAAATACAGGAAAAAAAACAACAGTTAACGGGAAGAGAAATGCAGCCATAATGAAACACAGAGCGCTATGGGACTTCAATTGTAACAATTTCCTTTTGTAGCGTGAGCTACACTGGGCGACGTTGAGCAGTTTCGCGTGGTTCCTGGAGAGCCGTGCTGCGCATGCGCGAGCAGCAGTGGCGTCACACGGCGCACAGCCTCGCCGGTCTGCGCATTCACGAGGAGTGACGTCATAGCCGCGGCAGACGCAGTGGCGCCGGCGCGTGCCCAGCTGCGCGCCTCCGTTGCGCAGTAGCCAAGTCTGACGCTGTGCCGGAGCCGCTTGATAGCGCCTCTCATTTTGTGCGCCTGCGCAGAGGTATCACTGGGGGTACACATATAGTGAGGCGTTTGCCAGTGTGGTATAGCCATGGAGAAGGAGAGCGAAATTGATGCTAAGCGGCGCAGAAGAGCGGAGAAGCTTAACTCATCGGATCCCGAAGTAGTTGCCTGGCAATTAGCGGTTGAGCGTAGGGAGAACGAACAGAAGAAGGCTAAACGTGCTGCGGAGACACCGGCGCAAAGGGAGGAACCTCTAGCAAAGTGGCGTTGAGGCTGAGCGACGTGCTTAAGCTCACGCTACGTATATCCTGGCATAGCCGAGCTAAGCCACTGCTAACTTTTTTTTCCAGGATGGGCATGACGGCGAGTATGCAGCGTGCTCCCCATCACAGTTTACACAGTTGGGAGAGCTTTGACAACATTCAGAGGTGTCCTCATGAGCACTGCATTTCGCACAGGTTTGGCGGCCTCGGCAGCTCCATGAACTATGACCGAAACGCTGGCGTTTGAAACATCGCAGGAGATATGCAACGTATGGCCGCAAACGAAGCTTGATATACCCGGCCTCGATGGACTCGGGCAGAACACTTGTGACGAAAGTATCAGGTGTTTGGTCTCGATTTCCTTATTGTCACGCCACATCTTAATTCGTTTAACGTTGATGACGTTCTGCTCACTGAAGCTCCCCAGGAGTGCAGCTTCAGTCAGCTGCAAGGGCTTATCATCTGAGACTACGCCACGGGTGGTATTCATAGTACGGTGCAGAGTTACGCTTAATTGAGCATCCCCAAATGATACTGGATTAGGTAGCTTTTCATATTGTTGCTCGTTGCGAAACTCCAAGAAGAGATCATCGCTTGCCATCCTGGGCGCTTTATAACCTGTACCGAAAACTTGGGTGAGAGGCTTAGAAACGAGGAATAGTGAGATGGTTCGCACGGGTTTATCTGGTTGTACAGAGTGGATAACATGGAAACCAGGCAAAGATCCTTTTTGACCGCCAAAAAACTCAGACATCATTGGTGCGCCTCCTCTTCAGGGAGCGATCAGGTAGTGAAGGGAAGGAAGCTGCCATAAGAGAGTGTAATTTTCGGCAGTAACGCCAGCTACCCACCGTGGAGTTCTACAAAGGGACGCTGCAGGACCTGTGAAACAGGGCCTGCAAACGCGGCTTTACGTTACCACTATAACCGAATGTGACCTAGCCTAGGTTGGCTACTCACAAAAGGTTAACCCTTGCTACTCGGAAAAATTGGAAGTAAAGGGAAGCCATGAGAAGACAGGAAAGATGGAAAGTGAGGGAAAGACGAAGGTTGGAGGGAGAGAGGGAGACAGGAAAAGGCAACTACCGATTTCCCCCGGGTGACTCAGTCCGGGGGTGCCGTCTACGTCTACGGCCCCCGCCAAGGGGTTGTAAAGGTAGGAGCACCCGGTTTTGGCTCAACCCCCAGGACTTCCTTTTCGCGCACACGGCTACGCCACGAACTGTTAGACACGGGAGGGTCCAAGCCTTGTGTGCTCGGGTACGTGGTGTCGCAACACACCAAACGCCTGCTGACGCAGACGCCCCTGTCAATGCCCCATCGTTTAAACCAATTTCTTTGGCAGGCTTCTTGGTGCTAGGACAAAGGAGACCGCGTGCGCCAAATGCCAGCAGGAGGACGTTCAGTTTTTTTTCAGGCACTTGGCCTGAAGTACCGACACCAAGGCCTCGTACTTCTGGCGCTTAGCAGCACGCCTGCTTTCCCGTGTCTCGGTTCTGGCATCCCAAGCGATCGCCACTTCCAAAATGAACGCTTTTTCCTTGAACTAAGGAACTATATCAGGCCTAAGCCTGATACCCTCCCCGGTAACAAGGAGCCACTCTCTCGAAACCTCAGAATTCTTGTTTTGTTGCCACAGTTTAGTAATTATGGCCTGTCAAATGAATTTAAGCCGGCAGTAACGCGGCTCGTGGACGGATGGACACATGTGAAGGATGTGATAGGTGGTTTCCTGTGCCTGGTGGCATCTTCTACAAAGCTTGGCCGAATCGTCTTTAGGGTGCCCATTGGAGGGCGTCCTAGTTGGAAAAAGGTTAGTACGCAGGTGCAGAGAACGGACACGATCATCGTCCTCTATATACCTGGTATCTGGCCGAATCCGCCCATTTCCAACGGGATCATTCTCAGCAGCGAAAAGGCGATTATTTGTATAATTTTTCGTCCAGTCCTCCAATTGTGTCTTATGTGCATCCAGTAGTGCTTTTTACAACGATGCACGCTCTCCGAGGCCGGTCGGGACACCCATTCTTTCCTCGGCTGCCTCTTGGTCCCCGTGAGGAGCTCCTTCCAACACAGCGCCCACAATGGGGGAGCCTAGGCGTGGGAGCCGAGCAAATACTCTCACTTGGCATTCTGCCGCCACTCACGACAACTCCAACACGCCCAGACCTTCTGCTCGATGGGGAGTGTGAATGATGATATCTGGAAACGACGCCATTAGATGAAAAATTCGTTTAAGCTCCTGGCGTATGTCGCAATCGAGTTTACGGGTTAGCGAGCCGGAGGCTGCATACATCAATTTTGGAACAAGTAAAGCTGAGATGCAGCTAAGTTTTTGAAATGGCTTCAACTGGGCCGAATTACTGCGATCTAAATCATACCGATTGGTATCAATTGAAGTAGTAGCGTGTTTGTTGACAAAAAGGCCGACTCCCAGGTATTCATTCCGACCCTTCGGTTCGATCATGGCATCTCCCACATTTGGGGGCGTGGGGAATGCCATAGTCAGACCATTTTAGCATGTGGGAGTGGAACCGCCAACCAAAATGTTGCGTTTTATGAGGGTTTATAGCCAATCAAATTTTTCTGAAGTCAATCTCTGCAACGTCCAGGTTTCTGCGCAGTTCCTCCATATGACGAAGCGACAAATAAACGGTCATCTGCATACGCCATAGCGGTGATCCCTTGGCCATTGATTGCGTGCCCGAATGCCGATGAATTAAGCTCATGGAGCAAGGGATCTAAGTTAAATAAGGAGAAATGGCGATAAGGAATAAACCGGTTTGATGTCCGTCTTTACCTACACTCTGACATTGTCAGATTTAGCTTTATACAGGAATGTAGTTGTCTGGCTATTGTATAGGTCGCGAATGCTTTCAGAATAGGCAATTCTGTAGCCGCCCTCTTCTAAAGCCGTAAATAGTGCATTGTGGCTTATGGAATCGAAAGCCTTATGTAAATCTAGAAAGGCAGCAAGGAGCGGCCTGTGCAATATTTTAGCATGTTTTATAATGCCTTGCAGGAGTAAAAGGTTCGACTGTGCAGCCCTGTCAGAAGATAATCCACTCTGTAGTTTGTTAAGATTGTAAGAATCCTGAAGCCTTAATAGAATTAGTCTGACAAAGCTGCGGGCAACGACCGAGGTGATTGTAATGGAATGGAGCTCGGATGCGGTGCTTGCCATCACAAATCTTCGAGATAAAAACGGTTCTTGAAAGCCGAAGTTTACCTGGCTAGCGCAGGAAACTTAAGAAATTATTGAAAACTATCATCCAGACGGCACTAGGAATTTTCCTCATTTCCCGAACGGTCAGCCCATCCGGACGCGGGGTGAGCCGGCGCGGATGTTTTTCATCGTCTCATGAATTTCTTCCTCTGCGAATAGGTGTGCCTCACGTGGCAACAAATTTTCCTTTATACCAACGTGATCTACAGGGATAGATTCAGAACCTAGGATATTATTAAAAATGTTGTGGATGTTTGCCATCTCAATTTTCGCGAGTTGGCCCGGCTTACATATTAGGTCTTCAAGAAGAACTTTTGAGACCAAGCCGTACAATATTTGATGTTCCTTATAATGACGCCTCTTGAAATGCCTAGTCCTTTTTTTTTCATTTTTATTGGGAGTGAGGCGCACACTTTTGTGCTTCCCTTGTTTCGGCTTCCGAATTTTGACACCGAAATGTTTATAGATGAAAGCCAAATCATTCATGGTTATGGCAGTATTACAGGCATCTTCAGCTAGGCCGGGACAATGAAGATTCTAGTGGGAAAATATCCGCATGACATCCTGAAGACTCATTGAATCAACTCGGGAGGGAGCTTCATGACCGAAACTATCCTCAGGAGAAAAACTGCAAAGACAGCTATTATAATCGGCTTGGCATACCTCTGACTGACCCTAACCCTAACCAAGAGTTATGTATAGTTGTGACTCTTCCGAAGACCTTTTATCGCATCCAGTGATGGCGATGGGTAGATGGGAGCCAAATTTTGATTTATGTACCGTTCACCAGGAAAGCTCGATTCTAGCCAGAATAACCATGTGCGTGGTCGTCCACCGGCAGTATGAGCTGGCACTGGGCACAGCCGCCGACCTCCTTCAATAGCACCTCACCCCGCTTGACTCAACTGGTTCTGGATTCGGTGGTGGACTGGCGATCATCCCGGGCGCCTGAACAAAGTCAAATTCATTCGGTATCTCTTTGTTACTCTCATTAATAATGTTATCTGGTTTTATTATATTCGAAACGGCATGGGAGGACGACGCAGGGCTGCATTCATCCTGGACAGAGTGCCTATCGCACGACGCATTCTTAGGCATTGGCCTTGAGCCTTGTTCGACAACCAGGTTCACGTTTACCCTCTCCTCCTTTCTCAAAATCATCCGTTCCCAAGACCATGGATACGGCCGGCCTTTGAGGTCAAGGGTTGTGGAGAAGGCGCACTCGGCCGAGCCAGGTGCTCATCAAACCCCCCTCCGACCAGAGTAGGCGAGAAAAATCCAGCAGTGCTGTCCCCAACAAGCCGGCGGGCCCGTCCATCACCACTCCTTTGAGATGTCTCCAAAGCATCCTCAGCGAGACACCCCTGGGCAGCTCCAGCAAAGGCTGTGTCGCGAGCTTCCAATGGGGGCACACCGGGGGGCACAACGGCATTGCCGGCAAAGAGCGATGGCCTAACGACATTCTCTCCTAATGGTCCAGGAGGCATCGGCCCAGGGGTTGCTGAGGGCAAGTCCCCACAAAAGGAGGTGGAGACCGGCTAAGAGCACCAGTTTGATTTGTGTCTGGTATATCTGATTCGGAGTTTAAGAATTCCGCTGTCCGTATTAGGAATGCCACGTCCGCCGCAGAACGTCCCGGAGAGTTAAGACTGACCTGATATGCACTGGAAAGCGTGCACAACTGTGCCCTTGCCGCGACAACAACCCGCATCTCCCGTTCTAACCAAGCCAGGTGACCTTACGAAAAGAGTCATGGTTACTGAGTTAGTGAGTTATTGAGTTACTGAGAGTCATAGTTAGAAGAAAGACGTAGTTACTGCCGGCGTTTACCAGTGCTTTTTGGAATGTTTTCACATTGACATTCAAAGCACTGGGCAGAAATCACATTGCGTCACCACTGTCAACGGCCCTCGCAATGCTTTGTTTTAGTTAGGCACTCGGATTCCCCCGGTGCGCGCCAAGTCTCAGTTGGCTGTTTTCTGCTGGCCGAAGCAAGAACCTCAGGTGCGAAGCCCACGGAAAATGCACAGTTGTGGCTTTCCACAGAAAGGTCCTGATGGTGGTCCGGGCTCAGCCGCACCGCTTTTTACGGCGGCGAACCTCGCCCAGTCCAGGTGCACTGCCGTTCCTGCTTCTGGACCCCAGCCCGACCGGCTCAGCCTTCATAGCCAATAATTTTCCTAAGGTTAGGGATCCGTTTTGCCAACTTCCCTTGCCTACATTGGTCTATCGACTAGAGGCTGTACACCTTGGAGACCTGCTTCGGATGTGGGTACGGTCCGGCACGAAAATCACACTCCCTCACTCGGATTTTCAATGGCCGACAGGAGCGCACCGAGAAGGGCAAGAGCCGCACTGTGAAGGAGAACGTTTACTTAGGTCAAATAATCACAGGGAACCCTTATCATGAGAAGGAAATTCACAGAAGAATAAAAACGGGTTGGAGCGCGTACAGCAAACATTGTCAGCTCCCGACTGGAAGCATACCATTATCATTAAAAACGAAGGTGTACAATCAGTGCAATTTACCGGTGCTGACATGTTGAGCAGAGACCTGGAGACCAACAAAGAAGCTTGAGATCAAGCTACCATCGTCGTGATGACGTCGTGGTCGTTATATCGCGGTCATTATAAGTCCATGATTCTCTTCTTGTTATGCCGTCATCGTCACGCCATTGTCGTCACAGAGTTGTCGCCACAGCATTATTGTCATACCGTCGTCTTCAAGGCATCTTTTCACCCTCGTGATAACTTCATTAACGCCACTCCGTCGACATTATGCCACCGTCTTTATACTGCTTTCGTCGTTCCATCGAAGGAATTTCTTCTCCGCCATTAAAGCAAAATCATGTTACCATCAGCCGCTTTGTTAAAATATAACGATGCTGTCATCTGTCGTCCTGTCGTAGGACGACAGAACGACAGCTTAGTAGCCAAATAGTCTAGTAAGTAGCCTAGTAGCCTAACTGCCGAGTAACTCAAGCTGTAGCTTGAATTTCGAAGACCGACGACTGTGCTCGCCATTATCATTGTGCGTTAGGTGTCTCACGCATCCTGAGCACAAGCCTGCCCAATAAGTCGTTAAACATGTGACTCGCAGTTGTGTTACTGCCTGGTTATTCATGGTCACTGCAACGCGACAAAATACTGTCATTACTGTAAATACTGTAAACACGTTAAAACCAACTGTAATTATCGAAGCTTGGGTATTTTATATTAGTTTATAGCGCTGATGAATTGCAGGCGTCTGCAGGTATTCTTCCAGCCTTGTAGTGGCCCCTTGTTAGGCTCGATGGTGGGTGGCTACTATCGCCGCCGAATTTTCCAACGCTATGTGGCAAACTACTTTCCCCTATTACCTGATCGCTCCCTGAAGGTGGGGCGCACCGATGAAACATCCACGTTTTACATGCAACTAAAACAATCTTTTCCCAAGTACCACGTTTTACACAGTCAGCACGATACCAAAAGAGCCAGAATGATTTCACCATTTATTGTAGCGAAACGTCTTCTGGAAGCAATTGGCCTAGGCTATAAAGTAACGAAGATGGGAAGCGGCGATCTTCTCGAACGTCGCTACAAAGTACAATGTGAAAAATTCTGGAAACTTGAAGCATTTAGGGGAATTTCCGTCTCAGTGCGCCCACACAGGTCCTACGAACACAGTGCGCGCGTGGTCGTCTCGGAAGATGACTTTCTTGAACTGATTGAAAGTGAACTGCATGAAGGATGGCAACACCAGAACGTAATGAAAGTGCAGAGGATAATATTAAGGCGAGATGACAAGCAAATACCTAGAAAACACGTAATCCTTACTTTTGGAACTAGCAACCTACCTGAAACAATAAAAACCGGCTACTGCAAGCTTAGTGTCAGATCATGCAGCCCAAATCCGCGTCGATGTTTCACGTGTCAGTGTTTTGGGCATGGGTCGCAAACCTGCAGAAGGCTTGTTACTTGTGCTAAATGTAGTTCAACAGATAGAGCTTCAGACCTCTGCATTTCAGCAACGCGATGTGCCAACTGTAATGGAGATCACCCTGCCTACTCGCGATCATGCCCCTCGTGGAAAAAAGAGAAACAAATCATAGAACTGAAAGTCAAACTCAATCAATCTATTCCAGAGGTACGTAAGTGTTTTGTTCTCCACAATCAGTCCTACACTGATGTGGAGAGTCTGTCCTACACTGATCCTACGCTAATCTTTCCTACACTCATGTGGCATGCCGGGGGGCAGCGCCACAACCTTCGGCAGCCGCCCAAGTGACACGGAGTGTGATGACGATTACGCCACCAGGCTCCTTGACAGGAGCAACCAGTGCTGTTCCGCCCCAAGTCAGGAACGACCAACAGAACTACGGGCCTGTTGGTTCCAGGGCCACTGCCAGGTAGACAGACCCGGCAAACCCAGACTGTGCCTGCGGAGCAGGCATCATCCACCGCCTCTCAAGAGGCGACGGATGCAACCAACACTACTCCGGTGTCTGAGACGCCGAAGGAACGACATAGCTCCGTTGAGTACGCCGGGAAGAAGGAAAATCCCGTATCACGGGGCCTGGAAAGATGTGAGCTAACTTGAACTGCCTCTCTCTACACACAGCACAAAACGCTTCCAATATAGTTACGAAAATTATACACTGGAACGCCAGAGGTCTACTCCACAACCCGGATGATATGAATGAACTCCTACATAAATGTAATCCAAGAGTGTTGTGTGTGCAAAAGACACACTCAATTCTACACATACAAACTTTCTGCGACAATACGCCAGTTACCGCAATGACCGCAACGTCGCTCTCGCCTCATCGGGTGGTGTCGCCATTATAATTGATAAGGGTGTCGCTTGTTAGCATTTAGAGCTGCAAACGCCCCTTGAGGCAGTTGCAATCAGAGCAGCGCTTTTTAGTGAGCTGCTGACAATTACTTCTTTATACAGTCCAGCCAACTGTCAACTCTCCGAAGTAGAATTTGAAAGCTTTACTGCACAACTGCCTCAGCCCTACATTGGCATTGGAGACCTAAATGCTCATCATACCTTGTGGGGGAACTCTCAATGTGATGCCAGAGGGCGCTGGCTGAAAATTTGCCCTTAAATGCAGGTGCATGTTTGCTAAATAAGGAAGAACCAACTTTTTACAGCATCGCAAACAAAACATCTTCATCTATGAATTTGACCATTGCATCAAGTACAGTCGTACCGTACTTGGAGTGGAAAGTGCATCAGAATCTATACGGGAGAGACCATTTCCCGATTATTCTAAACTTAAGAAAACAGGATGAATGCTCTCCACGTATGCCCCAGTGGAAAGCTGACTCAGTGAACTTGCAGCGATAAAGAGAACTGACATATTTGACCCGGGATGACATCTGTACGCTTAGTATTGACGATGCAGTGTCATAGTTAAGCGTATTTATTGTCAACGTAGCGTCAGTATCCGCAAACAAATACATCGCCTATTAAACGATGTGTTCCCTGGAGGAACGATGAATGTAAGGAAGCACGAAAGAAACAAAATAATGCTTGGAATTACCTCTGTGTCTCTCCAACTACAGAATCCCTTATCAGCTTTAAGAAAAAATGAGAAGGTAGAATAACGCACCATCGTGCCAAAAGGGACAGTTGGAAAGAATACATCTCCTGCATTAATTCTTATACAAACGAAAGGAAAGCCTGAAACAGAGTAAACAAAATAAAAGGCCATGAAAATAATCCTCTATCACAAGCATACACCCTTGATAACCAGGCTGATTGTCTAGAAGCACATTTCGAGCACATTTCCAGTACACCTCGTTACGTAGATACATCCCTAAAATACCAGCGACAAGGACAACAGCTGGCTTTGTGTCGGAGTCAGCCGCCAATACAATCGTCCATTTAAGGTGGCTGAGTTCCAGGTCTCACTGAATTGTTGCAGCAATTCCACTTCATGAAGTGACAAAATAATGTATGAGACTATCAGACACTTACACCGTGAAAAACAAAGAAAACACTACTGTCACTCTTCAATTCCATGTTCTCAGCCGGCTACATTCCGTTCGCCTGGAAAGAAGCAATCGTAATCCATGTTCTCAAAGAGGGCAAGAACCCTACCTCACTCTACATTTATTGGCCTATAGCTCTGAAAATTTTCCTATGCAAACATTTTGAGAAAATGATTAACCATCGCGTCATTCATTTTCTTGAAAGCAACAAGGTACTCGATCCCTTACAGTCCCCATGCCTGATACGAAATGTCTGTTGTATTTTCTTCCTCTTCCCTTTATTGCACTGCGTAGAGTTTCTCCCCACTACGTCCTGTAATGCCTTCGGACCTTGCAAGTGTCCTTGTTAAAGAAAATGAATAACTGAAGCGCTAAGTTTTGAGATAGTGCTTGGTATTTTTCCTGTATATTCACATTTGATATAAAATGTATTTTCCTTATAGCTCGATTCTTTTTGTGAAATGATGCTTTACTATGTTTTTTCTTCGAGGTTAAGATTCTCATAGCCGGGGTCAGAGAGCGAGCACGAGTTTGTCTGATGTATGCACAGACTATAAACATGGTCCTACTTTTGAAACTTTGTGTGTGCACGATTCTATATGTGACAATGATGGAGGCTTGGGCTCGTTGGTTGTTCGTAATGAAAACCAAGTACAGTACGAAGGACTAGAGCTAATCAAAACGACAAGCACAGCGCTCTGTGTCGTCACTACTAGTTCTCGTCCTTCGCGCTGTACGTGGTTGTATGCCTCTATGTGAGACAGTCGTATCGCTTCCCTTTTTCGACTTGCCACTGAAGCTGTAAAAAGCAGCGCTTTACACATGTTTATTGTTAGAATCACGTTGCTACGCGACCACGCAACTCTAAAAAATGTTTCTACTGCCGCTGCATCTTCGTGCTTTATCATTTGAAGAAATCTCCCCCACATGTGCACTTAGCCAAAAATGATTTCTTTCTCTCATTATAATCTGGAAAGCTGAGCAAGAAATTGTTGTCTCGGGTACAGCTTGCTCTGCACTTGTTGACAACATGGGGACATATATTTATTGAAACACGCGGGCATGTATCTGATGAAAGATTTTGACAATCATAAGTTTGCAGTTCTCTTTGGGCTTGCCTGGCTCCCATTCTGTTTTGTTTTGGTACTCAACTTGAGAATAGAGTGGTGCCAGCTTTGTTTTCAAATTTTTGCTTCCGTTAGCACGTTGCTACGTGACCACTGCGAAAAACATGGCTCCAAATATCAATCAATAAATCTTTATTTAAATGAAAAGTCTGGATGGTCTTGAAGGCTAAAAACCAGGCAGCTTGATTAGGTGCATGAAGACGGTTACATTGGCCGCATGTGACGTTCCTTCTACAATCATTCTACAAACAAGTAAAATTAACGATAAAGCATAAAAGAACGGAAATTCAAGAGAAATATGGCTTAATAGTTGATAAGACAGAAAAATATCTGCTAAGCCAAACAAGGTAAAAGCAGTATATAAATAAGTCATAAATGTCTGAGTGCAATAATCGAAACGTGAAAGCTATTGTTCACATTTATACAAACTGTCGGCACGGTTGTCCGTGTGTAGCAGTCGTTTCTGTAAATTCATTCAAAATTGTTCGTAAGTTGAAATGCAGGGTTTGTAAATTGCAGTTCATTCGTAAACGAGGTAAGTACCATGAGGAATTTTTTCGCGTACGTGTATTGGTGTTATTATCATTTAGGCATGGTATCGTCGCAAGGAATTCCTTATCAGTATCTGACAAGTAAGAAGGTTTTAAAACCGGAAAATTTATAGGTATTTACAAATTGAGTATGTGTTTTTTTTTATTCCAAAAATGACGCTGCTTAGAGAAGCCTTTGAAATTTGTTCTCTGACACTTTGTATTTCGGCAGTAATCATATGGACTTTCGGCTGCAAAAATACAAATTATCTCAAGTTCGCTAAACTATTTCAAGTGATGAAATATTAGACTTAATGCGCTTGGCTGCATTACATAATTTCCTTCCGATTGACTGACCCCGTGCGTATGCCAATACATGTTGAGTAATCGCTACGCATCTTCATTGTGAAATACGAAGTGTAACGCAATAAATTTTTTTATTGTGATAAGCTGCTCCAAGCTTTCTGCACAAGCCGATGGCGCGCTATCAAAGTAAACACATCGACCCTTAGACGTTATTTTTCTTGGTAAGGAAACCTCAGTTGTAGATAGGACACCTTGCGTCGATTCCGAATATTTCGTTGATGAGGCGTCCTTAGTCAAGCATTCAACGACCCTCCCTTACCGTACGGTAGACGTGAAGCTAACTTCACGATTTGTTCCTCACTTCCTTCTGTATACACCTACGCGTTGCTTGACTACACCCCAGTGAGGGGAAGCACCAGTGATTCAGCAACCTGTATTCCCACGTGAAACGAACTGTCAGTGAGCAGGATCTATGACGTGACAGCCGTCAGTGCCGTCCATGTCAGCCCGAACCTTGCGCTGGCACAGAAGGAGCGTTTCCTCGGCTTTTTGTGCTCGTTCAAAGATAGTTTTGCCTCAACACATCGAGTAAAACCGACTCCGCTCACGAGACACCGAATTTTCACTGATCCGACAGTGAAACCTGTGCACCGACGTGCCTAACGCGTTTGCCAAAAGGAGCAAGATGGCTTTCGTAGTCAAGTCAAGCAATTGCTCGAAGACGACTTTATACAACTTTCAACTAGACTGTGGGCATCAGCGGTTCTATTTGTGAAAAAGAAAGACGATAAGCTACGGTAATTTGCCTGTAGTGCGTGCAGGCTCGATGGCTTACACCTTGCTTCGGTGCAGAAATGATGGGCGATGCGAAAATAGACATGGATTGACGAATGTTCTGTGCATCCAACATCTTTTTAAGCTCCTTCCTCACCCACAATGCCTTCTGCCGTGACATAATATAGGGCTTTCTTTTACCACTGTTGTGTGGCCTAACCTAAAAGCGATCTCACACTTTGTAGTTGCCTTGGGGTATCTCTTCAAGCACAGGAATTCCTGCTAAAACATCTGAACATCTTCACCAGCGATGCTTCCTCAGGCTCTGCGAAGAAGCTCAAGAAGCGCTGAGACTGTGGCGACTTCCTTCTGTGATTACTTCTCCACTCCAGTAGATTTAAGAAGTGCACTGACGGCTGGGCGTGATAGTAGGAATTTATAGCGTACTCCGTCGATGACTGGCGCCTGCCTAGCAGCACTTTTGCCGAGACACGACATGGTTACACATGTCCATTTATCGTGAAAATATCGGATTTCATCGTTTCCGTGTATTTCTACAGGGCGTCCCTGTTGTGCTTTCTTGCTCTCAATAATACTGGTACTTATAATTGTGATGCTCATCATCCATCAGCAAAACAGATATGTACAAGAGGCTTGCATGCAACAAATAAACTGCTTCTCGTGGTGTAGTCAGGGCCCTCTATATTTACTTTTTTTGTCGTATCTGGCTCTTCGTATTGGCTTGAGCTTCCTTGGTCTGTCAGAAAGCACGCATGAGTATCGGTGGACTTCCAGCTTGCAAGCGGGCGCTTTTCATCAGCTCATGTGGTAAATAGGCTACTTGCACAAAGTATAATGGGTTGTCACGTGGGTCCTGAGTCTTGTAGGCAAACTTTTCGCATTCCCTGCAGAAGTTATTCAACCGTTTGGGGGCGCTCTTACTTTTATTTGCTTCTGAAGGTCAGGACTCAAACCGCGAATGAGGAGCGGAAAAAAGGATCTCTCAAGCAAGCTGAAGTAACCCCCATTTCTCATAAAAATAGCTAAGTGCAGATCCAGATCTGTAATCCATTGCGATAGGTTTATCCCATAATTAATACCCTGTTTTTACAAAAAGTGCTAAGAAAAATTTTCGCCCACTCCGTTCATGGTTTGTTGCTTTGAGCGTTGGCCGCAACACTTGGTTATGCCCTATAGAAATAGTAGCATGTTTTTTACTTTAGCTTCATCATCATGCGAGCAATTTTCATCGCCCGCATATTCATGGAATGTTGACCAGGGTTCGGGACTACTGGACTCTATCAAACATGTCTGGCTTCACGTGTTCAAGACCCGGTCTGCATATTCCTCTTTCAGTACCGTTTACAATAAAACGCATTAATTCATTTTGGTGCCAGTTCTGTTCCTGTTGCACTTCAAGAAACTGAATGATAAGGTTGACGTCACTGTCAGACGAAGCAACGGTAGCAGGTGGCGCGCAGTTACGAATTGCGGTCACAACAAAATTATTATCTTTAAATTTTATATCTAGCTTCAGTTTTTCTTTCGCAATTGAATCACCTGAAGTGAGATTCATTCAACAGCTTTTATAGGAGACAAATGCGTCGGTGCTTTCTGCTTCCAGAAGACCTTATTTCTCTTCATCTTGAGCCGTTGCAGCCAAGATACAGATGCCACCATGTTGACTTATTCCGATGATGAAAGCCACTCACATCTGCAGTTGAATATTCACACCGAAAGTATGCGGCTGCCCCAATTCGTAATAGCAAATAGTAGGGCTAGGCTAAAGTGTCAGCAGCAGAGGGAGGTAAGAATCTCAGGACCCAGACAGGCCGCCTGTGGAAAGGGATCCTGGCAACCTTGAACAGCGGAACTCTGTCGAGTGAGGCTAGCTATGCAGGACTCTTTGAGGAACTACGAGATGTTGTTTGGGATATCATTGGCCTTAGCGAGATTAGAAGAACTGGTGAGGCTTATACAGTGCTGACTAACGGCCATGTCCTCTCTATAGCGGTCTCCCACATAAGAAGCAATAAGCAGCAGTTAGGCAGTGCTGCGACATTGTCACGCGCATTGAGTTTCCTGCTTTTAACAGCTTAACTATACGGTGGCTGGAGGCTGCATCGAAAACGTGTTTTCTGTGCTGGACAAGACTGCACGGCCAAGGGGCGGATCCCAATCTACGAAGAAAATAATTGTCGTCACCGATTGCTATTAGCCTGGACCTTCTATCGAGCATGCGTCAACATCAGCCTGACCTGCTAATGCTAAAGGACCCTGCTAATAACAGAGACGCTTAGTTCGGCGGTGGTGCGATACGGTCACGCGCATTGACTTTCCTAATTTTTGCAGGTAAGTAAAGTTTTCTGTACGTGTTTTTCACGCCTATTTCCTTACGCACTGCCGCAGAACACACCTCTTGTACTGGTCGTCGTTTTTTTTTTTGTGTGTGTGTCTGTATTACCTGTTTTCAGGTGTGTTAGCAGCTTCCCTTTTAAGAAATGCCACCCCCGAAGGGAAAACGCGAGGATACAGGGGACCTCGACAGTTTACGACAACAGTTGATAAATTTCAGAAAGGAGTTTCTTGCTGAATTCAAAGCGCTTAAGAAAAGTGTTCAGTACTGTAGCGAAACCTGTGATAGAGTGGCCGAATGTCACAGGGAGGTCAAATAACTTACGAAAGAAATTAAGCCATTTAAGACTAGCAACCAAGCTCTGCAGGAGGAAAACTGCAGGTGAACCCACCGAACTGATGACCTTGAGCGCTATTGTCGAACAAAGAACATTGAAACTAAGGGCGTCCCTGCAGACTATGAAGCCGTCGCGAAGTTGGCTGAGTTTATCGTTGAGGCAGTGACCGAAAGTCACATTGATGCTTGTCATAAAGTACCAACCGCAAAGGGAAATGAAAAAAAAACATTGTCGTGTGGTTCGTGAGGCGAGAAAAGCGTAATGCAGTCCTTACAAAAGTAAAGAAAATGCGGATCACGACTGCTGTGCTGGGACATGGGAAAGCGAATGCCGTGTACATTAAGGAGCATCTCACCCGAAAAAGCAAGCAGATACTTGGCGCTGCAACAGCAAAAAAAGAGGCAGGGGGGGTGGAAGTACGTATAGACCAAGAACCGGAAAGTTTTCGCACGTCGAGAAGATGGCTCCCCTGTGCTTCGGCTTATCAGCGTCGATGACGTACAGCTCATGAAACACAATGCTAAAGAGCGGTGATAAGCGTTTCAGAGCAATCTCTTTCAATCCCAAGCTTATGTCTTATTTTGTTGTTGCCCAAGATGGCTGTTGCGCCGACAAACCTAAATACACTGCGAAACCAAAACTCCCCAGCCTTCCTTCATCCCAATTGCGAGATCATTGGAAAATAAGCATGATGATATCGATTTGGTCATTGATTCTACTGGTGTTCACTTTGATGCCATAATGGTCTCGGAAACTTGCTACTGACGGCAAAACATTCCGTTTACGCGTACTAGTTATCAAACCTTCGTCCTAAATCGTCCGCAACGCCGGGGTGGTGACGTGTTGCTGTTGGTTAGTTGCGCTCACGAATTGCGAATTCTGGAGGAATTCTCTGCCTCAAATGATAATTTTGAAATATTAACTGTACAAAACAGCTCCAGGATTATATCAGTGGTCTACCGGCATCCTAACGCTCGGTGTCAAGTTTTCCTTAATCTTTTTGAGGAAATGTTAAAATTTGTGTCCCAAAACAAATATGTACTGTTTCTCAGTGGTGACCTGAACATAGATTTGCTATCTGTTCCCAGCATTAGTAGTGATTTTCAGCCAATTCTCGCATCTTGCAGATTTAAAAATGTCACAAATGAACCAACCCTGATCACTGTTAGAACATCGAGCCTACTTTATCTCTTTATCACAAATGCACACTGTGAAGTTCTGTCAAGTGGAACACTTATGTGCGATGTTAGTGACCATCTTCCTGTATTTGATTTTATTTCTAATGGAAACGAAGTAAAGCGTGAAGGTAGCAGTGCTGGCATACGCAGGATATTACAGATCGTTCCCGTCAAGCCTTTCGAATGGAAGTTCAGATTCATAATTGGAGTCACGTTCTATCGTATACGGACGCAGATAGCATGTATGAAGCGTTCATTGTGGATTCTAAAGCTGTATATAAAAAACATTTTCCAGATGTGGTTATCAGAAAATGTAAGAACTCTCGAAAATCTTGGATAAACACTTCCCTTCACAAGCAAATCAATATGAAAAACCGCATGTACTAGGAATTTGTGAAAAATAAATATATCCACAAACTGAAGCCTTTCAAGGTGTTTAGAAATAAGCTCAACGCTAAACTAAACGCCGCGAAGAAAAAGTATTACCAAGCCTATTTTAACGATGTGGTGAGCAGCTCCGCTCTGTTCTGGAAGCGACTAAACAGCCTTGTAAAACAGACCAATGTTTCTAATGTTGACAGCTTGCTTGTGAACAACCACGTTTTCCGCGCGGTAGATCTTTTAAATGTTTTAAATGATCATTTCATACCTGTTGGAGAGCCTACAAGTTGCAGCAGAACAGGCGTACCCTCGATACATAACACAGCGCAATTTTCAGGTAGTATGGTGTTTTTCCCACAAGTGAGAATGAAGTTAAGAACGTGTTTTATAGCCTAAAAAATTTGCATGTGACGTGATGCAAATGATGTGCAAGTTAGGCCAGTTACATTTCTTATGGACATAATTGCACCAATTTAAGTTCAAATCTACAACTTATGCTTAGAAAAGAGCTGCTTTCCGAAGGAAATGCAGATTGTAAAAGTGGTAGCAATCCACAAAGGTGGAAATAAAAACGGCCCAAATACCTTTAGGCCGATTTTCATTTTCCCTGTCTTTTCGAAGGGCTTAGAAAAAATCCTACACAAGCAACTGTATGGTTTCTAAGACAAACACTCGCTTAACTCGACATCACAGTATGGTTTTCTCGAAGACAAATCAACTGAATTGGCTTTACTGAGCCAAAGAGAATTTACAACTACGGCGCTTGATGCAAAAGAACTGCCCTTAGGTATATATTTAGATTTCACAAAAGCATTCGATATTGTTCATCATATCACACTTTTAGCTACGCTTGAGCAACACGGAGTACGATCTGCAACATCGGTCTCAGTACGTTGGTCATAATCATTCAAACTCAAAAATAAAACCTATCCCACATGGTTTGCCACAAGGGAGCATTCTCGGACCACTTCTTTTCATTGTTTACATGAATGATCTTTTTCCGACAACTGAAAATATTAAATGGATAGTATATGCAGATGATACCACCATTTCTTTAGGGGCGAAAATCCGGACACTCTTGTAAATTATGCAAATATTGTGGTCCAGGATATCGCAAATTGGTGTGATAGAAACTATTTAAGAATTAGTGCTAAAGAACACAAGCCAATATCTTTCGCCTAAAGCATAAGGCCCTAAATCTTGAAGACAGGTTGTATTTATATATGAAGAAATTTCAATTTTAAATAAGGTTAAAACACCAGGAGTTATATGTTCAGAAAACCTACTTTGGAACAAACATGTCGAATGTCTTTGCGGAAAACTAAACAGAACAGCGAGACTCTTACATAGACACCAAGGATATCTTGCCTACTAGTGTGAAACGAACTGTGTATAACTCACTTTTTCCTTCTACACTAAATTACTGTCACCTAGTCTGGGCAACAACACCAAAACAAAACATCACTAAAGTAAAATTATGCCAAAAACGAGCAATTCATGCTGCAGGTAATCTTTCCTCCAAAGAACAAAAGCACACGCCTAATTATTTTTACTAATACAAAATGATGCCAGTTGTATTCATTTATTCATTTCGTCGATCATGCATGTACAGAACTATGCTGACAAGGGCAAACGTTGATTATGTCAATTTGTTTAAACTGAATCGTCGCGAAATTCTCTATAACACGAGACATGCCGACATTTGGTTAAAACTTTTGTCGTGCGAATTATGAACAGCAATCTCTATCCAACCGCATTGTTGATCTTTTGAACACCCGAACAGCAAGTGGATTAAACCCGGTTACTAGGTCTCCTCGTTCCTTTTTCATTTATATTCTGTCGCAAAATCCCGCTGTTTGATTCTTGTACGTGCATTTGATTATTTTATACATATCAGTATGCATGAGCATGTGTATTCCTACCTATATATATATATATATACGTATGTCGTCTATTTATACCGAGTTTGATGCGTCTGATGTATTCACCTTTGTTTTCATTTTCTTTTGAGCTGCATTGTCTCAGCTTATTTTCTCAAATTATTTCATACGTACATCTCTGAGACCATTTTTCATATTTTGGGGGGCTAGACAAAGCGAAACCAATGTGCTGCCTGTACATCCATGTTACTGTTTCTATTTTTCTTCACATTTTCTGTAAAGTGACTAGATTTACGTTGTCATGCACCTATGTTACTGCTGCACACTGTCGAACTGCATCATAGGAAGCCGGGCTTTGTCAACCTGCAGTAATGCAGCTTTCTCCCCCCCCCCCCCTTTGTTGAGAGATAAAATAAAGCTTTGATTTCATTTGATCGGGGTAAGATTCCTGATCCATAGGACATAGCGGGCAACATTAACGAATTCTACAGCATTATTGAAAGGGCGGCAGTAGTCGTAATCAAACTTAATAAGAGGTATAGATTAAAGGTAGTACAAGCCTACGCTCCAACATCTAGTCAGGATGATGATAAAGTAGACCAGTTTTATGAAGATGTTGATTTAGCGATGAGAAAAGTGCAAACTCAATATATTGTAGTAATGGGCGACTTCAATCTAAAAGTGGGGGAAAAGCAGGCTGGTGAACAAGCA
Source organism: Dermacentor variabilis (assembly GCF_050947875.1). Classification (NCBI taxonomy): domain Eukaryota; kingdom Metazoa; phylum Arthropoda; class Arachnida; order Ixodida; family Ixodidae; genus Dermacentor; species Dermacentor variabilis. Next base: position 161,478,532 of record NC_134572.1, read on the forward strand.
CTTGGCAACTACGGCGTCGATTCTAGGAATGCTAGAGGAGAGATGCTGATAGAATTCCTGGAAAAGCCATAATGATGCAACAAGGAATTAAATTAATTTCATACTTTCTGCCGATCCCAGCATAGTGCAGTATGTAGAAGTGATAGGTCGGTTCAGGCACAGTGATTATAGGTTAGTGAAGACTGGGATTCACCTCAATTTGAAGAGAGAAATAGTAAAATTCGTAAAGAAGAAACAGGTCAACCTGGAGGTAGTAAGGGTAAAAGCAGCTAAATCCAAGCTGGTGCTTGCTGACAAGTATGCAGCCTTAGAACAGAGAGATGAAGATGACATAGAGGGGTGCAATGAATGAACCCGTAACTAGGCTGGGTTCAGAGGCAGTAATTGAAGTGGGACGCAAGGCACCAAGGCAACCAGAAGGCAACCTCTCCCAAGTAACAAATGACCTAATAACGCAATCAGAAAGAATAAAAGCGTCCAGCTCAAGAGATAAGATAGAATTCGCGGAGCTGTCAAAACTTATCAACAAGGCAAAAATAAGCGATGTTCGAAATTATAACGTCAGAAAGACTGAAGAATTCATAAGAAATGGATGAAGCCTAAAATCAGCGAGAAGAAAACTTGGCACGGTTGAAGATTAATACGCAGAAGACAAAGATAATGATGAATAACCGGGCTAGGGAACAAGAGTTCAAGATTTCCAGTCAGCCTCTAAAATGTGTGAAGGAGTACGTTTACCTAGGTCAAATAATCGCAGCGAACCAAGACGTATGTACTAAAAGATAAGCACGGTAATATGATCAGCAATCTTGAAGGTATAGTAAAAGCAGCGGAAGAATTCCATGCTGACCTGTACAGCACCCAGGGGACCCAGGATAATTCCATTCGAAACAGTAACGAACAGGATACAGAAACTCCACCTTTAGCTAGCGATGGGGTCAGAAAGGCCTTGCAAGGCATGAAACGGGGAAGAGAGGCAGGAAAACTTGGAATAATAGTGAATTTACTCAAAGATAGAGAATACATAATGCTTGGAAAACTGGCGGCTCTCTACACGAAGTGTCCATCGACTACAAGGGTCCCAGAAAACTGGAAGAATGCAAACATTATACTAATCCACAAACAAGGAGACCTTGAAGAATTGCAAATTTACAGACCGATTAGCTTATTTCCAGTATTATATAAAATATTCGTCAAGGTAATCTATAGAACAATAAGGGCAACATTGGACCTTAGTCAACTATGCAATAGAGGAGGCCGGTTTCAGCGAAGCATACTCTACAGTAGATCACATCCATGTCATCTATCAGATAAGCAAAAAATACGCAGATTACAATCAACCTCTATATATGGCTTTCGTAGATTACGAAATTGCATTTGATTCAGTAGAATTGTCAGCAGTAACAGAGGCATTATGTAATCAAGGAGTCCCGACCGCTTAGGCAAATATTCTGGAAAATATCTACAGAGATTTCACAGCTACCTTAATTCCCCACAAGAAACGTAGAAAGACACCTAGAACGAAAAGTGTCACGGAGGCAAGGAGACACAAACTCTCCATTGCTATTCACTGCATGCTTGAAAGAAACACTCAACCTATTAAATTGGGAAGGCTTAGGAGTAAGGATCGACGGCGAATACCTCAGCAACATTCGGTTTGCCGATGACATTGTTCTACTCAGCAACACTGCGGACGAGTTACAAGAATTGATTGAGGACTTTAACAGAGAAAGTCTAAGAGTGGGGTTGAAGATTAATAGGCAGAAGACAAAGACAATGATGAATAACCGGGCAAGGGACCAAGAGTCAAGGATCGCCAGTCAGGCTCTGGAGTCTGTGAAGGAGTACGTTTGTCCAGGTCACTTAATCACAGGGATTCCTGCTCATGAGAACGAAATTCATAGAAGAATAAAAATGGGTTGGATAGCATGCGGCAGACATTGTCAGCTCCTGACTGGAAGCTTACCATTATCATTTAAAACGAAGGTGTATAATCAGTTCATTTTACCGGTGCTGACATATGGGCCAGAGACTTGGAGCCTGACAAAGGAGCTTGCGAAGAAGTTAAGGACCATACAAAGAGCGATGGAACGAAGAATTTTAGGCATAACCTTTAGGGAGAGAAAGAGGGTGGTTTGGGATCAGAGTCCAAACGGGTATAGCCGATATTCTAATTGACAATAAGGGGAAAAAGTGGAGCGAAGCAGGTCATGTAAAGCGCAAATATATATATATATATATATATATATATATATATATATATATATATATATATAAATTATTTATTTATTTCGAAAATGACATACAAATACGAGCCTGCCCAAGCCAACAATGGGCTTGTGGGGCAGCGCTCGGCAGAATGGAGCAAGCCAGGGAGCGGCACAGTAATTCAATTATGTACAAGACTCAAAATAAAACTAAAGAAAGAAAGAAAGAAAGGAAAGAAACGAGATTACACATACAAATCAAAAATATAAGATTTAACTTCTTTCCGTGTGCTGGAAGATAAAACTTTATCTGGCAGGTCATTTAACACATCAGGTACATAGAAGGCACGGACACGTTTGCCATATCTTGTCCGTACTCTTGGTAAGGTAAAGCGGTCGCGTGTACGTAATGCTCTGGCGGGGACATACGGGAGGCAGAACTCATTGTTCCATATATACAAAAGGATTACTGTTTCTTTGTATAACAGCCTGAACGAGGGCATGTGCGAGCATGAAAAAAGACTGGAATTGTTGGTAATGTGCACACCATACATCACCGCCCGAATTATGGATTTTAGTAAAGAATCAACTTTATTGCGCCAAAACACTGAACAGAAATAAAAAGAACAGATTCCATATCTCAGCACACTGTACGCTAATGCATGTGCTATTGTTTTCCTTACGTAAATTGGGCATAGTGCTTTAATAGAATGCAGTAGGACGAGCCAACTATGATATGATTACCGGTGGGCCATTAGGGTTAGAGAACGGGTTCCTAGAGAACTCAAGTGCAGTCGAGGGCGGTAGCAAACTAGGCGTGGCGATAAAATTAAGAAATTAGTGAGAGCTAGTTGGAAACGATTGGCGCAGTACAAGGTATGGGCTGATGAGGATGATGATGATAGTGATGGTGTCAGCCACCTTTTTCATTCAGATGTAGATGCAGGTCCTTGTGATTCACTGGCACATAGCCACTCTGAGGGATTGGCCAATAGGCGAGTAGGTTATAGTAAAGCGTTAGAGTGAAAATTGTATAATAGGAAAGCTACAATCAAACGATAGAGGATGTAGCGCCTGCATGATTTTATTAAGCTGAAAATTCTGCCATGACCATAAAGTAAAAAGAATTCAAGTTCAATTTTTTGTGAAAGAAAAGGAGGCTAAATATTTCTGTATAGAGTGTTTAACTCTCATTGATGCTAACGCAAAATCTTGAATGGCAGCACTAACCTTGCCGTCGCTATGCCCTACAGATACCCTATGAATGCACATTTTGAACAATTACTGCTAATTCAAGAAAGCGGAGTGTGTTTCTGGGGTCGTTTTCTTATGCTAATAAATCGTCGACAGGAAATAAAAATGTTCAATGGTTTCATCTTCCCTACACGCTTGATAAATCGGTGAGGGTGCCAGAGCGGCCTAGTATAAATAAATCTTTAAAGAAGGTATGCGACAGCGAAGGTTACTAAGAGTTACTTCAGTTTTTCTAGATTGACAAAGAGTGCTTTTACGGATCTACAATGGGTGTTTAAAATCCGTGCAATTTGTTATCAATGGCACAGAGAATTCCCGCATATTCATTTGGCTCAGAAATCTCGCACCTATGATCACCTAACGTCTGTTCGCATACAAAGCACTCGTCCGCCCCGTTTTAGAATATGATATAGTGAAATGAGACCCGTTCACTAAAAGCGATATCGGAAAGCTAGAAAGCTTACAGAAAAAAGCAGTTCGATTCATCTACAATACATATGGGCGTAGTTCTATTACTAACATTTTATCTCCGGAGGTGCTGTGAGGGAAGTACACAAGGGCAAAGAATCAGTTAATATGACTACATAATATTTTCTTGGGCTCAATTTACTAAGGACCAGTACTGGTGCTAAAAAATTCTGCAAGAAATATAGGCACAAAACCTAGAAGCCGCCGTGAAAATGACCAATCGAGGATAGGGCTGAATCCACCACTACCACAGTTTCCTTGGTTCTGCATCTCATCATTCGCTATGACTGCATTTGTTAGTGAGTTTGTTAAGTAATCCTGTACGATAGCACTTAACATTCGCTAAGTAGGTATTTTGCGCTGCTTGGAAAAAATATCGTAAAATTGTATGTTAAGAGAATTTTCCCCGCGCAATTGGGCTTTACCTCTCTAATCGTCAAAGTCAACGGATAGAGAAGAGCTTGAACAAAATTAACGTGAAGACTGTGGAATCGAGACTAATGTGCAACGAAAAAGCATACTAGGCTGAGAATTGAACACTGTTTGGCAACGTCGTATTGGTGATCCGTACGCTCTTGAAATGTTTGTGCCGCGAGCACACGAAACCGTACTACAAAAGAAGGAATTCTTCCTTCTAGATACAAAATAGCATTTGCTACAAATTTAGGCAGCCCTGAACATAGCCCTAATGCCTGCTTTTCTAGAACAACAAGGGGGCGAAGCTTATATGCAGGCGCCCCAGAGTATAGTACACAGCCGAATTCCAGGACAGGGCGTACACACATACGGTATATTGATAACTATGTGGCCCTGCACATCCCCGACCGACTGTTGCTCAGTCTACGTAACAAATCCACCGCTCGAATGCCCTTAGCTGCAGTATAATCTATGTGCGCACGCCATGAAAGACAGCTGTCGTGTATAACAACAATATACTTTAACGCATCTACCTGTGGAATGAAATCGAGCTGGTACGACATAGATATATGTACTGGGTCCTTCAGAGAAAATATGAGCAATGAGAACTTGTTCACGTTTAGAGCCAGATGAATGGAACTTAGCCAAGCTTCTAGAACAGATAAATGCCGCTGTAGGCGTTCATAAAGTGTTTGAATATTCTTTGCCGATGAGAAGAATACAATTTTATCCGCATACACGTAAATGTACGCTTCCTCCTGGGATGGAGTGTAGCTCAGTACAATATAGAATAAAACGAGAGATAGCACTGAGCCCTATGAAACTCCTTATGCCTCTCTATATATACTGTCACGTGGTGGTGACGTTGAAGAACACAGTAGCGATACTGTGGAAGACAAAACTAATTTTTATTGGGCGAACCTGTGCCCACAAAAACAGGCTACACTTATTGCACAGGGATAGCGGCGAACACGGTCGGCGTCGTCGAAAATCTGATGAGCGGGTCAAGCGCGTCGGCTTTTATACACCAGTCGTCGAATGTTCCACAGTAATCGCTGGGACCTGCGTGCCTTCCACAAAGTTCTACATTATTCGCGTCGCGCACACATGCAATCAGATTACACAAGGTTCCGTCACAGACAGCGGATGGAACCATCGATAACATTCCAGAAACTTCCAATACATGCAGGTGCGTCCTGTGCTGTGCGATAACATTTGTTAGGCCGTGAAATGTGTCGCCCTCTTAAAAAGCATCGACCCGATGCTGCAAACAAACGAAAGTAATAAAGAAGCACTTGTAGCAAAAAAATGAACGAAATAAGGAAAGTTCGTCAGCGTCCGTAAAAGCGTTTAAGACGCACACGTGGTCCACTTCAGATCGTGCGCGGCGCCGCTGTGAATGAGAAATACCGTCTGGCACGACCTCGTAGTCCAGTGCGCTAATACGTCGGATGACCTTGTAGGGTCCGAAATAGCGTCGCAATAGTTTCTCAATCAGTCCTCGTTGGCGTATCGGGGTCCATACCCAAACACGGTTGCCGGGCTGGTACTCGACGACGCGTCGTAGGAGATTGTAGTGTCGGCTGTCGGTACGCTGCTGGTTCTTGATCCGTCGGCGAGCGAGCTGTTGGGCTTCTTCGGCGCGCTGGAGATAGGTAGCGACGTCAAGATTGTCCTCGTCAGTGACGTGCGGCCTCATGGCGTCGAGCGTCGTCGTCGGGTTCCTGCCGTAAACCAACTTGAACGGCGTGATCTCTGTTGTTTCTTGCACCGCCGTGTTGTAAGCGAAGGTTACATATGGCAGGACCGCGTCCCACGTCTTGTGCTCGACGTCGACGTACATTGCTAGCATGTGCGCGAGGGTCTTGTTCAGGCGCTCCGTGAGACCATTCGTTTGCGGATGGTAGGCAATTGTCCTCCTATGGCTTGTCTGGCTGTATTGCAGAATGGCTTGCGTGAGCTCTGCTGTAAAAGCTATTCCTCTGTTGGTGATGAGGACTTCTGAGGCACCATGTCGCAGCAGGATTTTCTCGACGAAAAATTTCGCCACTTCGGCGGCGCTGCCTTTCGGTAGAGCTTTAGTTTTAGCAAAGCGGGTGAAATAATCCGTCGCCACGATGATCCACTTATTCCCGGATGTTGACGTCGGAAACGGCCCCCAACAAATCCATCCCAATCTGCTGGAATGGTCGGCGAGGAGGTTCGATCGGCTGTAGTAATCTTGCTGGCCTTGTCGGTGGTAACTTGCATCGCTGACAGTCTCGGCATGTCTTGACGTAATGGGCGACGTCGGCGGTCAGACGCGGCCAGTAATGCCTTACCTGTATCCTCGACAGCGTCCTGGAGAATCCGAGATGCCCAGCGGTTGGATCGTCGTGTAGGGCGGGCTGTACTTCTGGACGCAGCGCTGACCGTACAACAAGAAGGTAGCTGGCGTGTGAGAAGCTCTTCTTCACGAGCAGGTTGTTTTGTAGCGTGAACGAAGACAACCAGCGCCTAAATGCCCTAGGGACAACGTCGGTGTTTCCTTCCAAATACTCGACGAGGCCTTTTAGCTCCGGGTCTGCTCGCTGCTGTTTCTGCTGTTTCTGTTTCTAGTGAAGTCTTCCGCGCTTATTATTCCAAGGAAGGCTTCGTCGTCCTCGTTCGTCTTGCAGCGGGGGATCGATGGGGGCGCGTGATAAGCAGTCAGCGTCAGAGTGTTTTCTTCCGGACTTGTACATTACGGTGACGTCATATTCTTGCAGTCTGAGGCTCCACCACGCCAGCCGTCCTGAAGGGTCCTTTAAGTTAGCTAGCCAACCCTACGCGTGATGGTCGCTGACGTCTTTGAATGTCCTCCCATAGAGGTAGGGGCGGAATTTTGTTGTAGCCCAAATGATGGCGTAGCATTCCTTTTCAGTCGCAGAATAATTGCCTTCCGCTTTTGACAGCGACCGGCTAGCATACGATATCACCCGTTCAAGTCCGTCTTTGCTCTGGACTAGGACAGCACCGAGGCCTAGGCTACTGGCGTCAGTGTGGATTTCGGTATCGGCGTCCTCGTCTAAGTGTGGAAGTACTGGCGGTGACTGCATATGTCGTTTGAGTTCTTGAAATGCGTCGGCCTGCGGCGTTTCCCACTTGAACTCGACATCACATTTGGTTAGATATGTTAGCGGCTCCGCGATGCGTGAAAAGTCCTTGACAAAGCTCCTATAGTAGACACACATGCCAAGGAATCTGCGCACTGCCTTCTTGTCGATTGGCTGCGGGAACTTTGCGATGGCAGCTGTCTTCTGCGAGTTGGAGCGTACTCCAGAGTTGCTGGTGACGTGGCCTAGGAATAGAAGCTCATCGTAAGCGAAGCGGCACTTTTCCGGCTTCAGAGTGAGCCCTGATGACTTGATGGCCTCTAATACTGTCGCAAGCCCCCTAAGGTGATCGTCGAAATTTCCGGCGAAGACAACGACGTCATCCAAATAAACAAGACACGTCTGCCACTTCAATCCTGCTAACACCGTGTCCATAACGCGCTGAAACGTTGCAGGCGCCGAGCGCAATCCGAATGGCATGACCTTGAAATCGTAGAGGCCGTCTGGCGTGATGAAGGCGGTCTTTTCGCGACCTCTTTCGTCGACTTCTATTTGCCAGTAGCCAGACTTGGGGTCCACCGACGAGATGTATTTAGCGTTGCAGAGCCTATCCAATGCGTCGTCTATCCGTGGAAGGGGGTACACGTCCTTCTTCGTGATCTTGTTCAGTCGACGATAATCGACGCAGAAGCGTAGGGTTCCGTCGTTTTTCTTCACCAGAACTACAGACGATGCCCACGGGCTTTTCGACGGCAGGATGATGTCGTCGCGCAGCATTTCGTCGATTTGTTGCCTAATAGCTTAATGTTCTCGCGTCGAAACTACGTAAGGCCTCTGGCGGAGTGGTCGAGCGCACTCTTCGGTTATGCTTTGTAACTGGTGTTTGTCGAATCCTCGACGACGTCGAAAAGCAGTCTTTGTATCGTCAGAGAAGACTTCTGATCTGTTGCTGCTTACTCATAGGAAGACTTGGATTTATGTCGAAACATAGTTCGGGGACTAGCTCATCGGGGTAGATGCGGCAGAATCCGAGAGGACAAAGCCATTGCTCGTTTCCACAATTTCCTCGATGTACGCGATTGTCGTGCCCTCGTTGATGAGCTTGAACTCTTGGCTGAAGTTGGTAAGCATAACTTCCGCTTTCCCTCCGTGGAGTCGAGCGATCCCTCGTGTGACGCAAATTTCACGGTCGAGCAGTAGATGTTGGTCGCCCTCGATGACGCCTTCTACGTCAGCGGGCGTTTCGGTGCCGACGGAAATAATAATGCTGGAGCGCTGCGGGATGCTCACTTGATCTTCGAGCACACCCAAGGCGTGGTGACTACGAGAGCTCTCCGGCGGTATCGCTTGATCTTCCGACAGCGTGACCAATTTTGACTTCTGGTCTATGATTGCGCCGTGTTGGTTCAGGAAGTCCATGCCGAGAATGACGTCTCGTGAACACTGTTGGAGGATAACGAAGGTGGCAGGGTAAGTCCGGTCATGAACGGTAATTCTCGCCGTGCAGATTCCAGTCGGCGTAATGAGGTGTCCTCCAGCGGTTCGAATTTGAGGGCCTTCCCATGCAGTTTTAACTTTCTTCAACTGGGCAGCGATGTATCCACTCATTACAGAGTAATCGGCCCCTGTGTCCACTAAGGCGGTAACTGCGTGGCCGTCGAGAAGCACGTCGAGGTCGGTGGTTCTTTGTCTGGCGTTGCAGTTAGGTCTTGGTGTCGGATCACGGCTGCGTAGTGTTGAACTGAAGCTGGAACGTCGCGTCGTCCAGTCGTCTTTCGTCGGTGTAGTCTTGGCTTCCTGACTTCGTCGGGACGGCGGCGTGTCGTTATTATGTCGTCGAGATGGTCTCTTTGTCGTCTTCGTCGGCGGCGGAGGATCTTCGTCAGTTCGACGAACAGCAACCTCACCTCCTTCGGTTGCTGGTTTTCCGAATACGGGCTCGCAGAGCGGCCCCGGGCTGGGCCGGTGTATGGTCGGCGCTGCGGCGACAGGTAGCGGCCTAGTGACGGCGAACGGGACGGTCGTCGAGGGCTCCACTGAGTGGCGGCGAGGTAGTCGGCGATATCGCGAGGTCGTTCGCCAATCTATGGTCGCGGCGCGTTAACGGCGAACCCTCGGAGACCCATCTCCCGGTATGGGCATCGGTGGTAGATGTGACCAGCTTCTCCGCAGTGATAGCAAACCAGACGGTGGTAGGGGGCGAGCCAAACGTCAGTCTTTCTTGGAATGCTGCGTGCGGCGATAGGTTGCCGTGCTGGCGGCGGGGGTGGTGGTGGATGACGGAACTGTGTCGTCACTGAGCCCTGTCGTGAACGCGGAGGGGGAACGCGACGGCGGGCTACAACGGCGTATGTAATCGCTTGCGGCTGAGGCTGCGGCAAATCAGGGGCTACTCCGAGTTGTTGTTGGAGCTCCCCACGTACGGAGCCGGCAATTGAAGCCACTTGAGGCTGTGACGAAGGAAACAGCTTTTGTAGCTCCTCCCGCACGACCGCTCGGATAGTCTCGCGGAGGTTGTCGGTGGCCAGTGACTGAACTCCGGCATAGTTTGTCGAGTAAGTGCGGCGGTTGAATTGCCGGTTCCGCATTTCCAGAGTCTTCTTGATGCTGGTGGCCTCGCGAAGAAACTCGTTGACAGTCTTCGGTGGGCTCCGTACCACTCCGGCGAAAAGTTCCTCCACCACGCATCAGTAGGCGGACTTTCTTTTCCTCGGAGATTTCCGGGTCGGCGTGGCGGAATAGGCGGCTCATTTCTTCTCTAAAAATCGCGGTGTTCTCATTAGGCAGCTGCACTCGGGTTTATAGTAGTGCTTGGGCTCGTTCTCGGCGTACGACGCTTGTGAATGTCTGCAGGAAGCCGCTTCAGAAAAAATCCCAGGTCGTTAAGGGCTTCTCGATTCTCGAACCACGTCCTGGCAGCGTCTTCCAATGCGAAGAAGACATGTCGCAGTTTGTCGTCACTGTTCCAGCTGTGAAATGCAGCGACCCTCCCATACGTCTCAAGCCAGGTTTCCGGGTCCTCGAATGTTGAACCGCGGAACGTCGGAGGCTCCCTGGGCTGCGGCAGGACGATTGGGGACGCTGGGGCTGCCATTGGTGTTGCCTTGGCCACAATCTTCTTGGTCTTCTCAGGTAGAAGTCCGTGCTCCGGGGGCAGCTGTCGAAGACGGCGGCTTGCTCGGTGGTCCGGGACTACGTCGGTGTTCTCTTTGCGGTCGGGGCTTGGATCACAGCTTGTCGGGGGCGCCCGGCACATGAACGAAAAGCACCTCCACCAGATGTCCCGCGGTGGTGACGTTCAAGAACACAGTAGCAAAACTCTGAAAGGCAAAACTAACTTTTATTCGGCGAACCTGTGCCCACAAAAATAGGCTACACTTATTGCACAACGATAGCGGCGAACGCGGTCGGCATCGTCGAAAATCTGATGAGCGGGTCAAGCGTGTCGGCTTTTATACATCAGTCGTCGAATGTTCCAGAGTAATCGCTGGGACCCGCGTGCCTTCCACAAAGTTCTACATTATTCGCGTCGCGCACACATGCAATCAGATTACATAAGGTTCGGTCAGAGACAGCGGATGGAACCATCGATAACATTCCAGAAACTTCCGATACATGCTGGCGCGTCCTGCACTGTGTGATAACATTTGTTAGGCGGTGAAACGTCTCGCCCGATAAAGACAAGTGCACGTGTCAATATGTACTCAATGAAAAGCCGTTCTGGAAGCAATAAAATTTTGTGCCACTTAAAAATTGCGTTATTCATGCTTGCAAATATTTCGGGAACTTAAGTTCTTGCAGGCAGCTTACCAATATCTTGGGTTTGACGCTATCGTGTGCCTTGGTAATATCAAGCGTAACCAATGCCACATACACTTTGACGCCGTGCAAGCAGTATACGACTTTCCAGGTCAATATGCGATATGGACCATCCCGACCTTAATCAAATTTACCTGGACTAGAACATTCTTGTCTTAACAATATTCATAACGCCAACATTTAAGGCTCTTTCTGTCAACTTAACAATATTTGATGTAAGGGCGATTGGCGTAATGCTGTCTAGGGTACAACCCTATCCGGGTTTTTTAGGTAACAGTTTAATCTTTGCAATCTTCCATTGTGGTGGAATCTAAACTCATCTGACTGAATAATTTATAGTGCTTAGTAGATTGTCTTGCGACACTTTATGTAAAATTTTTAGCATGGCCGAGGTGACTCCCCAGGGCCCGGAGTCGCTGCCGGAGTTTTCCGTAAGACATATGACAAGTCATCCACAGATATCTCCTGTTTCCTCGGCTCAAGTAACCGCAGCGTATGGCCTTCATGAGTGCAGAACCACTTCTAATGCAAAATGTTCGACACGACACATGCCCTACAGCGCATTCAGGCCGCCAGTTTAATGCGATTACAATTCCTAGTGTACTTCGTCGGCTATGTATGTATGTATGTATGTATGTATGTATGTATGTATGTATGTATGTATGTATGTATGTATGTATGTATGTATGTATGTATGTATTTATGTATGTATGTATGTATGAATGTATGTATGTATGTATGTATGTATGTATGTATGTATGTATGTATGTATGTATGTATGTATGTATGTATGTATGTATGTATGTATGTACGTGTATGTACCTTTGTATCTTTGTATGACTGTTTGTATCTGCCCGTTATCTGGCTTGCCTGTGTAACTGGGTATATCGTTGTCGAAATGGTAGCGCATCGGTCTGCTGTGCTGATGTAAGTAGGTTCGAAACGAACCATCGCACAAACTGGAGCACTGAGTATGTGGCAAAATTTACATACGTGCAGCTCTTAAACGATGCTTTTCGCACCGACATGGGTCCCTGTGGACGCAAGAGTGGGTAGGTACCGCTGTTCTAAGAAAATCTTTGACGCCAACATGGAGTACTGAGTATGTGCCACTCGATCTGCCCTGGTCTCCGATGAACCCCTTTTATGCGAACTTGAGTCACCGAGTATGTGGGAATAGGTTTGTGTCGCTCTTTAATGAACGTCTTTGACGGCAACTTGGGTAACTAGTTATAGGTGACTGCGAATGTGCCTCTCTACAATGACAAAAACGATACCTCCGATTTCTTAGATATAGAGTAAAATCGAACCTACGTCATAAATGCTCCTGAAGGTCAGCAATCCGACGCATTAGCAGGCTGCACCGCAAGTGCACTGGCTACGTACCGCTTTTCAATTAACGCCTTTCACGCCAACATGCTAGCAAGCAGCATCATGCATGTACTGGGCATGCAGTGCTCTTCAATGAGCCTCTCCTCAGTTTGAGTTACTCAGTATGGGCCACTGAGTGAGCGGCCGCGTTTGCAGGCGGCGGCGCGCCAGTGTTCTGGTCTCGGGTGCCACGCACGGACATCCAGGCAGTGCCACGAGACAGAAGAGTGAGAGAGAGAGAGAGCGGGAGAGAGGAACCTGGTTGCGCGTCGCGCGTTTCGCAGCATTCGCACAGTACACACTGGCGCGCTATGCATTTCGGTGGCATGGCGCAGGCTTCGTGGCGGCGCCGATAGGTCTCGCTTTTCAATTAACGCCTTTCACGCCAACACGTTAGCAAGCAGCATCATGCATGTACTGGGCATGCAGTGCTCTTCAACGAGCCTCTCCTCAGCTTGAGTTACTCAGTATGGGCCACTGAGTGAGCGGCCGCGTTTGCAGGCAGCGCCGCGCCAGTGTTCTGGTCTCGGGTGCCACGCACGGACATCCAGGCAGTGCCACGAGACAGAATAGTGAGAGAGAGAGAGCGGGAGAGAGGAACCTGGTTGCGCGTCGCGCGTGTCGCAGCATTCGCACAGCACACACTGGCGCGCTATACATTTCGGTGGCATGGCGCAGGCTTCGTGGCGGCGCCGATAGTTGGCGCCCAATGTTCTCGGGGAAGCGCGAAAGAGATGTCTCGCTTCATTACAGGCCTCATACGTAATTCGTTTCGAAGGTGGCAATACTATGTGTCGCTAGATTGGTTCAATGCGAACGCATTCCCGTTGACTGCCGCCGTGAGATGCGTTCTGCTAGAAGCTTTTTCTTGTGGTTATTGAACAATAAACCGCGTACTATAAAGTGATTTTTTAACTGATCGAGATGTTCTACCTATGCGCCCGGTTTCAATCGATGACTTGAAAATAATATTGACACGTGTACTTATCTTTATCGGGCAAACACGTTTCGCCGCCTAACGAATGTAATCGCACCGGGTGGGACGCGCCTGCATGTATCCGAAGTTTCTGGAAAGTTATCTATGCTTCTATCCGTTGTCTGTTGTCGCCGAACCTTATGTGATCTGATTTCATCACCTGACGCGAATGGTGCAGAACTTTGTGGAAGGCACGCGGGTCCGAACGATTTGTCTGGAACATTCGACGGGTGCTCTATAAAAGCCGACGCGCTTGACCCGCTGATCAGAGTTTCGACGATCGCCGACCGTGTTCGCCGCTATCGTTGTGCTATAAGTGTAGCCTGTTTTTGTGGGCACAGGTTCGCCCAATAAAAGTTAGTTTTGACTTTCACAGTATTGCTACTGTGTTCTTCAACGTCACCACCACGTGACAATATCAAACTCCAGTTCCATTTCCTGAAAAATTTTCAAATCATGCAAGTCTACCCATTCTTAGGCGCTTCCCATCTTTCTGCACAATATCTAGAGTGCTCTACTCTGGACGCTGCCTGGAACATTGGGAGCGATCTTCGTTTCTAACTCATACGACCACTATTCACCCACGAATACCCTCGTATGTTCCTTACAAGAACTCTAAATAAAATTGCAGTGTACGTTATATAGACCTAATTCATTGAATTTCAGCAGAACAATTCATTCTTTAATCTTTAATAGCTACAAACATGGGGTGCTACAACCTAAAGCTATTCCGAACTTTTCTATTCCAATTCTGCAATCAGCCCTCCGCGATTGGTCAAAAACTTTATTCAACTGCCCCCGCTTCGTCTGTCTGTCAAGCGACGTCACAAAAACCGCGATAGCTCCCCATATGATATGGCGTGTGCACACTGATTATGCATAATTTGACCGAACAAAAGAAAAATAGTTATTTGTGAATCGACGCCTTTTCGCCATTAGCCCTCGGCTATTAGTCAAAAGTTTTCGGGCTGCACTCACTTGACCAGCCTCTCACGCGACGTCACAAAACCGCAAGAACTCGCACGTCAAAGTGACGTGAATGTGTAAAAGATGCATTAATATGCCGAAAAAAATTGAATTTTTTTTCTGAAAAGCCGCAGGCTGGCCTGTTCCGAAAGGAATAAAAGATGGCTGCCGCCGATGGCTCAGGCACTGGCTACTCGTGCCAGCCTGAGGGAACGGATTTATTTGCGTACAATAAAGCTTTTTGCGTGGCCGTGTAACTTTCTCGAGCACTTTCGGCGCGTTTATGACCTCACTCTGCCAACTCTTTGCTGACGATCCGTTTCAGCGGCATTCTTAACCATTAGTTGCACGCCGCCGCAATATCGGCCAGCCACCGCAAGCTAAGTAAGGGAAAGCGGACCAATCACAAACACCGGCGCCACCCTCTTAATGCGGTTATCGATTTTCAGTGCACTGGCTCGGCCCCATCGAATCGTGCTCCACTTGAGCGTTCTCCTCGCCTATTGTCAGCCAACTAGATAAGACAGGCCGCTCAGTGTAGCCAATGATATTTGTTTTCCAAGCAAACAAGTGTCCTATAAACGAGGAGAGCGTTGGATTAGTTTGTTTAGACAACCCTGCAGGTCACCGTCCGATGCTTGCGTCGGTAGTTACGCAAATTTGATGTCAGGAAATTGGAATAAACACATATTGGAATAGTTTTACGGCATAGCACCTATGGTTTCAGAAAGAAGATTCCTTGTGCAACACAACAGCTCTCTTTTACGGCCAATCGTTTAAACCAGTGTGATCAGGTGTGCTGCATTGAACGCATATTGTTCAACTTCTCCAAAAACTTCAACATGTAATTGAACTGCGAAGCTACTGTCAGTCACACCGTGTTCCACAAGGATCGTTGCTTGGACAGCTGCTTTTCCTTATTCGTAGCATCAATCTCCCCATCTGTAAAACTCGAACACCTAATAAATATTTTGGACATGACTATAATTCAACATAAGGTGGATAACCTACTTGATTACCACAGACTACAAGAAGTCCCTAAAGATACGTCCTTATGTTTTATCAAATCACTCATCTACCTAAATGTCACAAAGTGCGAGGGAATCCCAAGCAATATTTTACCGTGACAATTCTAAGAACTGTACGCTTTTTCCAAATGGTCTTACATCGTTACATAAAAATGCTTAAGTGTTGTTATTTTAAAGGAACCTATTTGATGTCTGCACATTTGCAACGTTATCGATAGCAGAAACTGCATGCTTGCTTATTTATGCTGTAATTTTTCTGAAACACCTTCGTCAGTAGAGCTAAAACTCTACAAAGCACTAGTCGGCGCTTAAGTTAAATGCACGTCGCGGTTTTTTTTTTCATCTACTCTCGCAATATTGGTGTTTCATATTTTAAACACGCTATTTGATTGCCCGAGCTATCATCGCACCGTAAACGCCTCCGTCTATATTTCGGTCATTAAGTTCTTGGGAGCAACACCGGTATAAAAGAATATTTGTTTTCTTTTCCCATCAAAGAGTGGCCTTTCTCTGATGGCGCGTTTGGCGTAGGTGTGCTCTCCATGCCCCACTAACTTATACTAACACTCGTACTTATTCATGTTTTTTTTTCAGTTGCCGTTTTCTGCAGGCTCACAAATGTTATAAAGCTACCGCGTAGTGCAACACACGCCTTCTTGTATCGCAATTTCCTCCGATTCTCTCGCTGAATCTATAGCGAGGCAACCGCGTCTAATGAGACGCTTGCGTGACTGGCATAGTGTTGTAAATTTGGAACGCACGCGAACTCCAGCGATAGTGCTGGAATCTACGGCGATTGTCGTAGAAATAGCCGAGTAACTCGAGCTGTAGCTTGAATTTCATAGACCGACTACTGTGCTCGCCGCTTTGTGCTTTAGGTGTCTCTTGCATTCTGAGCACAAGCGCGCCCAATAAGGTGTTAAATTTGTAACTCGCACTTGTGCTACTGCCTCGTTATGCATGGTCACTGCAATGCAACAAAGTACTCTTTCATTCCGAAAACCAGCATGCTATGGAACCACCTACCGGCTGCCATCGTAGCCATTACCGACAGTGAGCAGTTCATAAGAGCCCATACATGATACGAACTGTCTGTTGCATTTCTTTCTCTTGCTTTTATTGCACTGCGCAGAGTTTTTCCTCGCTCCGCCCTTTAATGGTTTCGGACCTTGCAAGCGTCCTTTTTAAAGAAAATAAATAACTGAAGCACTAATTTTTCAAATAGTGCTTGGTATTTTTTGCTAGATAATCACGTTTGGTATAAAATTCATATTCCTTATCGCTCCATTGTTTTTGTCAAAAAATGTTTTACTTTGTTTTTGCTTCGAAGTTAAGATTCTCATCATCGGCATTTCAGAGCGAGCAAGAGTTTGTCTGATGCATGTTCAGACTGCAAACATGGTCCTACTTTTGAAACTTTGGGTATTTATGATTCTATACGTGACAATGGTCGAGGCTTGGGCTCGTAGGTTTTTCGTAATTAAAACCACGTACAGTGCGAAGGACTCAACGACAGGCACTGCTCTGTATGTCGTGACTGTTTGTTCTTGTCCTCCGCGCTGTACGCAGTGTTATGTCTCTTTGTTAGATGGTGTCATCGCTTCCCTCTTTCGATTTGCCACTGAAGCTGTAACAAGCAGCGCTTTGCACATGTTTGTTGTTAAAATCACGTTGCTACGCGACCACGCAAGTCTAAAAAATATTTCTACTGTCGTTGCATCTTCGTGTTTTATCATATCAAGAAATCTGCACCACCTCTACACTTAGCCAAAAACAATTTTTTTTTCTCATTATAAACTGAAAGCCTAAAATATTGTTTTCTCCGATACAGCTGGCTCTGTGTTTGTTGACAACATGGTGACATATACTTAATGAAACACGAGGACATGTATGCGATGAAAGATTTTGACAAGTCTAACTTTGCAGCTCGATTTGGGCAAGCGTCGCTCCCATTCTGCTTCGTTTTGGTACTCAACTTGAATATAGAGGGGCGCCAGCTTTGTTATAAAATTTCTGCTTCCGTAATGGCGTTGCTACGTGACCGCTGCGAATAACATGGCTCCTAAGATTCAATCAAACAATCTTTATTTATTCAGAAAATCTGGGTGGTCTTGAGGGCTAAACGCCGCTCAGGGCAGGGTGACTGGGTCCTCGAAGACTGTAACAATAGCAGCATGCGACGTTGCTTCTACAATTATACAGCCGCGAAAATGAAAGTAAACATGCCACAATTACCACGGATGTTCGTACTTACGAAGATAACAGATTTACAAAATGAAGCACACCAAATGTTAACGAAGCATAAACAAATTTATCAGCGTAATATACCTACTCTAAAGTCAGAAAAAGTATTTGTAGCTGAAAATAACCAAGTAAAATTAACTATGAAGGATACAAGAACGGAAATTCTAGAGACCATATCGCGAAAAATTGAATAAGACAGAATAATATCTACTAAGGGAAAAAAAGGTAAAAACAGTATATAAATAAGGCATAAATGTCTCATTCCAATAATCGCAACGTGAGAGCTATTGTCCACGACATGTAACAAACGTTCGGCCCAATTGTCGGTGCGTAGCAGTCATTTCTAGAAATTCATTTAAAATTAATGGCAAATTGACATGAAGGGCTTGTAAACTATAGTTAATTCGGAAACGAGGTACGAAACATGAGGCAGTTTGTCGCGTACGCGTATTAGTATTATTATCTTTCAAGCATACTATCGTCGCAACGAATTCTTTATAAGTCTCTGAAAAGTAAAAAGGTCGTAAACCCAAAATTTATACAGGTATGTAAAATTCCGTATGTCTTTCGAATCTATAGAAATGACGCAGTTTGGAGAGGTGAATGAAATTTATTTTCTGCGGCTCTATTTTCTATTTTGGCAATGACCGGGTGCACTTTCGGCTGCAAACAGAAAATTTTTCTCGAGGAGGAGGAGGAATAAACTTTATTTGTGCACAGTAGATTTGAGACCTAGGCCTCTACCTAAATGACGGCCTCGAGCCCTTGGGCCCTGGCGGCATCTTCGGCCTGCTGGATTGCCTTGAGTTGGTTTTCTCGAGTTCACTAAACTATTTCAAATCAGAAATATGAAACGAAATGTGCTTGTCTGCGTTACATAATTTGCTTCAGATTGACTGATCATCTGTGTATTCAAATACTTTTTGAGTAATCGTTACGCATCTTCATTGTGAAGTGCAACGGAAGAATTTTTTTTAATTGTGATAAGCTGCTCCAAGCACTCTGGACAAGTTCGCGGCGCACTATCAAAGTAAACACATCGAGCCTTCAACGTTATTTTTCTTGGTAAAGAAATCTCAGTTTCTTTACCACACCTTGAGTCGATCCCAATATTTAGTTGCTGAGGCGTCCTTAGTCAAGTATTCAAGGACCCTCCCTTAGCGTACGCCAGACGCGAAGCTACCTTCCAAATTTCTTCCTCACTTCCTTGTGTATACACAAACACGTTACCTCACTACACCCCAGTGAGGTGAAGCAGCAGTGATTCAGCAACCTCTATTCCCACGTGATACTGTCAGTGAGTAGTGCCTATGACGTGACAATCGTTAGTACCTTCGATGTCAGCCCGAACTTGGCGCCGGCACAGAAGGAACGTCTCCTCTGTCTTTTGTGCTTGTTCAAAGATTGTTTTGCTTGAATACACAGAGTACAACCAACTCCGCTCACGAAGCACCGAATCTTCACTGATCCGACAGTGATACCTGTGCACCGACTTGTTTAACGGGTTTGCCAAAAGAAACAAGATGGCATTCATAGCCAAGTCAAGCAATTGCTCGAAGACGACTTCATACAACCTTCAACTATACCGCGGGCATCAGCGGTTGTGTTTGTGAAAAAGAAAAACGGTAACCTGCACTTATCTATGGAGTACAGCGTACATAAACACGTCACAAAAAAGGTGTTAACCATTGCCCCGCATCGAGACTCCTTAGATCTTCTCCGGAATGCCTGCTATTTTTCGTGCATGGACTTGCGAAGCGGCTACTGGCAGTTTGAAATGGATGAGCGCGACCGTGAAGAGGCTGTCTTTATTACTCAGACGGACTGCACAAGTTGAAGGTCCTGCCATTCTGCCTGTGTTCAGCGCGCGCCACTTTTCAACGAATCATGAACACTGTCTTATCTGGCCTGAAGTGACAATCTTGCCTCATGTATCTAGACGACGTTGCAGTCTCGTCTACGATGTTTGAAGAACACATCGAGCGAATTAAAACGTCTTAAACGACTTTACTCATCTGCCTGTGGGTTTTGTCACTGGATGTTGGCAGGCCGCTAGATGGGAGCGCGGTGCGATGGTATGGACGGCGTTTCGCGAAACTAGAGAGGTTTATAATAGAACGACAGAAAGCTGAGCTAGTTGGTAAGGATTCATTATGCAAAAAGGTGAGTCGTTCAGACAGGATACACGAGAAGAGAAGCGGACAACACGAACTCCGACTATCAGCTGAAGGCACCACTGAGGCCAAAGAAGAAAGAAGACACAAAACTCATCTGCGCAAGCTCTGGAATGTTATCACCACGTGTCATTCGGGTACATGTACCGGTCTACGTGAAAGATAGTTGTTAAGGCACTTAATCTCTTCCTTATGTAAAGTAATCGAAGGCTGACTCACGCACGCACTTCCATCATTATAGATATGCCATGTCTCTACCATAAGACGCGTATCTTCATTCTTGGGCCTGTACAATATCACGCATTCATCTAACTCTGGCGTGCAGTTACAATCTTAGTAATGCAGAGAAAGATTAGAAGGCGATCCACCGGTTAACGAGCATTTATGTTCCATTAGCCTCCGATTGATCCAGCATGCACAAAATGTGCGCCAGTTTTAATACACAGGTCCGGCGCCTATTAGAAGCAGGTTATCCTAGGGTAGCAGTGGCCACTGTGGCTGAACGCCTAAAGAAGTCGGTTTCGAGGGGGACGCGCGTGATTACAGAAAGCAGTAATAGCAAAATGTAGTAGTGGCTATTTCGTACATTCATTCAGTATCGCACAGGCTTAAAAAAGCTGCAAGTAGATATGATGTTAATGTTGCTTTCACTGCTCCCGATAAGCTAGGTAAGATATGCACTGCCGTGCAGAGGAAAAAGGAGCAGGTAAAAGGCAAAAAAAGAACGGATATTTGTCCTGCGAAGTACAATAAGAACAACAGTTTTAATGACTGTCGTATGGGTGTGGTTTATAAACTTCCCTTTAGCTGTGGCTAGCTCTACGTAGGGCAAACGGGGCGGTGTATCAATCAGAGGCTAACGGAGCATAAAAGGTCGTTAACCGGTGGATCGCCTTCTAATCTTTCCCTACATTGCCAACATTGTGACTGCACGCCAGAGTTAGATGAATACGCGATATTGTACAGCACAAGAATGAAGACACGTGTCTTATGGTAGAGGTATGGCATATCTATAGTGGTGGAAGTGCGTGCGTCAGTCAGCCTTCGATTGCTTTACATAAGGAACAGATTAATTGCATTAACAGCTATCTCTCGCGTAGACCGGCACATGTACCCGACTGACACGTGGTTATACCATTTCAGAGCTTGCGCAGATGAGTTTTGTCTTCTTTTCGCCTCAGTGCTCTCTTCAGTTGATAGTCGGCGTTCGTGTTGTCCACTTCTCTTGTATCCTGTCTGCACGCCTCACTTTCTTGCATAAGGTTTAGAATAACGCAAAATGATAGTTTTAGTACAGCGCGAGGTCCTTGCGTTAGGTTTAGCTTGCGACGCTACGTTAGACCTATGGTGCACTGCAGAGCTAGTGCTTTGCAATAAGGGACGCTAGCGCAATACTGTACTATAAGGGCAAATAGTTGCGCTGCAGCCTAAAGTGTGAAGTTGCAGGTTTAAGTGCCCTTCTGCCAAGTGTCATAATTGATTGTTCGTGTGTATAAAATATTCGCCTAAGGTACTGTTTGTCAAACAGCACGCACCGCACCAACAAGACATTGCTCTTCCGGGATATCCTGATCATCAAACGTCTGTTCTGGTGCCAGGTATGCGAAATACATATTACGAGCATGGTTGCATTCTCTTTAGATTTGTGTCGGAATGCTTCCCCAGTAAGACATAAGTGACCACTCGTAGCTGGTTCTGAGAACCATTCCTGATTTTCCGGTGCTGAAGGCGCCGAAAAATCAGAGTACGCGTAACAGAGTATGCGACAATAGCTCTTCTCCGAGGTACTCTGCGACCAACGACCGTCACAACTCCTTCACCGGTTGCGTCAGTTGTTGGGTGGCCACAGCGCAAGCAATAGCCAGCTTCCACTTTTGCGGTAGCTGTTCTTGTAGTGACTCCCACAGTCCGCCCACATGTTACTGGCGAGTTGCGTCCAGATGAGTCTCGATTGGCTAGCTGCACTTTCAACGCATAAGCGTGTGCTCGTCTTCGGCACAGCTTCATATCGCCGCTGCCAGAGCCTCAGAGCCAGGAGACCGACTCTCGCCCCTGGAGGAAACAGTTGACCACCTTACCAGTGTACTGGCCAAGCTGACGACTGGTGGCAACATTGACGACCAACTTCGGCCCAAACATTCGGCTTCACAGTCTCACAGTGCTCCTAGACACTCGCAACGACAGTTCTTCTGGTACCAGCGCCGCTTTCGGAACAAGCAAGTCGCTGCATTCAGCCCTGTTCATGGACGAAGAAAGCACCGGCCAGTCGCTAAAGGCGGCATGCGACGTCGTCCCTCGCGCAAGCAGCGAATTCTACGTAGTCGACCGCATCAATGGCACCCGCCTCCTCGTCGACACCGTAGGCGAGCTGTCTATCGTTCCCACCACGGCCGCAGATCGCTAACGCGGCAAGTCCACAACCACGCTCCACGCAGGGAACAACACAACCATCGCATCGTATGGGCGCCGGTCAATAGCGCGACACATCAGACTCCGGTGCTTCCACAGATGGGTGTTTGTGATCACTGTCGTCAGCTTTTCCATACATGTTGCGGACTTCCTGGCCACTTCAACCTAGTTGTGAGTGTTCGCCATCGGTGCCTAAAAGATAACGTCACATCCCTCGACGTACTTGGCCTGCAATCCAACCTCACCTGATCTGGCATGCGTACGTTTCGGCCGGTCTCAACGTACGACAACATACTTGCTGAGCACCCGCTACACACGAAGTGCCGAAACGATGCGCTGCCGGTGAAACTTAAGATGACGCATCATATCCCCACCACCGGCCAACCTGCCGCCACCCGGTGTAAGATTTGGAGTCGGGCTTGTAGTACGATCGGAGGAACTTGGGGCGACAGGACTAGGCGAGCAGGGATTTATTTACAGTATTTACAGTTTAAACAAGGGATACATTTACACAGTCTAGCGTGACTCGCGAATGGAGCCCGCAAAACGAACCATACAGAATACGAGCACACAGCTCACGAGTAAATTGACGAGCACAGAGCATGACGACGAGCTAGCAGCCGACAAACAGCTGTTTTTAAACACTTCGTGTTCCCTAGATCCCTAGGTGAGGCGAAACGTTCGACACCATCGTAAACAAGCCGCCTCTCTGCGGGACGTTTTACACACACACACTCACACACACAGGTTTCAGTGCCCCCTCCGAGGGCCCACGACCTTTGCAGCACTCGGAGCTGACCTTCGCAGCGCGGTCGTCGTGGTGTCCATTGTCTTGCGTCCCTGTAGCCAGGTGGTCACGCCCGACCCGCACCGGCGCCTCTAAATTCCAGAGCGGACCTCGCACAGTGGCCTCCGCCGCTGCCCATTGTCTGGCGTCTTCAAAGGCCCGTGAAAAGGCACCGCAAGGCATCTCCTTCCAGGAAATCCCCCTGCTTCAGTCGAACCATGAAGGCATTGGCGATTTCACTAACAATAAATAGCTGATCGTGTTTAGTCATGCTGCGCGGAGGGGTTGTTGACGCGGCAGCTCGCGGTCCCTACGAAACGAGTCACCGCGGCCGGTGTTGAAGGCTTCCATGGTATCTTCGGGGAAGCTCGTCACGCTCGCAGCTGCAGCTGGCTGCGAAAACTTGCATGTTGCCACCTCGGCAGGCCATTCCTAACACCGGTCACTGAGGCTCGCTGGATGGAGGTTGGAAGTCGCCCGCCGTGAGTTTGAACACCCGTTTCAGTTCGGCGTTATTCGTCCTTAATCCAGCAATTGGTCTTAACCTATGCGTCTCGTTCCAAAGCAGGACAGCGGCGACTGGCGGCCCCGTGGTGATTACCTTGCTTTGAATGTCGTCGCTACTCCGGATCAATATCCCCTACCCCACCTAGGTGACTCCGGCGCTCATATCACCGGAACCAAAATGTACAGGAAGATTCATTTGATGAGAGCGTATTACCACATCCCTGTCGAACCCAGTGACATGACGAAGACGGGAATCTTTACTGCATTTGATCTATTTGAGTTAGTCCGTATTCATTGCGGTTTGAAGAGTGCGGCACAATCTTTTCAAACGTTCACGGACTAGGGTACGCTTGGACTTCCGTTCATTTTCGTCTACCTTGAACAATTCTCGTTGCATGTCGCACAGACGAAGAGCACAAAGAGCAGTTTCGCCTTCTATTTGAGCGACTGGATGAACACGGCCCATTCCTCAAGCCCCACAAGTGCATTTTCGGAGTTGAAGCCCTGGAGTTTCTCTGCCATCGCATTTCACTCCAAGGCATCAAGTCACTCGCATCACAATTGCGGGCAATCTAGGAATCCCCCCCTCCAACCTCCTTCCGAGAGTTGCGCGAGTTTCTGGGGCTCATAAATTTTCACTGCGCGCATGTTCCTCAGCCGCTTACCGACCTGCTACGTCGTGAATCCAAAAAAGCGCCTACCTTTCACTTATCCTCACAGCACGAACACTCCTTCCAGGAACTCAAACGCAGTTGGCGACTGCAGTGTTGCTGATATGTCCGTTTCCCGACTCGCCAACTTGCCTTATGGTAGACGTGTCGACCACGGCAGTAGATGCAGTACTGAAGCAGCACGATGGCACGGACTGTAGGCTGCTGGGCTTCTTCTTAAAGAGCTTCAAACCTGGAGAAGCTCGCTACAGCATCTTCGGGTGGAAAATGTTGGTAATCTATGGCGCTGTCGAGAATTTATGTTTTGTCCTTCAAGGCTGTAGCTTTTACATTTGAATCGACCACAACCCGTCAACCTTCGTTTTCAAGAACCACAGCTCCTTGTACTCAGAACTTAAGCTATGCAACTTTCTTCTATCCCCGAATTTTCTAGAGACATCCGCCATATCTCTGGGTCCAAAAATCAGGCAGCTGATGCACTGTCGCGGATCGGGGCTGGGCCGGCTGGCCCTGTGGATTTCTAATCTCTAGTCTTCGAGAACTGCGGGTGTAAGGATTATGTCGGAGATCACAGTGCCTCCGTTTGGCGAAAGTAGGAAGGCCGCTTCAACCTCTCTTGCATCCGCTATGTATTCAGAAAATCTAGCTACTCTAACTAACCCTCCAACGCTGATTTCACAACTGCAACGCCAATTTCACAGCTGGTCCTCATAGAGATACCAGAGCCTACTGACGCTCATCCTATGCCTAGTTTAGCGACGCGCGTACCCACCTTGAGCAACACCTTGACACTCTCGCCACATTACTCGAGCAACAGATTGTACATCCGGCCTCTACTGAGGATCGTCTTACATGCCTTGAAGTTTGAAGAGAAAATTGCAAAACTGAGACACTGTAGCCAAACTCGTATCTCACCGGTTAAAACGGGGTCACCACCTTCCTTTATCGGGATGCAGATCAATTGCATCCCGTCAGGTTAGCCAAAATTGTAGTGGTGGCGAAGCGTCATTCGCAAGTAGTACCTGCATCGCCAAGCGCCTATTCGGAACGCACGGTGTAGCAGTGGATTAGCCGTAACTTCGGGAAGAAGCGTGGCACCCCCATACAGTATCTTCAAACACACTTTTTTCCACCAGAGGTCATATTTATTTAGGAACTCCGCCCTCTTCCTAATATACCTGGATATGTAGTGTATGCTGCATATAGAGATCTCAATTAGGACCGCCTTGTGGCTATGCTAGTCAGGCATGCACATGCGGTGGTGGACTTTTCATTGGATAACCAACGTATTCTACATATCCTGCTTGAGCTTCCCGCCTGCGCCCGCAAGCGCAGAACACAGCCTCTCCACCTGCTTAATGTCTATAGCTGCCCCAAGAACGCCATGCACGTTTTGACACATAGTATGAAACAACGCGGTGTAAGGGTCGAGGCACACTTATTGCAAATTATTTCAACACCCCTCATACCACTTGCCGATATCCTCATGACGCATCCAAACACTCCAAGCTGTACACTTTCATCCAGCAGCACAATCTGACTTACTGATTCATCGGCACCAACTCGTCTTGGCACAAGCATTTCTCGAGACACGTGCGAAGATCTTACCCTTTATCACAGCCATCACTCCTGCGCTTGCCACATCTTTGGCGAGCACTTAGGTAGTGACAACTACTTCACTGCTACCCGAAATACTCAAAAGACTGCCGGAGAGGCCCGCCAGATCCAACAGCCGCACTTACCTGCCTTCTGTGAATCCTGTTGTGCTACTTCCGCAACCGACACGCTCACCCATTCGGAGCAGACACTGCAAACCAGCCGAGAGCTTCACACGCGCAGCCTCACCACAACGCCGGATGCACCAGACATAGATGCCCACCTTGCTCACTTATTGGAAGCGCGCTGTAGCTTAACGAAATGGTGGCGCAGCCAGCATCATAACATGAAGCTGAGATGGCGCATCACGCAGCTTTCTGCTGAGGCAGTCCGTTACGTTGAGAGCCTTACCAGCCAAAATTGGCACTCACTTTGTGAAAAACTACACGGCAATCTCAGTACTGCGCGTACCTAGTCCCTGCTACGCCACCTAATAGAGCCCGACCAAGCAAAATCACAGAAATCCAGCAGCATTGCACAATTTCTCCGAATGCCGCG
Source organism: Dermacentor variabilis (assembly GCF_050947875.1). Lineage (NCBI taxonomy): Eukaryota > Metazoa > Arthropoda > Arachnida > Ixodida > Ixodidae > Dermacentor > Dermacentor variabilis. Next base: position 161,505,058 of record NC_134572.1, read on the forward strand.
TCAGTTTCGACGCAGTTATCTCTCGCCACCAGACGCGCCCCGTTATGCAGACTACACTGGTCCTCCCGACTCACTCGCTTATCTAAACGCGCCTCTGAGTGTCACTGAGATTCGCGCAGTGCTCACTGGAATTCGCCGTTACACATCCCCTCGTCCCGACCGGATCCGGTATTTGTTACTCTATAGCACTCTGATTCTGACATAGATGAACTTACGACTTATTCGCATGAGGTACGGAATCTGGTATCTTACCAATAGAGTGAAAAGAGTCCCCAGTCGTTCTGATTCCCAAGACCGGAAAACCCCTGTCCTTAGAGAACATGCACGCGATTTCTCTCGCCTGGCGAGCCTCGGCAAGCTGCTCGCGAAAATTGTGCAGCTCCGCCTACAAAGACCCCTCTCTGACACCTGCGCTCTTCCCGACACCCTTTATGGTTATCGTTGTCCACCTCAAACACGGTGCCGTAGACTTAGCAAGTTCTGCACAATACCAGGCCGTATTAGCAATAGACCTCAAGGCGGCATTGGATAACCTCGCCAACGATTTGATTCTTAGCAGTTAGCAGCTAGTGGCTGCGGTGCGATCGTGTACCACTATAACCGAAACACTTTTCGTGACCGAAATGGCTACCTTGTTCTAGGTGATCTCCGCTTCCCTACCGAACCTGTGTCCAATCGCGGCACTCCGGAAGGCTCCGGCTATCTCCACACCTATTCAAGCTTGCCATGCGAGGTCACCCTCTCCTCTTCGATCGGATCTCGGATGTTCGTCATGCACTTTACGCAGACGATATTACACTCTGTGCTACAACAGGCTCCTTCCGACAAACTCAAACCCTACTGCAGGAATCACCTGCCACCATCGAGCAAGTCGAAGCTGCTCGTCGTCCCAAAACACGCTCGCGGACAGGCAGACTTGTCGCCTAATATTACATTTGATGCGAAACTCGTTCCACATAAATCGTTCATAAGGGTGCTTGGTTTCACTTTACAAGCCAACGCCAAAGCAACACATACCCTCTGCCAACTCACCACACAATGCAACCAAATCATGTATATGCTTCGGTGGGCGTCTAACTGCCGTGATGTCTTTAAACAGGCTGATGTTTTACACATTGTAGAGGCCTTAATACACTCACGCCTACTTTACCACCTAATTTATCATAACCTAACTCGCACTGAACGAGAACAAATGGCTAACCTACAAAGGAAAATGCAGAAACTTGCAATTGGCCTCCCTTTGCACACTGCTACTATAACCTGTAACGACTTAGCGGCCAGTAATACTCTAGACAAACTTATACAACCTCACCAGGCCGCCGAGCTGACGCGCTTGGGTTTCACAACCCAGGGACGGAATCTCCCTATTTAACTAGGTTACCCACCCAGTACTGCTGTCGTTACATCCATCTTCCTTTCTCCTGCAGTTCTTGCCGAGCTTACGGTATCTCCTATACCCTGACATATGCACCCCACTCGCTATACTGACCGTCGGGACCATCAGTCGCGTTACTTTCGGCGCGAATAACCCGCGGGCTGCAGCGCTGCTCGTGCGCTCTTCACTGATTCCAGCCCAGCGGATGAACCCAGAGGAGTCACAGTAGTAGTGAACTCGGGCCTCATGACCGTATTCGAAGCCTGTGAACGTAAATTAACCCATGTCTCTCTCCTGGAAGAACGCGCGATTGCTAGGCCAATCCTTTCCACCTCTTTTCTCCCTCCTTCTATCCCCAATAATATTCTCACAGACTCCCAAACAGCTTGTCGGCGTTTTCCTTCCAACACTTTGCATTCTACCACCACGTTCATGCTCGAACCCTTCCTATCATCCACCTCGCACACTTTTCGGTCGGTCTGGGTGTCTGGGAACGCAGCGATCCCTGGTAATGGAGCGCGCCGATGCGCTGAGCCGAGAACCCTCACACGGAGCCGCTGGAGATCGCTCTGCTGTCATCCCACCGTCAACTTTCTTGTATGCATCGCACCCTGCTGAGATACGTCTAACTCACCAGCACTACCCCCACCTCATTCTTCCCTTACTTGTCATAGGCTGCCTGTTGGCGACAACCACAGACGAATAGTTTCCCGGCACCCCTTTGCTACTCCTACCTCTACCCCTCCTGTGGTCTAGCTAAATGCCCGCAGTGCGACGACCACCCCACCCTACTACGCTGTAAAAATGTTCACACACTAAAGCGTGTTTTCTTGTCGTACTGGTAACATCCTTACCCTTAGGGCCTTACGAAAATTCATAGAGGGCAATAACAGACCACAAACTAGACGGGCGATGATAAAAGACGTAGTTGAAAACATGTAATCATTCTGAGAGCGTTGGGTGCACAGAAATATTCGACAGGAGAGTTTCATATCTCACCCTGTGAAATTCGCTTGCCGGATATTTCTGTGCGCCCGAGGCTGTCAGAATAATTACATAGTTTTCACCTACGTCTTTTGTCATCGCACATCAAGTTAGAGCTCCGTGGTCGGCCTCTATAAATGTTTGTAAGGCCCTAACAGTAAGGGTGACCGTGCGACAAGACACGCTGAAGGCTGTAAACATTTACGCAGTGTAGAAATGCTCTGGCTATGCCAAGACATTCTCAACGTTCCACCCTCCCTACCTCCAGGGAGGAGCGGCTCACAGACACGAGGGTGACTGGCCAGCAATGGCTGGTCGACCGGGCCCGTGCGGTGGCTGGTACCTAAGGGGCCCCGGACTAAGGGCTCCATCTTCGAGGTATGACTGGTATCCAAAATCTTGCAGTAAAGTTTATTCATTCGAACGCAATGTCTTTCTTGTTCGGGCTCTGTCGTGAGCACCCATACGTATCTTTTATCTAGTAGTCCGTACTGGTTTGCACATCCTGAGGGCTTAAACGAGACTTCGTATGTGAATCAGGGGCTGTCCACACGTCGTGCTTCTCACGCAAACTTCGGGCCATGTGAATCATGTACTTTGAGAAACTTTGCGTGATGGCCTGGATTTCTTGCGGATCAAGGTACGCAGGCAGAAGTGTCAACTTCTTGCTCTTGATAAAATATGCTCGTGATAAATGTGCTCTAAAGGTGATCTTGATAAAATGTAGACACTGCGTAGGCTTTCCTCAAGCTTCCCAACCATTCAAGGCAATCACCACAATCGTTCCTTGAAGGTTCGGGCCTGCCGGCTCTCCCTAAAAGAGCGCGGACCTTTGATCGAATGTTGATTCCTACATCGCTTTCGATTTCTCTCTGCCTTCCTTTTAGCACAATCATTTCTTTGTCTTTAAGAAACACGACTTGGGGACCTCAAGGGTGAAACGTCAACGAACTACATGTGCGTGTTAAGCTCGCTGACCGTCTCTTCGTCGGAGACCAAGAAGTCACTGGTGCTCGTTGCAAATGTGCTCGCTGCCTATTCACGAGGAACATCAGCCGCTGCACTAAAGTGACAAACTACGCGAGTGTAATTCGTTCAGTTTTTTTTTTTTCGAAAGCACTTTTCACTGACAGCAAATACTTAATTACTACCATTAGGCAGAGCTCAGAAGAGAAGGAGGCATGTCCTTGTCTTACAATTTCTCAAGAAATGCTCATTTCCCCACAGTGTATCACTCTCCTAAAACACAGTATTTTGACATTTGTAACATTGTTCCGATAAAAATGACGGAACATGTTTCGTCGTAATATTTTTCCTCGGTCCTCAGGGAACAAATTTGGTTACGTTGAACGAGATGGAGAGGGTGTCTTTTTTATACATATTTTGCTACAAAGTAACGTTTTCCTAATCTGCATGTTCTGAATAAAATAAATTATACTTTAAGAATTAGTCGAACAATAAAAATGCTAAGGTCTTTTATCCAGCTAAAGGCCCATCTCTGCTATAAATCAGAAGCTGGAATGTACAGAGGAGTAGTAGCAGAGTCCGAAAGATGATCAAGCTTGAACAATGTAGCGTTTTCGATAATTTTTTAAAGAAAAGTGTGTTTATTTACAAATGAGGAAAATGCCCCTCCCCCCCATGAGGCACTTCTTTTTTACTTTCATTTGCGCTGGAAATAAATGTATTTGTTATATTAGACTAGCCTGGCTTTAAGCATCGTTCCGAATATATGGAAAAACACATTTCGTAAAGCCGTCGTCGCCTAACGACCTTTGATAATTTTTTTCCTTTAGCCAAATAGCTTGCTTTAAAAACAACTAGCGCTCTTCACCATACCACTGTTACCATGCCGTCATCATCAGGCTATCATTTTACTATTGTCATTACAGTGACATCATCTGATCGCCGTCATGCTGTCGTCGTCATATCACCTTCGTCCATCCATCGATGTCGTTCCTTCTTCGTCATTCATAGGTAATCATGCTGCCGCCATTCAGTCGTGATCTTGCTATCGTCGTCATTTGCGTCACCCTTCATCATCATCATCAGCAGCAGCAGCCAGCCTGGTTAGGCCCACTGAAGGGTAAAGGGCTCTCCCATACTTCTCCAACTACCTAGTTCATGTACTAATTGTGGCCATGTTGTCCCTGCAAACTTCTTAATCTCATCCGCCCACCTAACTTTCTGCCGCCCCCTACTACGCTTCCTTTCCCTTGGAATCAAGTCCGTAACCCTTAATGACCATCGGTTATCTCCCCTCTCCATTACATGTCCTGCCCATGCCCATTTATTTTTCTTGATTTCAACTAAGATATCATTAACTCGCGTTTGTTCCCTCACCCAATCTGCTCTTTTCTTATCCCTTAACGTTACACCTATCATTCTTCTTTCCATAGCTCGTTGCGTCGTCCTCAATTTAAGTAGAGCGTCTAAGCGTCACCCTTAGAAAGTCGCTATCACGCATTCGTTGTACCATCGTCCACATGCCGTCGTAGTCGTGCCATCGTCGTCATTACCCCTACGTCATCCGGTTGTCGTCACGCCGTTGTCAGCCAACACTCATCGTCCCACCATTAGTCTCATGTCGTCGTCATCACACTATCGGCGCTATACCATCGTCATCATTTAACAATTGCCATCGCATTTTCGTCATGCCGCCTTTCTTCTTTCATTGACGTCATTCCTTTTACGTCATTTCATCATCGTCACTGCATCGGTGTCATGGAGTCGCCGTCATGTTTTCATGCCCAGCGATGGTTTTAGCAAGCAATTGTCATAGTGAAGTAGGATGATACCGTAGCATGTCGCATACAGCCGAAGCAACACAGTTATTACAATGAACAATACAGATCGTAAATGAGAGTGACTTGAGAATTACGGTGCGTCGCTACATTGTTGTAATGCTAATTGTATTGCCGTCGACAGTTGTAAGATGAGGCCTGCTGTAATTCTTCATACCTTCACGTGACCATATACCTGATCTGCATTGCCCAGACATGGAGCCTCCCAAGACGAAAAGGAAAGTGCTCAACCACGAAGGAAGGGTGGACATCATTCAAGTTGTGGAAGGTGGACGCCAGAAATGAGACGCGGCCGCCCAACATGACATCCCGGCCAGCACTCTTTGAGCCATCTTAAAAGGAAAGCACGCCATCATTCGTGCCGCTTCGTCTGGGAACGTACCCAAGAAAAACAACTTGAAGACCGCTCCACACGAGAAGCTGAAGGAACCCCTCTTTACGTGATTTATGGATAGGCGAGCGAAGAAAGTTCCACTGACTGAGGAAGTGGTGCAACCGAAACCACGTAGTTTTGCCTCCTTGCACGGGTACCAGGAGTTCAAAGCGAGCGCAGATTGGCTCTCAGGCTTTCAAAATTATACACCATTGTGGGAAAGGTCTTATGGGGCGAGTGCAGCAGTGTGAACCGGGCGGAAGACGGTGAGCTGTTGTTGCAGAACGTGCCAGAGATCGTACGAAGCTATGCCCCTGAAGACATCTACAATCCCGACGAGAGCAGCTTTCTTCATCAAATGCTGCCGATGAAGACGCCCTCGCGGAAAGGGGAAACTTGCCACGGTGGCGAAGAGAGCAAACAGAGACTGGCGCTCTTGGTGTGCGTTCATATGGATGCGCACGTTAAGGGCAATCCCTTGATCATCGGCAAAAGCACGAAGCCACGGTGCCTCAAAGGTTTAAAGGAGCTTTCCGCGGAGTAAGCCTCGAACACCAAAGCAACGATGTGCACTATTTCTTCAAAGTGACTGAAAGAATTCGACGACAGTATGCATGGCCAGGAAAGGAAGGTGTGCCTTCTGCTGGACAATTGCAAGGCGCACCATGTCTTGGAGGTGCAGTTGAACAGTGCAGTGCTACGCTACTCTCCCCCAAGGAAACCTCCGTCATCAAGCACCTGAACCAGGGGATTATTAAGAGTCAAGTGCACCGACAGGCCCATGGTGATAGGCACAATGCTCAACTTGGAGCTGAAGCGAAACAAAGACCGTCGTTTTTATGGCGACCGACATGGTGGCAGCATCCTGGAGACTAAAAAGCATTCGGTCATCGCCGATTGCTTCAGGCATGCAGGATTCGCAGCGACCACTGTCGCAACACCCCACCCCCGACCCCGATAAGGCGGCGTCGAGTTCCTGGGAACAGTTGTTTCGCCAACTGGACGAGGTGGCTGCAGGCTTGAGCTTCGGAGACTTTCTACGGGCAGATATCGACGCAGACGTGAACACAACGGAAGGCTTAGATGACGAAGGTATTGTCCAGCTCATCACCGGTGCCCCAGAGTAGCCGAAACATGTGGACAATGCGGAAGACCCCGAAGCTCCTGTGCCTACTCCAAGCGAAGTGATTGACGGCGTCAATCCCTTGAGGCGGTTTGCTGGGGCCCACGTGGGAACCGAGGACGCATTGCAAGCGCTTGTGGGCTATGAGAATTGAATGTAAGGTAGGTAATATTTGATGATGGGACGCATTGATAATCCATTAGACTGCATGGTTCCAACAACAAGCCGACGAAGCAATTACAATCAGACACACGAGGACGATGCATGCGCACACTTACAATCATGTTATTCAGAATAAGAAAACAATTGATGTTTTTGTCGAGAAGGCAAACAAAACTGTATGGAACACGAGTGCTTCCTTAAAAAGAACGCCAGTTATAGAAGAGCCCACCTGTATAAAAAGAAAATTGGGTCGCCACCCGGCCCTGTGGAAGTGGATATCCATCGAAGCTGTTGAAAATCATCACTACAACTGCTGAAGGGGTTATTCAATCCTTTATTGCCCAATTCCTGCTCTGGTGCACTATGCAGCCACAGGAGAATGTGGATGTGCGGACTTCCCCTGTGATGGAATTCCACGGCACTACGACCAGTGGCAGGACGCCGCCGCTGGTCGCACTGGCATTTTTTCCCTTCTGTCACTCCTCATTTTCACACTACTTCTAGAAAATTCTAACTATGCGTTGGCTGTCCATGGTGGTGCTAAAACAACGATGAAATCAGTTGCCAGGCTGCTTTCTTCTAAATATGAAAGGCTAGTGATGCCACTCCCCACGTCGCACGCTGCCGTCGCGTGCCAGCTTACGCAACAGTAATCTTTACTGCGAAACATATGCGGGAAGCGCTACGTGCTCCGCAATGTTAGCAGGAGAGCCTTACCAACAATTATGTATGGATGCTTGTTTCATGCTTCTTCTTTATTGAAACGAACGTTGTTCTGTATGTTGTATGCGTGATACGAAAGAAAAAAAATCAAATAATGGGGTTTTACGTGCTAAAACCACCATCTGATTATGAGACGCGCCGTAGTGGGGAACTCCGGACATTTTGACCACCTGGCGTTCTTTAACGTGCACCTAAATCTAAGTACACGGGTGTTTTCGTCCTCTCGAAATGCAGCCGCCTTAGCCGGGATTCTATCCCGCGACAATGTGCTTAGTAGCCCAACACCACAGCCACTAAGCCACCATGGTGGTGTCGTGATAAGAAACAATCTGTGCACTTATCAGTTAAATGCTGGAGGGCATTTTTTTGTCCTGTGAAAATGGCACTGCGAAAAAATTCCGACCAACTAGAAGCTAACAGCTTCGCTGGAATATGTAAAAGCGTGTGCTATCGCGTGACGGTGGCAGTCAAATCGGAAAGGGGAAACAGCTGGCTGAGGGTGCGGATAAGGGAGAAAAGCGGAGACCTCATGCGGCGGCAGAAAAGTTCAAAGGATGGCACTGCTTTGAAAGGTTGAGGGATTGTGAGGTGTTCTACTTCAACGGCGGCTGCATTTGACATGGCTAAGCGCGGCCACGCACGCCGCAAGTTTAAGTATAGGAGTGCAGCGTCTAGGTGCTCTGATGGCTGATAGCTTCGTGTGCACTGTGTTCTCGACGCTTAGTTCATGTTGATGCGAGAGGCAGGGCTAAGGTAGAGTCGCTCGCTGCTGCTGCCGCTCTTCCTCACGCCAACTTTTTAACAGCGAGTGTCCGTGCTCATCGAGTAAAGTCTGTTTGTTTCACCTGTGCGCGCGGAAACTATGCTTGGTAATTTAATTGGTAAGGAATTGTTTATAAGTTTTCGCGGCTAATAAAAGCTACTATTTTTACTTCATATAGCTGTCTACCAATTTGCTATCGCAGTAGATGCTCCGCCTTTCGGACAAAACTGCGACCTTTATAATATAATGTTTGCATTTATAATGCAAACATTATATTATGCATTTAATGTTCTAAATTATTGTTGCATTTTATAATGTTCTAAATTAAAACCTTCGTAGAGAACAGTAATTCTGCAGATCTTCGCTTGATCATTGCAGACAAATAACTATATATCGCATCTTTTGAATGTGGATGAAATAGTTGGCGCAAATAGCGATGTGGCGTGTCGGATCGTGTTTTCATTGTACGCAGCTTGCTAGGAGCGTGGCAGCGCCAACTTCGCATCCATCAGTACTTGCTTTTGTAAAGTGGTCGTATTTAGAGGTATACACGTTCTAGGGAAAATTGCACGTGAATGAGTCACAGTTCTACAACAAGAAACATTGAATAATATGGTGTTTTACGAACAAGAAACATTGAATAATATGGTGTTTTACGAACAAGAAACACGATCTTGTTGCAATTGGCCAATTCTAGATTATACGAAAGCAGAGGATTTACCTATTTGTTCTCGCAGAGCATTGTGATGACATTTGTTTTCTGCCCTCCAAGTATACAAATAAAAACTAGGTTTGCACGGATCATGCATGTGTCCGACACATGCATGATCCGTGCAAACCTAGTTTTTATTTGTATACTGTATACTTGTATATTTGTATATTTGTATACTGTATACTTGTATACTTGTATACCGAAGCAAACTGACGCCAAGAATAATTCAGTACTCCGCTAGGTACTCGAAAATGCGAAAATCGCAGCTGCCGCCCTGGGTGCATACGAATCGATAATGCAAAGTTCGCACTTGCGGAAATCGTAGCTGCGTAAAAGTCAGTGTAAAATCGCAGCACGTGGAGCGGGCTTAACAGGAGACAATGCCACGTAGATTTACTTGATTTTGCGGTGGTCTTCGCCGCGTCACTCGCGTCAAATTCGGTCACTATAGGAGAATTCGCATGAAACCCGGCCTGCGTCGCCTGAGTGAATGGCTGGGCATTGATTGTGCTTCTGTGTAGGAGGGCGAGATTAGCGCTTCCTGCGATTGCACGCCGGTGGCCAAATGTAGTAACACTTAAAAGATCGATAATGGGCCAAATTGGTTGTCAGATGCACTCACATAGCCGGCGCTAAGAATACAACTAGAAACATCGACTTTTTTTTCGTTCATGTAGTCCTTGTGTTGTCTGCAACACAACAAAAACGCTCGTGTAAGGTGGTTCGGGTACATGGTAAAGAACCGCATGTGGTCAAAATTATTCTGCAGCCTGAATCTGCAGCGTTGCTAAAAACCTACTTTGCAGTTGCGTGATGCTCCAGGTGACAGTTTAGTAGATGAGTTTTAATGAGAAAGCTTTATGTGCCCCATGAGGCACAAAATCCGGCGTGATCAAGCTACGCTACCAAAAATTGCCGGCGGCGTAAGCAGTAAAATTACGTCAAACATTGCTTGGATGGACGGCAAATTTCGCAGGGAGGTTCCTATGAGCAGGAGAAATTAAGGGCTCTAAAAAGAAAATTTGGCACATTGGGGTGAGGGTGGGAATCGAACCCTGGCCTCCAGGGTGCGAGACCAGCACGATGCCCTGATACCACGGCGCTACGTAGATCTGATTGACTGAAAGTGTGCCTAGTACGTGCGTCACTGCATACGTCAGGTCGCAAGCATCAGGATGCGAAGTTAGAGTAAAGTGACTTAAGGTGAAGTAAAGTGAATTAAGGTGAAGTAAACTGCACGAAAGTAAATTAAAGTGGATCAAGTTTGAATAAAGTGTATTAAAGTTGATCCCAATTTGAGCAAGGTGGATTAACGTAAAATTGTTAAGGTCACGTGATAATTAAAAATGAAATTACTTCCCAGGTGCTCATGCGTAACGTCAGATCATGTGTCACATCATGATGCATATCAAGAAGCAATCGCAATGTGAACTCGCAGCTACTTGGCGATGAGTTCTGATTGGTTGTGGTCTGGTTACTAATGAACGGGGCGAAAGGAAAGCGAAGAATGGAGCGCAAACACGTTGTAGTATTTAAGGAATCTTTCATGATGATGACCTAGAGAAGTCACGATGCCTTCGCATTGGAATCAGATAAGAATACTTTGGTGACTGTCAATTCTCATTTGTAGCTCGGAGTAGCCTATAGATGGACGGTAACACAATCGGACAGCGGCAAGCTCATGAGTTCTAGATACGCGCAGTGATAGGCGATAGCGGCCCGCCGACCTGCCTGTTTGGCCGCTTCACTGCAAGCTAAATAATTTGTATAACTAAAAGAAGGCTTGCATGCAGACCAGGAGCTCTTAGTTGCGCAAGAAGCCGTCAACGTCTTTGTGTACTTGCGAGCACGCTTGCTTGAATTTATTCGAACGTATGAGGTGTGTAGTCGTCATTATAAGCGCGCAAAACAGTTTTCCTTTATTTTCTGCTCGAAAACTTCCTTTGCCCGTTTTTCTTTTTTTTTAGGATTAGGTTATCACGTATGTGGCTTAAGCGCGTACCTTCTGGCCGTAAACAGCAGTGCAAGCGAATAAAAATTGACAGTAGTCGTTTAGCAACGGTGGTACATCCACAAATAAGCACAGTGCTAAACGAGTCATGTGTCAACGAACAGAAAGCGTGTTCGTCTACACCCTTTCAGTGCCCGTCGGGCGATGGAGTTGTTTATTTCCGAAAGGAAATTCCGGTGCGAGTAATGCCGTGTTCCCGACTCCGACATTTCACACCGATTCCCTCGGTCTCCTATTATACGTGGTGGATTCTCGCTTGTCGATTGGTGGAAGTGAGCGCGTGGCACCTGCGGTAAGTCGTATCTCCCGCTGGCGCATTGTCACGCGTTCGCCTGTGGTGATAGCGCATCCGTGACGTCAGAGCCCTTCCCCGTAACTCAGCCAGCATGGAGCGGTCAACACATACATAAGCTTTTCCCGTAACATCGATGGCGCAGTTTGCTCGCTGCATGTGCGTGGCGTCCGTTATAACGGGTACGATGACCACCCTGGGTGTCGGCAGGGTTCGCTGCCGCGCGTTCGCTGACATGACAGTGTTCCTGGTGCTAGCCGCAGTGACGGGAGTGCAAGCTCGCTGCCCTCCCGGGCGGTCGGGTGTCTTGAGCACCTGCGACTACACCGTATGCTCCCCCGCGGGGTGCGCTGCCCAGGGTCTGGAGTGCTGCCCGAAACCGTGCGGTGGAAGCTGGTGCGTCAAAGGTACGGTCAACTGTTTACTGAACCACGAATGACTGATCCACTGGGTTTAGCATTTCAAAACATAGTGGGTTATGAGCGACGGCATATCTGAGGCCTTGAAATTCTTGCGCGTTCACTTAGGCTTAAGCGCACGAATGTTTTCTGTGTCGTTTACATCGGAATTTGGCCGGCAAATCGAGCCTGCGCGTCGCTCAGCTGCAGAGCGCCGTAGCCAATGAGCCAACGTAGCGCGTGGTACGGTGCATTGTGGGAAGCTACTCCGAGGGCTCAGAGAGGTACGTCTATTCCGATGAATTGGGCCTGTTACGGAAATGATCCGGACCGAAATAACGAGCCCTTCCTGTGACACCGTTTTAATGTGTTAGCGAGCGCTGCTTCGGACACCATGGCTTGCCGTGGCGCCTTAGTGAACTTCGAAATTCAGCGTCGAATCGTTCTTGCCCATGTCACTATAGTTTGGAGTTGTAAGCATTGCCTATTGCACGTAATATTCCAATCGCTTCGAATCCACACTGTCTTGCATTCGGCGTTAGCGTTGTGACGTGCACTCTTTTTATAACTTTAGTTGAAGAATATGTCCCTTGTAGGTGGTGCAGTGCCGTCAGATAAAACTGATTTTCATGTTGCACTGATCGAAACCTTTCGATGCCAAAGCATCACATGTCCCGATAAGCACCAAATCCGGCGTCTGTAGCAGTGAAGCGTCACCTAAATTCCTACTGCCTGCGGGCCACGTCAGCTGCGCGCCTCGACGGATCAGCACAGGGCAGAGGAAACAGCTGCCGCGTCTGGTGTTGCGTGAGGGGAGCAGACGTCGCAGGGACGCCACGGCACCTTCACTCGCGGAAGTCTGTCTTTACGCACACGCTCTTGTTTACGTTCAAACTTTGCCTCGGTAATTCCTATGAAGAAATTCATGTGTAATGAAAGCCGAGAGGAAAAATTGGCTGAGGTTTAGCGTCTGTAAACATAGTTATAACGGCTCAAGGGCTGTGCACACAGTGTTTCATTACAGATAGGCCACAGCCTTTTACACACGCCGCTGAGCGGGTTGTCCTTGAAGTCGCGGTGAAGCCTGGCCGTCGCAGTCGAACTTGCCAGAGCCGAAGGGTGCGGTTCGTCAAACGTGCTTGTATCCACGGCTTCGTCTCCTTCTCCTTGTTGTTCATGTTTGTGAACGACGGCGGTGGTTGCAGTAGTTTGGATCTCGGCACGCTTCTGTGCTTCGTAAGCGTCTCTATAACGTGCTAACCTCGCCTCCCTTTGCTGCGGTTTTCAGCAGGCAACTTTGCCTCTGCTTGAGTTTTCGCAGCCTGCCGTCTAGCTATATCTAGTGGATGGCGGCACTCATCCTGCCGCTTGCGGTGAAGCGCCCGCAAAGACGGGCCAGCCGGCGCGCCATCCATGGCTCGACAGCCCACTGAGCGAGCAAGCTCCGGCGAAGCAGCTAAACTCTCGCTTAGTCGCGTGGTGCCGCAGCGGCAAGGGTCCGCACAGTTGCCACCCATCTTCTCAGCGAATCACGTGGCGTGACGTCACACCTGCCACACTTGCGCTTCGGCGGCTCAAGGTCATTGCGACACGATGAATCATATTGCGAGACATGGCGTAGTAGAGCTTTTGCTGTCAGAGGTTGGCGGTGGTGAGTTTCGAAATTGCGACCCCACGCTCAGAAGGCGAGTGTCTTACCCACTGGATTAAATTAGCGCCTCCTAGATAGCAGGCCTAGGCACTCTGCTTTAAGACATCATGCCAGGACCGAAATTTCCGCTGCCAAACGCGGTGTGACGAATGCGGCTACGTCAAAATTTCTACGGCTTACTAGGGTGCCTCCCGTTATATTCTATGGCAGTTCATCAAAGTAGAATGCCGTCACAGATTAGAATCTATGGCAGTTAATCAAGGTAGAATGACTTCTAAGATCGCAGTGCCCCGGCCTTGGCCAAATGTCTCAACGCACTCGTTTGCCCGCGAAGAGTTCATATTTAGAAACAACGCTCAACGGCGTTCAATACGACATTAACTTTCGCATTCACGCAAAGCTAAGCAGGTTACAGCTAAATTCATATAGTCGGACATGACTACATATACGTTGGAAGAACTTTCAGCTGTCCATGCCGCTATGACGTACGTCACCGAAAAGTCGACACAGAAATCGGTCATATTTTGTAACTCTAAGGCAGCTCTTCGCAGTATAAAGTCTGCATTACATCGCCGTTACGGAATGGATTCCAAGGGAAGGAAAGCGTAGCAGAGGGCGGCAGAAAGTTAGGTGGGCGGATGAAATTAAGAAGTTTGCAGGGACAACATGGCCACAATTAGCACATGACCGGGGTGGAGAAGTATGGGAGAGGCCTTTGCCCTGCAGTGGGCATAACCAGGCTGATGATGATGATGATGATGATGACATCGCCGAATTTACGAGCAGATTGTATCCGACATCAGGGAAGTACACCACCATGCTCCGGAAATGGGGCACATCATCTTTCAGTGGATTCCTGCTCAATGTGTCATCGTTTGGCATCGACTTTGCTGACAGGGCTGGCCGGTCTGCCCACGCACACACCCAGACATGTCCTATACTTTTGGCGAGGTCGCGCACTGCCAGGGAACTTCGCCACCTTGCACGCAAAGGTCACAAGCTTTCTGGAGTGCAATTGTCGATTGCATGAGCTGAACCGCTCGCTACTGCTACAACTCCCATCTAGCCTTTCCCGCGGCGAGATAACCTTTGACGTGCCGCTTGTGGCTGGGCGTGGCGTTCACGTGCACTCCCTCCTATAGTATGGTAATGACCTAGAGCGAAGTGTGCGACTCCTGTAGGTGCGAGGAAACCATCGAGCACCTATTATGTACGTACCCTCGCTACGACGTCCAACGTCTCTCTCTCAGTCCAACTTTAAACCGACTCTACTCGAGACTGTTCTCTGAGTCTACTCGGACACCGTGCCCACACCCGTCACTGGCACAAAAAGTGATTCCTGCACTAGTACACTGCTTAGAGTGCACCGGATAAGAGACCGCTTATAATGTCCCTGCGCATCCTCCCATGTGCACTCTGTGCTCACTCGCCCCCTGTTCTCCTCTTTCTATTCTCCTTTCACTAATCCCCAGTGTAGGGTAGCAAACCGGGCGCTCGTCTGGTTGACCTCCCTGCCTTTCCTCTCCTTGCTCTCTATCTGTCCGTATGTAGACTCTTAGCCATACCCCGTGACCCAAGTTGTATGCAAGCTTATCTCACTAGGTATTCAAGGTAGGCACTGGCTGCTCTGTTGCCGAGCTGTCAACGTGGTCTAGAATTCGCTGCTGGCCACCGTCTGGCCTGTTGACAACTATTCAGTGGGTATGTGCCCACTGGGTATGTACCCGAACAGACAACTTCGATACTGCGTGCATTATATTGGCATCTGGTCATCCTTAACCAATCACCCAGAATGGACGTCGTGGGGCAACACAGGGGGCATGTATACTTAGTATATTAAAGCGATAGCACCGCTTGCACGTCGAAAGTGGCCGCTTGTTAAATCGCCATTTGCTTGTTCTGTATAATAACTGCTCTTATGCCATAATATTAAGTTATGGCTTGTATTTTATATGGTATGTTTTCTTTCTTTCCTTTATTTTTTTTTACACCATGTATTTTTGCCACGCTTACAAGTTTCCATTTACAATTCTTATTATTTTGAATACGATGTTTTTGCCGTGTTGTTGCCTTCCTTCCTTACTTTTTTCTTGTTCTTTTTATTAATTATTGACTTCCATGTATTTAGCTTTGGCGCTTTCTTCGAAAGTTTTTGCTTCTTTGTACTTATTTCCTTTTTTTCTATAATCAACTATTGTGTGATTCGCCTCTGTTTTTACCTTCCCCCTCCCCTTTGCAATGTACAACCGTACCTTGAGGGTATAATAAATAAATAAATAAATATGTACCCTTAGCGGCGTCTTCGCTAGATGGCGCAGCATGCTCAGAGCGAATCGCGATCGAGGAGCCTAGCTCCAGTACGCTCCTCATACCTGATGTCGCTCCGTGTGCCTCGTTCGACGAGCCATCTTACTGTGCCCATGCCTCGCCCAAAGCAGCCACTCTCCGCCCAGGAGTTTTAACGCAACCGTCGCTATGCGATGGAGCCGGCGAAGTCGCGCGTCACTCGCTTGTAGCAAATGTGGTCGAGCAACCACCAACGTCAGGGTTCCGAATCGAGCAAAGGTCTATATTATGTAACACAAAAACAAAATTGTAACGCATTCATCATTACAAAGATTTCAATCGCATTAACGTGGCTAAGTGTCTCCGAATAATGGGTACGTGCCCAGCTTCTTTAGCGAGTACCCCGGACAATTTTGGTAGCAAAATCATGTCTGTAGCGCAAAAAGCGTGAGACCACCCCCATAGGAATGCACAGGGCTCCATAGGAAATACATAGAGTTGGGATGGGCCAACTTTAATTTAGGAACGAGCCAACGAAAATTTGGGGATTATATGGGTGTGGACGAACTTGAAATTGGGGAAACAAAAGCAGCAACTAAGCATCAGCAGAGCCAAGTAATGCTACACATTAGGAAACAATTGTCCGAAATTCTGTAGGTTCTTTATTTACACATGACAATAAACATACAATTCTTCCTCTGCTGCATCTGGGTCATCGTTTCCTTCTTTCTGTATTTGTGACTAAGATCGATTCCTTCGTTCTCGAATTTTAGGAAATTGCTGCAGAGCGCAGAATTCTTTCGAAATAGATTACTTCATTAGTGCTTAGTTTCAATTTAGGAGTTGGTGTTACTCTGAGCCGATTTTAAGTAAATCAATATTATGGCTTTCAAATTCGGTAATAAGTCACCTTATCTTGTGCGAGTACCGCCCGTCTTTTTGTTTCATAGAAAATATTTCTTTCGACTAAAAATGTGGTTGAGCTCTCTTCAGGTTTCGATTTCGATAAGAATGCTTTCGATTCTGCTTTACCTTTGGCTGCAAAAATGTTCAATACGTCGCCTCTAGTGGAGCGCAAGAGCTTTAATATTCCATTATTGAGCAGGCCGTACATATGGACGTAATACACTCGCGGATGGCAAATATTTTACTGGAAGATCCGCCAAGCTTCTCGAAGAACCAGCCAGGCTGAATCAGCTCATGCATATCGTAAAAATAATGTGGTCAGGGCTCTCTTTCTTGCAATTCTTTTATCGTTTCTAAGCCGCTTTCCTCGGTTGCAAACAATAGGAAGCAGTAGTTCCATGCAAAAACATTTTTTTTTCTTGTTTACGTAGGGAATTTTACAACAAAAATACTGGATGCTGCCCTAGATAAATACAAACAACAAAAAGAATGTTTTAGCGATGACAGGCATCGTGTCAAGTAAAAGTAGCACTTGCGAACCAGAGGCACATGAGAAGCCCAGCATTAACGCCTCTATGGAAACGGGATGCGTGGATGTAAGCCTGTATGTGTATGATAAGCTGTCTACCTTTGAGGCACAGTGGAAGCGCAAATCGCTACGCCGCCTGGCGGGTGGTCAGACTCCTGCTTGCTTGGCCGCGAAATGGCTCGATTGTCCGCTCTTTACGTAGGTATGTTTCTCTATGCTCTATACCCTTCAGACAAGTAGGTGAAATTGTTCGCACTGTGAGTCTTTTCTTTTTCGTCGGTGAGTATACTTTGCTGCTTGAACTTTGACTGGCGAACTGCCACAGTGCCTAGGCTGTGACCGCTTGGGCCTAGGTGCCACAAGCCATGGCACGCAAATCATTACGTTAAAGTGATGTCTAGTACATCGTTTGGACCTAGCACTAGGAGGTGCCACTGCGTAAAAAATACACAATGCCTCTATCACATAAGAAAATATACTGCGGCGATAGTTAGGAAAGCTTTTGTAACTTTCTGATTGCGCACAAGCCCAGACACCACAACCTTTACCTGGAAGCTGAACTTTGCTTCCTTCAATAGAACGCAATTTGGTGATGGATTTTTCAAAGTGTAACACTAGACAACCTTACGGTATAATATTCTTGAAATGATATTCCTTTTCCCCCTCATTTCGCACCATTCCAGGTATAGGTCCGCCACCCGAATCCTCCGAGCTCTGTCCACCAGTGTTTACTTGGTCCAAGGACTGCCTTGAGCCGAGGAATAACACGACTTGTGAACAACTGAACTGCCTCAAGGTGGGATCCATCTGCTGCCGCAATGGCTGCAAGGAAAACTACTGCTACCTCGTTCCTGGGACTTCCAAGTGAGGCCCTCGGTCACCGTTAGCCACGCCAAGCTTCTTCTCGGCACTTTATCAGAATAAACAACCGTTTGACATGCTCGTCAATCCTCCGCTCGCCAGGCATGGTCTGTGGCAAAGTGTATGCGTTTACTTGTGCTGAAATCTCAGTACACTACTAGGTTGCTTTTTGTTATCGCAGGGCTCCTTGGTTTATAACTCTGGCCTTTGCACACTTCTCAAGGAACCTTCGAAGTCATTGTGCATTGATGCGGTCACCATATAATTTATTCATGAATCTCGCCTACTATACGATCGCGCGTGTACATTCATCTAGTGACTTGGGGCTCCATTCTGGACAACGGCACATTTTCTTCCACGCGTGATGTAGGCGCAACGTGTTCGAAATTGCGCTGATGCCGCCGTTTTGCTTTCGTTATGTGACGCAAACATGACGTTTCGCCTAAGAAACTGAAATGGAGGCACTAAGTCTAACTTTCTTGATCAAACAAAACTGTTTCTCTCGTTAAAACTAAAGCAGATAGCTGAAAGCCTATGAATATTCCGTCGAAAACGCGTCTCACTTCCGTCGTCTGCTTCGTACAAGCCGTCGTCTGCTTCATGAACGAGGATGCGTGTCCCTGAGAAAGGGAATGAATAATCGAATATTGGCGCCAACGCGCTCGTGTTCTACCTTGAGACGGCATACGCGACCGACCATGGTGATGAGCGCATGTTCGAGGCATCAGACAGTTTTAGTTTCGCGTTTGCAACCGAACGTAAACGTATTACGTACGTAATGAAAAAGTGTCGTCCTCACTGCGCATGCTCCGCACGTTATTGTGTTTCTGTAGTTTACGAATGATATGATAACGTACGTTATTTGGTGAATTTAACGTGCGTAATCTTTACGGCCGATAAGAAATGGCTTTGTCGAACAGGGCAGCACCCATGGCTCCCACTTCACCGTGAATTCTTGTGATGGTTACGCTCTCACTCGTTCATCGCCACTAACTATTGAAATGAGCTTTCGCTTCCTCTAAACTCGCCTGAAACGCTACTCATGAGCGCATAGGGCGTCCAATTTCTGAGACCATTGGGCAATTCCGGCGTCCGTTAGTCTGACGAAACGCGTCGTCATGAGAACGACTGGTGCGCGCTAATGGATTATCTTGTCTTGAGTGGGTTTGGCAAAACTGAAAGTAGCTGGCGTCGCAATGGTAACGTGAGTTTATTGTTATAAAACAGTTTAGAAATGAAGTCTGTACCAGCAGCAGGTGTGACACGCTTGAGATTCACTGAGAAAGACGATTTAGCTCTTCGCCGTGACATGAATGCTTCCAGCCCGCTTCGAAATTCATCAAAAAGGCAAGAGATTGCGAAAAGCATGGAACTTGCGACGAAGAAGGTGCTCAGCGGAAGAATCCTACGTGAAAGATGCAAGCTTCTGCTATGAAAGTTCCCCAAGAACGACCACTCATGTCTTCGAAAGTAGGTTGGCAACTTTAATTCTGCAGAATATAAACACCCACAAAAAAACGTGTTTATTTGCGTGCCGTGTGCTCTGATCAAGTGATAACTGTGCATGTTAAAACGTTCTAGCTCAGGCTCTGAGGAATAATATGCGGACAAAGAGTGGCTACTGCAAGAAATTTCCGAGCTTGCCGCCGAAGTACGCCTAGAAATTGGAGAACGGAGATTATCGAATGTGTCACAGCGCTCCAGAGCGGCTGCGGCCAAGCATGGTGTGGCCGCAGCTTTGTAGTCAACTCAATGACTTACCCGTATGTATTTCTTGGTTTATAGTGCTTGTAAAATCTTTAGTGAGCAGCTTTTTTCGAAATCTCGCAGGTCGAATGGCTACAGAAATCAGGCCCACGTCTCGGAATCTCCCAACCGCTACAGTCTGCACAGACGGTGCAGCTGCGAACCACGATGGAACTTCGCCTATACAGTTTGACAACTGGTGTATGTAATACTCCTTGTCAGCGTTTAGCTTAATAAGCGCGGTGATTTCCGGAGATTTAAAGGATGCATTATGAATTTTTTATTAGCGTGGGCGCAATATGCATGAACCGTGCACGCGCACTTAGCTTGGCTGTAAAACTACAAAAGAGCCAAACGAACGTACCGTCGCATTCCACTGAGTCGCCTCTGCAACAGAACAAGAGCTGTGTTCCGCTTTCCTCTACCCCTCATATCATTGTGTGCGAGAACACTGGCGTTCCCTCTGAGCGACTGTTCGCTACTTGTTAGAGTGCACTTGCTTGAGGCCGACTGTAAACGCTTCGCTTATGGGTGGCCGAAGATAAACTGAACCTTAAGCAAGGGAACAACTAAGAGTAAGGTAATATTAATACGCAAAACGTCATTCTTCGGGCGTCCGTTGCTGTGTCGTCATATACTGATGAACCTAGCGTTAATCGTACAATATCGCCTCACACTTCATGTTTTCTTTACTTGGTTTGGGCTCGGTTTATCTTGCGCTGCACTATACAACTGTGTATTATGTGTTCTTAGACTTAAGCAATCAAAATTCAGATACTTTTTTATGATTTAGGAGTCCTACTTCTTCGGTAAATTAGTAATTCGTGCTGTGCGGGAGGTGCATGACTTAGTGAAGCACACAAAGGCACATACGGTCTTTCCCGTATGTGCTTGTCTGCCTCACTGAGTCCTGGGATTCTAGCGTATCCAGTTGTATTTTCTATACTGAATATTTATTCCACCACCTCAACTCGTGCGGTGCATATTTCTGCAGGCTCGCCGGCCGGTGCTTCAACGTTGGAGCCCCCAGAGACCGCGACTCAGCTGTGCGACATAAAATAATGATGGCGACAACGTTTTCGCTTCACCCTTCCACCCCATAAATCCAGATGAGAACACCAAATATGCGCCACGTGAAACAGTGTGGTGGTCAGACACGGGCGCTCACCCGGAACAGGATGAATCTGGCGACATTATAATGCCGAGAATACACACGGCTCGCAGTGAGCATCTTAGAAAAATTCGCTACTCCTCCGTGTAAGTAAAAAGAACATACCTTGTTTTTTACCATGTCATATACCCTCCCATTTAACTCTGTTGTTTCTGTCAGCATCCCCAGTGCTACTAGTGAAATATACATATGGTAGCTTTGCTGGCTTTAAGAAATAGTGGCATTCCAATGCAAGAAAACAATAGAAAAAAATGCTCGTGAGCAAACCTGAGCCGTGCATAATTGGTTAAAAAACTCCAGCAGGTAGTATATATAAAATACAGCAAAAACCTCATCGTGCATTGTACATTATATTATTCAATAATACATAGTCAAATTTGCTATTCATGTCATTAGATTTTTTTCAGGAAGGAGGAGGCTTCCAGCATAACCGAATGCAGATCATGAGTTTCTGGAGAAACAGTGGCGACATGAAAGCAATATTAGAGAGAAGGATATAGGAGTGGGAATAGAAAGAATACAGGTGGAAAAATCGGAGCAGGAAAGCAAGCAACTGAAGACACCGAAGAAGTATGAACTCGAGCAATACAGAATGCAAAAGGATTTTCAGCTGCGCGAGCAAGAGCTTAAGTTACGGGCTCATGAGCTGTACCAAGAACAAGAAAAAAAACGCCTGCAAAACACAACTCAGCAAGCCCTGCTTGCTCTTTTTGGAGCACTTCTAAGCAAAATGAAGTCATAAATAAAATAATGAGATAAATATTGTGCTCCCTGCAAGAATATCACAGTATGTTCATTGTCCTTACTTATTTATGCCTTGGACGCAGGTAATCGAAAAGGCAAGGCGGCTCTAGCCCGAAGTAGGAGGACACTTGGTCGCTATACATACATGTGTGGCAGTTGCTGAGAAGCACGCTTACTCGGTACATTCTAGGCACAGCCTGCAAGAAAACCTTTTGGCTTTTTTTAAGTCCACAAAAGTAAACTGAGATTATATTTCCGAATCCCTGTTCCACACATTGCCTCACAGTGCTCATAGAAGCATTGAACTGCTCTTTCATGCTTGTGAGTCGCGCACCCCCGTGAGGCTTCATAAGAAGTGGTTGCACCGGATAAGCAGTATCTCTGTGTATCGCGAAGTCTTTTTCTAGGACTAGCAGCTCCAGTTTCTCGTAGAGCTTGCTGTCAAGCAGAATTCCTGAAAGTACAGCGTAATACAAATTAGCGCCTCAGGAACTTTTAACAAAAGTATGATAATAATACATGCATTATAATGACTATAGGAAAATTTAATTGAGCAAGAAGTCAATAAACTACGCTAAGCAGGGCACAAAGGGGCACCACTTTCCTAAGATATTAAATTATGGCGATATTAAAGGGTTCAGTCCGTATAAAATGAAACGAAAAAAACAGTTGTGTGAGGGCAGCAGTAACTATATTACGAGCGCTGTTCATTGAGCTCCGCGGCGAGGTCTCGCACATAGATGGGAAACGTGTGAGCACCGCTTAATGCATAATGTGACACCCACCAGCATCATGCCTGCTCCCAGGGTACGGCCCGTCAAGTTCACAGACGAGCCCGTTTGCGCACAGCCTGGTACCTGGTACTTCAGTGCACGCAGTCTTTTGTGGCCGGAAAAGTATACGCGATGATCATTGGTCGGCCGGCACATGGGTCGGGCTGTGCCATATATAAACGCCCTGCAGTTATCCAGTGAAGCTCCTTTTAAATGAACTGCCTGAAAGCAATCGTAAAGTCAGAGCAGCGTTTCGAAAGTTCAATACAGAGCAAGGGCATTGCTTTCTCATTTTTAGTGGAAAAATATGAAGAAAGTGTAATAATGCCACGCGCTTGGGTCACCTGCTCCCAGAAGAAGACGAGGACGGGCTGGCTCACGAGCTCGCGCCTTGGTCTTTGGTCGGTGCTGCGCTGCCCTTCGACGACTCGTACTTTAACGGCCCTTGTAGAAGTTAAACGTGACATTTTTCTGGTGGAGGTGCGGGGTAATCTCGCCCCATGCAACAGACCCCTCCTGGCAGCAGGAACGCTAGACCGATACCAGAACTCACGCCAGCCGCGGCAGCCGGAGAATCCTAGGATTGGCCCCTTAATTTGAGCCTTTACCTGCGAGGACCACGACAACAATGGCAAGTATGGATGCGACATTCCATACTACCACAACTAACCCTGCGACGGCTGCTCCGGTGCCTCATTATTACACGCTGCAAAAGCCGCGCGTGCCAAGTCCCTTCCATGGCAACGTTCTTGAAGACGTGGAAGACTGGCTGGCGCACTTCGAGCGCGTAGTGGAGTTCAATTAATGGGTCGAAGAACCGAAGCTCCGAAACGTCTACTTCAGCCTTTTGGACGGTGCTCGCATCCGCCGTGGTTGTTCAGTGGATATGGTGATGGGCTGCTGAGCACGAGGTCACGGGATCGAATCCCGGCCACCGCGGCCGCATTTCGATGGGGGCGAAATGCGAAAACACCTGTGTACTTAGATTTAGGTGCATGTTAAAGAGCCCCAGATGGTCTCAATTTCCGGAGTCATCCACTACAGCGTGCCTCATAATCAGAAAGTGGTTTCGGGTCGTAAAACCTCATAATTTAATTTGGACTGTGCTCGCACGTGGTTCAAGAACCGCGAAGGTGTTCTGACATCGTGGCGTGAGTTCTGCCGCAGCCTCTTGGACACGTACGCCAGCTCCTATTGCCGGGAACGAGCAGAATGGGCCCTCCAATCTCGCATTCAGAAACACAGTGAGAGTGTGGCTATGTATATGGAAGGCATAGTGCGTCTCTTCAAGCGAGCTAACCCTACAATGACTGAAGACAAGAAGCTGCGTCACGTGATGCGAGGCATGAAAGAGAAGCTTTTTGGTGATCTCATTCGTAGCCCGCCCAAAACGGTTGCAGAGTTCCTCTCTGAAGTCGTCACCATGGAGAAGGCCCTGCACCAGCGCTCTCACCAGTACGATCGGCAAGTGAACCTCTCCTCTGCTACCAGTGGACTAGGAGCTCTCACGACTGACGTTGAGTCGCATCGCGAGATTATTCGATCGATAATGCGCGACGAGCTGCGACAGCTGCATCAGGTGCAACAGCCTTCAGCCAACTTAACGCTATAGCGTCGTGCGTGACGAAGTGCAGCATGCGCTCAGCGTACCACGTTACGAAGCATCACTTCAGGCCGGTCCACTACTTCAGACCGCTCCAGCACTTCAGGCGTTCACAACTTCAAGTGAACCACGACGCACAACATACGCTGACATTTTAAAAGGCACCGTCCCGTCACCGGCGACACCTCCTACCGTGAGCGAATACCAGCGTGCGACTTATGCCGACGCATTCGGGCACCCTATCCCTGCACCAGCACTGCTACCTGCCATCACCCCGTATGCCATGCTTCAGACAGCGGAGGCGGTTCCTTATTTTGCAGAGAGACTCGACCAGCTGTACTTAAATCGGACATTTGGCGCATGCCAGACCGACAACCGCTCTGTTACCACTTTGGTGAGGCGGGTTATGTCTACCGAGAGTGTCAGTACCACCGCCTTGGACTCCAGGGGTTTCCTGTTAATTCGCCCCGACCCCATTTCGGACAACGGCCACCTGAGATTGAAGATTTTATCGGCCGACAGCGCGCGCCACCGTCATCAAGGCGCCATTCGCTATCGCCATCACCACGAGCATTCTATTCGAGAGGTACAAGTAGGATGTCACAAGGACGATCTCCAAGCCCTCGACTGAAAAACTAAAGTCAGCGACCACTCGAGGCGAAGCCGCTGACACTCCCCGTGCGCAAGATCTACAATCGAAGCGACCTCAGACCGACGGGGACTGGACGACACCGGTGTCTCCGGCTGGAGACGACTTTTCAATTAACATACCTGTGCTGATCGACGGTCGAAATGTTACTGCTTTAATTGACACTGGCGCTGACCACTCGATTATAAGCGGAAAACCGACAAGCAGTTGAAAGAAAGCTTGGACAGGGGCGTACGTACGGACAGCTGGGGGACATGTCGTCAAACCACTTGGTGTGTGCACTTCTCGTGTACAAATTAAAATTATACGCTCCCGACCAGTACCCTTGTTCTCCGAGAATGCTCCCGGGACTATGTCAGCAAGAGAACCATTCAATTGCTTCTTGAATTTCAAAACCATTCAATGGCTTTTTGAATTTCGTGTTCCAGACTTAAGTCTGGAACACGAAATTCAAAAAGCCATTCAAGAGGCTACGTGCACTTTTCAGCCTTTTCCGAAATATGAAGAATTTGAAGCCGAACTGCAGCGACTACGAGCCATTCGCCGGCGGGCTGAAAGAAGATATAGAAGAACTAAATCCATCCATGGACTCCATTCAGGAATCCATCCAGGCAAGGCGGATGCAAAAGAAGATTGAACGCCGCATTGATGCACTACAATCTCAAAGATGGAAACGCTTCTGTGAGTCGTTGGATCGACGTCAGCGATTATCTCAGATATGGAGAACCGTGCGTGGACTTCGCGTATCACCGCAAAAGCGTGTTCCTTTCAAATCCCTCGCTTTGCATCAAGGTCGCAGCGAAATTGACATTGCTGAAGAATTTTGCTCAAGACTTGCCAGCTTGCAGCTCCAACGCGCACTAACACCATGTGCCGCTCCTGTGCCACGGGATTCCCGCATGGATGTAATGTTTTCGGTGGAGGAGCTTGAAGCGGCACTGGCGACTTGCAGGCGCTCTTCGTCACCTGGGCCGGACGGCGTTACCTATGCGGCGCTCGCCAATCTTGAGCAGAAAGCACGACTCATGCTACTAAACCATTACAACGAGTCTTGGCGCAACGGTCTGGTTCCACGTGAATGGAACTGCAGCCGCTTGGTTCCACTTCTGAAACCTGGTAAATCACCGTTAAACTTATCATCGTACCGCCCCATCTCTCTGGCCAGTTGCACAGGAAAAATAATGGAAAGAATGATTTTGACGCGCCTAGAATGGCACTTGGAAAATTACAAAGTGTACCCAGATGCTATGGCTGGCTTCCGGCGTGAGCGCTCATCTATATATAATGTCATCGATTTGGTTACGTTCGTTCAGCATCAAAAACGTCTGAAACGACTCACTGCGGCATTGTTCCTAGACGTAAAAGGCGCCTATGATAATATAGCACATTTTGCCATTATAGATGCTCTGAGTGAAGCCGGAATCGGTGGCCGCACTTTTCAATGGCTGTGCAGTTATTTGACCGACAGGCATTTCTTCGTAATGACCGAGGATCGCGCTACGACTCAACACCAAACGTTCCGTGGAGTACCGCGAGGCGGAGTGTTGAGCCCGACGCTGTTCAACCTAGTGCTCGTTGGCCTAGTCAGATGCTTGCCCAACACAGTTCATGTATCAATATATACCGACGACATCTGCATTTGGGCGTCTGCTGTAACACGACTGCAAGTACGAGCACGGCTACAAAAGGCAGCTTTGTTAACATCACTGTAAGTACTTGCGAAAACAAAACTTAGAGCTGTCTTCAGAGAAATGCTGCCTCGTTACATTCACTCGGAAGGCAATGAAGCGTTACACTGTAAATGTCAATGGGCAGGCAGCTGCAAATGCACGGAAACACTGCTTTTTAGGGGTAATTATTGACCGTGACCTATCATGGAGCCCGCATGTTTCATACCTGAAGAAGCGATTATTCACAGTAATACATCTCAAATTTCTCGGCGGAAAGTCATGGGGCACTTCAGTGCGGTCAATGCTGCAGCTTTATAACGCCTTGTTCCTCGGTTTGGCAAGATACAGCCTCCCTGTGTTTGGTAACACCTGCAAAACAAACCGTGTACTCCAGGGACTACAAGCTCAAGCCCTAAGGACTTGTCTCGGTCTTCCAAGGTGTGCGTCTACAGCGGCAACGATTGTCATAGCTCGAGATCACCCAATATCAACGTACTTGGCAACCGACCCTCTCAGGGCGCATATTCGGCACGTTGCCCGGTTACTTTCTCATCATCTTGCCGCTCTACCCACAGAAAGGTCGCACACAACTTTTAGTCGTATAATTGATGCCAATCGTACCTCATTGCCATCGAACTAGATGCCTGCAGCAAGACCATCCTCATCTTTATGGTGCCTGCACAGACCTGAAATACGCCTCACCATCACAGGAATCATGAAAAATGCCAACATGTCATCGTCTGCCCTTAAACAGGCCACATTAGAACTTTTACATGAGGTGCACACAGGCCGCGTACACGTTTACATCGATGGCTCAGTCACATCTGCAAGTGCAGCTGCCGCTGTGGTGGTTCAAAGATGATCCGTCAAAACACAGCTAAAAACGTCACATGTATCATCAACGACAGCTGCTGAACTGGTAGCCCTGCGTGCGGCTCTTCATTTCATTCAGGAGGGACCACCCCACGCATGGTCAGTCTTCAGTGATTCCAAAGCAGCCCTACAGAGTGTACTCCCAGTACTGCACCATGGATCACATGAGCAGCTCGTCGCAGAGATCAGAGAAGTCCACCATCGACTAGTTGATGAAGGACACGATATAATATATCAGTGGTTGCCTAGTCACTGTGGCATACATTGCAATGATCGAGCAGACGCAGCTGCCCGATCTGCCCATGACGGCGTCAACTGCATTGCCATTCCTCTTTCGAGAGCCGACGCAGCGAAAACACTTACCGTACTTGCGCGTGGCTTGACATTAGCCCAATGGAATTCATCCGATTTCACAAGTGCACGCCTTCATACATTCGAACCCAATTTACAGCTCCGTATTCCACCTGAGCTTCCACGACGTGACTGCACCCTTCTAGTCCGTCTATGGCTTGGAGTAGCATTTACAAATGCCTACTCTTTCCTTATCAGAATGGCCAGCTGCCCACTTTGTGACTTCTGCGGATGCAATGAAACAATCGAGCATCTTCTTTGTCAGTGCTCTCGTTTTAACCCACAAAGAGCGGTCCTCTCAGCCACCCTAAACAAACTGGATAAGCGCCCAATGTCAGAAAACAAGATCCTTGGAAGCTGGCCTACGCGAACATCAGCGCGATCTGCTATGAAGGCGCTACTGCGATACTTGAAAAACACGGTACTTTCTGACAAATTGTGACTGTACAATGTGGGACGTAGGACTGTATGGTGACACTGCGTAAGACTAGGAACGCCTTTGCGGGCTGCGTGACAGTGCCCACAGAAACAGTTCGTGTGTACGCGCGTGTGTGTATTTAGGTTTTTCCTTTCTTTTTTTATCCTTCTCTCTCTCACCTATTGCATCCTCTTGCCCCTCCCCCAGTATAGGGTAGCCAACCGGAGATAATCTCGGGTTAACCTCCCTGTCTTTCCTTTGCCTTTCTCTCTCTCTCTCTGTCTCTCTCTCTCTCTCCCGTAAATTGATACTTGGAATCGACTTTCTTCGAGAGTATGGCGCCATCATCGATCTCCACCGACGCTGTATATCGTTCTCTACAAAGAAAGCGACGAGACGAGACGCCTGCCGCCATAGAGCCGCTCTTGGAATTTCCGACGACGGCGTCACGATACTATCTCGTGCTAGTGTAATGTTTCCGGTTAAATCCGAGGGCACATGCGAAGGCGAAGGACACGCAGAGTGCAACGTCTCCCTTCTACTTACCCTCGTAAATAGCGTGGCTCCGCGAATCATTGACGTTAGGGATGGCCAAGCTGACGTCTTGATCACCAACCTTTTCCGTGATCACCGACACCGACACCTTTTCCGTGGCACTGCCGTCGCTTACGCTGAAGCTTTGGAGGACGTCATTGAGTGTTTCCCTTGGGAGGAAAGCGGTAGCGGTGAAGAAAGCGTTACAAATATCGACATCAACAACGAGCTGTCGGAGGACAATAAGGAGGCACTGCGAGGACTGTTGTGTGAATTCAAGGACTACTTCGCTCGATCGTCTAAAATCAGTCAGACGCCAATCACGCAGCACAGGATAATTACTTACGACTATGCACGCCCTACAGCAGCCGTATCGTGTTTTGCAGAAAGAACGCGAAGCAATTCAACAAGTCAAAGAGATGATTGACGATGGCGTTATCCAACCTTGGAACGGTCCGTATTCGTCACCGGCTTTCCTGGTAAAGAAGGACGGCACTCTCCGCTTCTGTGTTTATTACAGAAAACTGAGCAACGTCACAAAGAAAGACGTCTATCCGTTGCCGCGCATAGATGACTCTCTCGATCGGCTACGGCGTGCCAAGTATTTTTCCTCCCTTGACTTGAAAAATGGGTGCTGGCAGATTGACGTAGACGAGCGCGACCAGGAGAAAACAGCCTTTGTCACCCCGAGTGGACTTAACGAGTTCCGAGTACTTCTGTTCGGGTTGTGCTCTGCTCCGGCAACTTTCCAACGGATGATGGACACTATGCTAGCTGACCTAAAATGACAAACCTGTCTGGTCTACCAGGATGATGTGGTCGTATTTTCAGACAGCTTCTCCGGACATCTTAAGCGACGGCGGCAAGTGATCGAGGAAATCCGATCGGCCAACCTCACCTTAAAGCCTCAGAAATGCCGGTTCGGTTATGAAGAACTGAAGTTCCTTGGGCATGTCGTGAGCGCGGAAGGTGTCGGTCCCGATCCCGAGAAAACTTCCGCTGTAGCTGCTTTCCCGACTCCTACCGACAAGAAAAGCGTTCAACGTTTCCTGGGACTATGCGCATACTACCGGCGCAATATACGCAATTTTTCTAAAATTGCCGAGCCACTTACTCGTCTCGATAGAGACGACACGCCGTTCATCTGGAGCTGCGAACAGGAAGCGGCTTTCACTGAGCTTCGACACCGCCTGGCATCGCCCCCTGTTCTTGGGCATTTTGACGAGGAAGCCGAAACGAAAATTCATAACGGCACCAGTAACATCGGTCTCGGTGCGGTGTTCGTACAGCGGCAAGAGAACTGCGAAAGGGTCATAGCTTACGCCAATTGCACGCTATCGCGACCTGAGTCCAATTACACTACCACAAAGAAAGAGTGTCTTGCTATCGTATGGGAACTTGCAAAGCTCCGACCTTATCTCTATGGCCGCGCACTCCGGGTCGTGAATCACTCCTTATGCTGGCTGGCAAACCTAAGAGACCCTTCTGGACGACTGGCACGGTGGAGCTTGCGCCTGCAGGAATACGACATGACCATCGTGTACAAGTCAGGCCGCACACACGAAGACGCCGACACGTTGTCGCGCGCGCCTGTTGAACCTGCCGATCAACACACCGAAGATAACAGCGCTTTTCTCGGCGCCATAAGCGAGGTAGACATATCTACACAGCAGCGAGCAGATTGTGAATTGCGACCTAACATTGAACACGTAGAAGGCAGCAACGTACGTCTGTCCCGACCAATTTCTCGCGGCTTGTCGTCATTTTGTTTGCGGCATGGAATCTTGTACAAGAAGAATTCTGCTTCCAGCAACAAAACCTATCTTTTGGTCGTACCAGCAGAGCTTCCTGACGAAATCCTGTTCGCATGCCACAACGAGTCTGCGTCCGCCCGCTTGGGTTTCCCTCGAACACTTGCTAGAGTACCGAAATCTTACTACTGGCCGAAACTCGCCAATTGTGTTAAAAAATACGTCCAAGCCTGCCGTAAATGCCAGCGCCGTAAGTTACCCATTTTGAAGCCTACGGGATTGCTAAATCCTATCGAGCCGCTTCGAGGGCCCTTCGATCAAGTCGGCATGGACTTCCTGGACCCGTTTCCGTTGTCTACTTCCGGAAACAAGTTGGTCATCATCGCCACAGACTATTTAACCCGTCATTTAACACCATTCAAGCTTTGGGTATTGACATTCAAGGGTCTTCGCTCACATGTCAACAAGTGTCAGGAGCTCCAGCTGACCTAAGCATTCAGTTTTCGTCTCTACAGCACAACGCTCCGACAGAGTTCGCGCATCTGTTCTCAGGACAATCGGGACTTTGCAAAGGGCTTCATCCATGACGTCCCTCTTCGAGCTTCAGTGCAACCAGTCTCAGCGAAACTGCGTCCTCTACCTTTGGTTCTCCGTGAGCAAGTCTCCGCCAAACTGCAACGGCTAGAATCAGCTGACATCATCGAACTAGTCTCAGCGTCCGAGTGGATTTCTCCGCTCGTCGTGGTCTGAAGGAAAGACAATTGCATTCGACTTTGCATCGGTCTTAGAGAACCCAACAAGGCTATCATCATAGGCGCCTTTCCACTACCGAGGGCTGACGAACTCTTGCATCGACTCCCTGGCGCTACTGTGTTCAGTAAGTTGGACTTACAGTCCTTTTGTCAGGTTTTATTGTCCGAGAAAAGCCCGCGAGCTTACGACATTCATCACTCATGACAGTCTCTTTCGCTTTAAGCGTGTGTGTTTCGGACCGGCATCTGTGCCTTCCGCTTTTCAGCAGATAATCTCATCTGTTTTAAAAGACTGTCCAGGCAACTTGTGCTACCTTGATGATGTTCTATGGGGTTACACTCAATATGTGACCACGACAGAAAGTTGCAAACTGTCCTGTCCAGAATAGACAAGGCAGGCATGCAGCTTAATCACAAGTGCGTATTCAGTGTCCCAGAATTAACTTGCCTAGGACATGAAATTTCCGCAAGCGACATTTCGCTTATGGATATCAAAATCCAGGCAATCGTGGAGATGCCACAGCCTAAGGACAAAAAGGCTTTACATTCATTTCTGGGCCTCACGGGATATTACGCTAAATTTATCCCACAGTATGCCGACTTAGTGGAAGCGCTAAGGAAGCTCCTAAGGCAAGCACAAGCCTTTGTCTGGGATCGGGATACTGAATATAGCTTTCAGGACATACTTGCATCACGCTCGGTGGTACGCATGTTTCAGCCGCATCTTCCTATTGTTGTGGTGGTTGATGCTTCTGACGTTGGCATAGGAGCCGTCCTGTAGCAAAAATTCGGAAATTAGCTCTTTACGGCGGTTTTCGCATCTCGTATGCTATCTTCTGCAGAGCGAAGGTACACCGTAGGTGAACGGGAAGCATTGACATGTCTGTTCGCGTGTCAACATTGGCATGCTTACTTATAGGGTCAGCAGTTCGCACTACGAACTGAGCACCAAGCTCTAGTCGCATTACTGTCTTCAAAGGGTTCTGGACAGCGTCCATTAAGAATTTCAAAGCGGAGTGCAAGATTACTATATTACGATTTCACCATCGACAACTGTAAAGGTGACCAAAATGTCATTGCGGACGCATTGCTGCACTTACCTGTCCCTCCCGAACGTGAACCAGCACTAAATGAGGAAATAGTGTCTTTGTTTTCATCTTGTATTACAAAGGAATAGTTCCAAGCAGCTACACAAGCAGATACAGTTTGCCAAGCATTAAAAGAAAAAATTGTAAAAGGATGGAGAAATGCAACGGATCTTCCGCCAAAGTTACAGGCATATGCTGCTGTACACTCCGAATTGTCCTACGTGGACAATCTGCTTCTCCGAAGTGAACGTATCGTTCCTCCTGCTTCCTTGCGTCAGAACCTCCTGTCTATTGCTCATGAACGCCATTTGGGCATCACTAAAACAAAGCTCAGACTGAGAGGCATCTACTGGTGGCCTCGCATGGGTAGACAAGTTGAGGAACTAGTGGGAAACTGCTTTGTGTGTCAACAAGCAGATAAATCTGCCAAGCCGTCGTTTGCTCCATTAGAACCTGTCGAATGGCCGTCAAGACCTTGGGAAAAATTAGCCATATACATAATAGGCCCTCTTGATGGTGCTCCACACTATCTACGTTTTGCTTGCCCTTGTTGACTATCATTCCAGGTGGCCTGAAGTTTATTTTAGGCCTTCACTTACACCCGAAGCCATCAGCGCAGTCTTATGCCCATATTCAGTAGGGAAGGATTTCCTGACGCTATAGTTTCCGACAATGGACCACAATTTGTTTCTGCAGATTTTCAGAACTTCCAGAAGGAGAGAGGCATTAAGCATTTCTTCTATTCTCTTTACTGCCTACAGGACAATGGCCAGGTAGAAAGATTTAACCATGTCCGTAAAGAGTTCATACAGATTGCTGTTTTGGAACAGCGAGACCTCAGGTTGGCGGTCTTAGAATACTTCGCAATTTACAGGTTTACTCCATACATGACTACCGGCGTATCTCCAGCTATGCTGCTCCATAGTCGCCAACCACGAACTCGTCTGGGCGTTGCAAACATGCCTCCAATTCATCCAGAATTTGCTTCTCCGAAGTTGCGTCAGGAAGTGCAAAGTAGAGTGCGTCAAAAACAGGAAAATACCAAAAAATATGAAGATAGTCATCGCGCAACGAATTTCCCTCAGTTTCAACAAGGATATTTTGTCAAAGTACGTACCTCACGGAAATCTGGTCCTAAATACTCCGGTCCATTCAAGAGTTATCGTAAAGTAGGTCGGAGTACTTTCCAGCTCGCAAATGGCAAGCGTTGGAATGCTTCTAAACTGGTCAAGTACACAGCACATCAGGATGAAACGACAAATCCAAGGGGAAATTTCAATGTCGACACATCCCTTGATGATAGTTTTTCACCTTTTCTTCCAGTTTCTATACGGGTACCCGTTTTCCTGCTGCATCCACTTCATTACAACCGCCTTTTTCACCCCCGCGACCGGGTTCATCCCAGGCACCCTGAACTTCCTTCAGCCTTCAGACACTCCCTCCCAAGACACAGCTCCTGAAGGCACTCAGGACATCGACACACATTCCAGTTCCTGTACGAGTAACAATTCCTCTGACCCTACTCTACAATCAGAACCAGTCCTCCGTAGGTCTATACGTCGTAGACAACCTCCAGTATGCTTTAAGGATTGTTTGCAAGTAGCTTTCTGCCTTGGTTTATTGTCTACAGAGGTTTCAAACCTCCCATGCAAATTCGGCTCTTACGCCAAAAATGTCTTTCCTTTCATGTTTGTTCGGTTAATATTACACAAGTTGTACCCATCAAAAGGGGGGATTTCTGGCAGCATAAAGGTGCAATGCGCATGTCTCCAAGTTATTCTGCGTTTACTGCTATACAGCATGTTACTTGGAGATTAAAAGTGGATCCTACTGGTAGGAACATCTTCAAAAAAAACTTTCGGTACTTCCTATTTTGTACCTTACATTTGCAGCGTAACCATGCAGTACGCACATTATCAATACGGTACTGACCGTCATACGAATTTCTTTTTTATGCCAAAAAGTATCTTGCATATTACTTAGGTTCTGCAGTATCTCGCAGTGAAACGTGCCTTATACGCACAATCTTCAATCCACGACAGCCACAGAGCTGTCTCGAGTCAGGCTCAGAGTGAATGAGCCACC
Organism: Dermacentor variabilis; assembly: GCF_050947875.1. Lineage (NCBI taxonomy): Eukaryota > Metazoa > Arthropoda > Arachnida > Ixodida > Ixodidae > Dermacentor > Dermacentor variabilis. The sequence continues at coordinate 161,539,219 of NC_134572.1, forward strand.
CATCAGTGTTGTCCAAGGGGACACAAGGATATTTGCATTGTCTGTTTCTAGTACTCAATCTACTCTTGTCATGCATGAAGTGTACGTGCAAGTGTGCACCTCATCGTTGTCCTCCCAAGACAGCTACACGAGCAGCTTCAGAACTGCAGTGCAGTTGTGTTCATGAACGTGTGTTCATTTTTAGTGTGTTCATGAACGTGTGTCTTCCAGTTGTATGCTTCTTTCTTTAAAATTGCGAAGCCAGAGATGTCTGCTTAGAAAAAAAAAGTGTGATAGGTACATGTACCCGAATTTTCCACTGTATAAAGGTGTCATCACCAGCACTTGTCTTACAGAGCTCACATGTGATCTCTAGTCAACTCATTTCAAGATAAATAACATGGTATGTAGTGAGCAGCATTTCCACTGCGTTTATTTTTTTCCATTTGGCCAACGCCAATTAAAATGCGTAGATGATACATATCCTTAACTGATAATAGTAGAAAATCATATTATTGTATACTAATAAATGATAACATGTCCAAAACTTACGCTGGGAAATCTTCATTGTGTAATGCTTAAACTTCTGTGTGCTTCTGTAACCCTTGACTCGTGCTTTTGTTGCGACGAGAGCGAGTGGCGCATTTTTATCTCAAGGGAGGGGTGATGTGATATCCTGTGTCAGCTTCCAGTTCCAGTTTTGAATCGGTAGGTCAGGGCGCCACTCAGCGCCCATCGCTGTAAGTATACCTGGTGCGTTTCCGCTGGAATGATTACAATGAAGGCGCCAATTAAAACAACGGACGAAGGAAGGAGACACGAGACAACCACGTAGGCGCACTAACCCCTGAGCGTTTTATTTCTTGACACAGGAATAAATCGCTGCTGTCAAGGATCAAAACAACAAAAAGAAACAGGGCCGTCATCTGCATTCTACAAGGAAAGCATAATACAGAATAACTTCTAAGTGCAGCTCCCAAGATACGCCAGTTCCTTTGCCCAAAGGAAAACAGAGGCTTCACTGATACAATAAACACCACGCTTCTTGATGTCAAGCGCTTCCAATATCTCTCTTGTCAGTTAATCATCAGCTCTGTTCAAAACACAGGTTCTATGAAAATCTGGAATGCACTTGTGAGCCTTGCAATGCGCACTGATGTGACCGGAGAGCTGGTTTTCCATCTTATATCGATGCTCATGCAATCTGTCATTCAGACATCTGCCCGTTTTGCCTACATATGATGAACCACACGACAAGGAAACCGAATAAACTACTTTCTTTACACATCCAACATTCTGCTGCCCATGTTTTTTTGCGCACACCTGTTCATTTTCCCGTTGTCCTGCGTTCACCTTGGCACACATCGAACCAAGACGTTTCGGAGCGGAAAATAAAACCCGAATACCAGCTCGCTTGCCTACTTTTTTCAGATTGTGAGATATGCCGTGAACATATGGAATGGTAGTACACCTGGTTTCAGAAGGGCCTGCTCGACCCTGGTTTACAACGTTAGGTTCCTTGAGCTGCCTGATCCTTTGATCCTTGACTGATTTTGATCCTTGACAGCAGCTATTTATTCCTGTGTCAAGAAATAAAACGCTCAATTGTTAGTGCGCCTACGTGGTTGTCTCCTGTCTCCTTCCTTCGTCCGCTGTTTTATTTGGCGACTTCGTTGTAATCGAGCATAACCAACTCGCCCACCAGCACGTGCTAAGCGCTGGAATAAAGTCAGATTCTTTGTCTGGTCCCCGACTCGTGCAGTCCTGCTCTTCTTTGCAGCGTTTCGCGCCCCGGCCGTTAGGCCTCATGCCGTAGGTGCCGCGTCCGGCCGCCCCGGCGAAGCTACCACAAATACCATTAGCAGTCCTTGTACATGCAGCTGACTCGTAATCTATGCAAGTTTACGCGGCTTTCAAAAGAGAAACTAAAGCTGCAGCCTGCCTCAATGATGTATTGCATGCTTTGCATAGCCTGTTCACTAATTTTGAAAGCTGCTAGGATATTTTGTGGCATTATTATATTTTAGTATATTTGACATGAAAGCGGTTCAAGTAGCTTACCGCCCGATTTTCAGCATGACTAAGTTGACCCGCTCATGAGCTAGCAGGTAAAACATTACTAGTAGTTTTTGCAGCGTACATTTATTTCTATTGCGGTTAGTCTTGTGCACTCGAGTTGTAGCTCAAGGCTTGCAATATAAATTGTACTGCTTTAAGTATAAACCCCACGGAAGCGATCTCGCGCGCGACAGCGACAAGCGACGCGATGGAGATGGCGGTCGCGTTCGCTCGTCGCCTACAAGTCGTACCCCATGCGAGCGATGACTTTGAGCGACGTGTCCCCAGTGTTGCCGGTATGAGGGCAGTAATATAGGCGCCTAAACTAGCATGACGCATGCTTTATTACCTTAAGTTAATGTATTTTACTGTAAAAAGCAGCATAAAATATTTCTGAAGGTCTCCCAGTAGGTTCTTATCCTTGCACGTAAAAAAAAAAATTCAATCGTTTCTTCGTTCCGTGCGACAATCGGAAGTACTTGAGTTATGTACATCCAGTTACGGCTTCGCACTTTGTACTAGTCGCTCATACCACTTCCAGGTGACGAGCGACGAATTCTAGACCGAGCGATCTGTTTACGCGACGGCCCGATCCGTCGCTCGAAGCCGTCGCTCGTCGCTGTCGCGCGCAAAATCGCACTCATGGGGTTTAGCCTTTAGGCAAAATAAACTGTTTGTACAGCCAGAGAACTTGGAAACACGCAGGCTGCGAGACGAGTGACAGTGCATGTTTTTCTTTTAATTTCCTTTGCTTTATAGCAAAGCACTGCTGTAAGGACTGACCATTCTGCCTTTTATTTTTCCTCCAATAAGCTTCACGAGTTCATGCTGCAAACAGGTGTTGACCTGAGTACCACACTGCGACCACTCCTGCGTGCTGTTGCGAAGAAATTGAAAACGCCCAGAAACGGCATCTTGAAGCATTTCTTGCGGACTTTAACAGTTGCTTGCACGCTGCGACCGAGGACAAAAGAAATGATAAAGAGGCTTTTCTGCATGATGAATCGAAATCACTAATATATTTTTTTATTCATGAAGAGCATGCTGAGAAAAATGCACTCAATGCATGAGTGAAATGCATGTAAAAGTATGGCGCATGTCATTGCTGAGGGAATAGTATAGATATAAAACATGATAGCTTGCGTAGAGGACCACGTTACGTTGCTGGAGGAGCAATATTTGCCGGCTATACAGAGATCATTTGCACTCCAGAGAGTCCTGTTATAGCGAAGAACCTGCTTACCTGATCCTAATGCTCCATCAGTGCTTCTAACAAACAACCCTTTATAATGTGCTGTGTAATGACGTAAACTTGTTAACATAAAAATATTAGCATGTCCACATCGTTTTATACTAATTGAGAAAATGCCTGTGTTAGAAAGATAATTTTAAAATGTTCTGTTTTCTTCTGGCACTACTCTACTCATTTTCATCTCGGTCCCGAAAGTTACTACTCCCACACACGCACTGTTTAAATATCTTTTACACACATTTCCAAGTAGGTGCTGCAGGTATGCACATTTTAAAGGCCAAAATTTGCAACATAACAAAAGGGAATTCTTGAAATTGGTTCTTTTTAATTATCAGTTTGAAGTATTGACATATGAATCCTAGATAGACATGCATTTTAAGGTGCAATGTATCATTTGTCAGGCCAACTAATGTTATGGCTACTTATCCTGGCTGGCTGACAATGACAGTGAGGGCTTTTGTGCTGCTCTGTTTGACCCACTTACATTCAGCACTTTTCATTCCAGATATGATAGACTGCTGAAATTTGTTTGCTGCCCTGTCTCGTTAAGGAATGCAAGGAAGCATTTTTGACAACTGTAAGTGCACCTGAACTGTAAGCAGCAGGTGTGGTGAGCTGCGGGATAAACCATGCCACTTTAGCATGGTTATGACTCTTGGGCTCAGGCTCAATTCACTACTTTATGACAAGTATCAGCAGCCTTACATGGAGCTGAAGGTTATTTAAGTTACCTCAAACATTGCCTGTTTCCTAGTCTTCTTTATGTATAGCCAGTGACAGGTTAAAACAGTAGCAAGGGCTCCTCAAAGAGAAAATGTTCATGCGCCTCAGTGACTTGCCTTGAGAGGAAGACTCAGTCTGAACGTCCTGTCTAAGTACATGGGAAGGGAAAACGCTTTTCTTGGCAACCACTGCTAAAATGTTAGTAAGGTTTGCTGCATTTAAAAGAAAAAAATGAAAATCTAGTGACTAAGAGATTCGTATCTTTTGGTTGTTAATCAACAAAAATTGGAAAATGAGACTCCCATACAAGTCTAGAACTCTAAAAAATTAGTTATCACAGTTTTGTTAACTACACTTTCTACTTCACGTAAAGCAGACAAAGTATACATATTGTATTCATCATTGTCAATTGTAGCACTCAATAGTCAGTAGCACATGCTAAGCCTATTAATAATTAACATGCTAAGCATATCAATAATTTCACATAGGCGATAAATTCACATTAAATTTGTCTAGTTGATAGAGTCTTACAGATGCAGTGTACACAACTGGAATGTATGTGTTTCTGATGCAGAATTACCGATTTGCAGATATTGCTCTTCAACTTCTATTAACCTTACCTATTTTCAGGAGTTATTGTAAAAATGCAGGCCGTAAAGGAGAATTTCGTTTCCTAGAATCTCGTCTTTCTCTCACATGCACCACACATCATTCAAATTGATCTCATTCTTGCCTTTTATCTTATTCTTGCGTTTTAATTATCTTTAAAAAGTGAAATCAGAGTTAGCTGTGAGCTAAAGGTTCCTCTTATCCTGGTCTCCTTTATTCTTATATATTGTTCCTTATCCTTTATACTTGTGCTTCACAAATTTAACCGGACAGCACTGCTAAACACAATGGTAGAGACAGAAAATAACAGGACGTGTGCTGTACTCGCAAAAAAAAATGATTGAAGAGAAGCCTTATGTATGTCAAAATGGATCAGCACGGAAGAAAAAGATACACATGTAGATGTACAAAGCCGGGTGATAACAAAAATGGGGAACTGAGTATGCAGAACAAGACAAATGCAAAATCAAAAGCAGAAAAGACAACAAAATCACGAGGCAGGTTAAATAATAAAGAAAAGAACACGTTACGCTAGGTTATAGCATATATGACCAAGGTAGTCAATTTCCTTTGATGAAAGGGTCACTAATGCCTGGTCTTTTATTCTGTTCACATGGAATGCTTCAATTAGTTATATTGTTAGTCTGTTGCGATGACCTGAGAGGATGATTGTATAACAGAAGATGGGGCTACGGCGGCATGAACGACAGTGACTTTTCAAATGGTAAGGCGGTGCGGATGAAGGGAATGAGTGGTGGTGCTCCTCGGTAGTGCACTGGCCGCTATGCAGTTAAGGGACACTAACGGCAGATCTACCGCTGAATCCTCTCACGCACTGTCAAAAGGATCTGCCACTTCAGCTGGCAGCATCTCTGGGTTACTGTGGTTGGCATCTTAATAACTTGTACACAACGCTGTAAGCATGCTGAAGCACATCGATGGCGTTGCCTCTGCAGCAGGACGTGGTCATGGGAAACATGCAAACAACGCTCACATCATGCCTGAACATGCGTACCACCATACACAATAACACACATGGAAAAGGTAAATGTCGACTGGAAAACAGAAGCACTGACCACCGCTCAGACCTCTTGCGTTTGTGAGTGATGATAACCACGATGATAAACAAGCGGTGCCCTTTTTTAGCGCTTAGATGGGTGCTACAATGTAACAGAAAAAATCGTGTATAGGCACCTTCAATCACGGAGGGTGCTATACCACAGATGCTATAACCGCGGCCTCTCCTGTGGTCGCCGCACTGCCCACATGGTGAACTGTCGCAGTTGGCGTCCGTCACCAGACGCACTGTCAAAATTTTGGAAATAAACACCATGTCTTATACACAGAAAAATGCGGTGCACAGCAAACTGGTCGGACATATGGCATTGGGACACATTCGCATCCTTTTCACCTGAACCTGGCATGCTCAAAATAATTTATTCGAGCCAAGGCCCATGCAGTAATAATTTAACAGATGTTCATAGTTACTTTGTTTAGCTCAAAACAACAGACACAAGATAGACGACAGGACAAGGCGTCGTCTTTCTTGTGTCCGTTGTTTTGCGCAAAACAAATTATGGATTAGCACCAACTAGCCCCCCTACGCATTGTGCTTAACAGATGTTTTTGAGCCTTGTCAGAAACTTCTTAGTTGCTGCCATACGTAAAGTGCTGCACTGTTTATCAAAATTATGAGCTTATGCTTTTGTTTCACCTTGCACGTATTTTAACATGTGAGTTCATTTACTTGCAAGGGTACCTTCACTTTTTGCCATTTCTTTTAAAATTAGTGCATCCAACAAATTGTGTCACTAAGTATTTGCAAATTATTTATTCGCATGACAGGAGCACTCTGCACAGAGTGCCTACTGTGGTATGCAGAATGGATGCATGGGATTCGACGCCCTTTACGGTTTGTCTGGAGGATATCCAAATTGAAGAGAGCACGCTGCCAGAAGCCCTGTCTACATTGTTCACCCTTTATTGGGTTTCGACATCGTGTTTGCAAAAGTGGTGCACAAAATGCTGTAAGTCATTGTTAAACCTTTGGATGTACCAAGCAATGCGCACATATCGTCACTAGCGCGTGCGGCGTACTGTTTTAAAATCATGTTTCAATTGAGAATTAGGCATATTATCGCACAAATTATTTGTATTTGCATAAGCCTTTTCCGTTAAAGACGTATGTATTGCTTTATTTATTAGTTTGCTAGATGCGCATTTTAATCAGGCTCTTTTATTATTTTTTGCCTGTCTTGTATATTATATATTCATAAAACACATTTCATGGCCTTTTTCTGCATTACCATGACTTTCTGCATTGCCAGAGACAAAGCAGGCCTTTCTAAATTATCTTGATGATGGTATGTCTCCAGCTGAAGCTATGAGGCGGAATGAAAGCAAGCTTCTCGTGAAAGGAGGATTAGCCTTGCTGGCCAATTCTGGCGTGAACCCGCTGCCCCCTACGGTTTACTATTGGCACAAGGGATGGCGTGAACACAACTCCGGCAGTAATGTGGACCCACTCCAGATGATCGCCGAGAAAATACCATTATACAAGGAACAAAGCCAGTGCACAGCTCAAAATACTGTGGATATAAAAGCACGGCTATGTACGAATGCGTGAGTGGAATCAACAGATGGGACCCTATGCTTATGCTAGCTAATTAGAAAAAAAATTACCGACGATTACGTTACTTCCTAATGCGAAATTTGAGCGCAGCAAATAACCTGTTTCACCTTTTCGATAGATTGAGGCAAAGAAATCGAGCAACACATGTATGCGCTATCACAGAATTTTTTTTTATATTTCCCGTACTCCTGGATCATCTTGACGGCGGCGACGGTAAGCTTCTGCTTCGGCGGCACGCACCTCTGGATTCTGACGGCGACGGCGCTGGGCCTCTGCTCTGGCAGCTCGTTTAGCAGCAGCAACAGCAGCAGCAGCAGCAGACGGAGGACTTCCATCGGTCGTCTCGCTCATGGCTCAGAAAGAACTGGCAGATAATTTCGCAGTGGCGAACGGCAGCGGCAATTTCGGCTCGGGCGGTGCACATATACAGATCCGCCGCCACCGATCTGGCTCTCTGATTGCCACCGCACAGGGCGAACGGCAGCGGCAATTTCGGCTCGGGCGGTGCACATATACAGATCTGCCGCCACCGATCTGGCTCTCTGATTGCCACCGCACAGGGGTTGCATTGGAGGAGGAGCGAAGAAAGGAATTAAGTTCGAGCCGGCGCTTTGACAACCGGAGACTCGCAGGAAGAGGGGGGAGGGGGGCGGCGTGTACACCCAGCGGCAAACGATGGGGGCAGAAGCGCGCGCAGCAAGCGGACAACACGATAAAGGGAGGAGGGAAGAGATAGCAGCGACTGACTGATGCCGCTGACGCCGATACAGGGGGGGGGGGGACCCTTTCCTTCTCTTTCTGCATGGCGGCGACGGTGTTCTATGCAGTCACGTTATCTTGACTCTCTAGCGGCGTCAGCGGCATCCAGCGGTATCAGTCGGTCGCTGCTAGCGCTGGGGGGATGAAAGGGGGGCGGAGCTGGTTACGAGGCCGACGACGACGCGAAACCCAGGAACGGACGCCAAAGAGCTGCGCTCTAAAACAGCTGTAGAGACCAGATGGTTCCCCCCGTCTTCTGTTTCTTCTGAATGTTTCCTTCACTTGATCATTCTTAGTTGCACTAACCAAACAAACCAGCTTGATCATATTTTCAGCACCTAGTGCTCTGGGAAACTTAATTTGTTAAGCACAACACGCTCCTTCACACCATTGTGCATGAGGCTTCAGCTGTAGAATCCGCAATCCATCTCTAACAATAAGAATTCCAAGGGAGTTCAATATAATCCAAAGTAAAGCCACTGGAATGCAATGTGATTTATATGTTCATCATACAGAAAAAAAGAAAAGAAATAAATTTGTTGCTTGCCATTGCCACTAAACCCCTGTGACCAAGTGTGGCTTCGAATTGTACGTTCAGCTATCACTCGGTTTCTTTTTTTATTGTATAGTTATGTAATAGGAAAAGACAGCACAGTTTTATTATTGCTTGCTAATATGGGGAACGACTATGGAAACTAACGTAAGGAACCTATCTAAACTCCAAAAAAGAGCTGTACGTGCTATTGAAAATCTATTACTTCGTGACAGCACAGAAAGTTCATTTTTAAAACACAGCCTGCTGAACATTCCACAAACATATCCAAAGAAATTATCAAACAATATACATAAACTAGTCAGAAATGATACACATTTTCAACAAAAATATTTAAATCTTAACACAACCTATGATTTTCGACATAAACACTATGAGTTTGACACAACACGAACAGTTATGGTCCTTAAAAACTTTCGGTTATTATACCTCATACCTTAAACGCTCATTCAGAAATTTATTTTAACGCGCACAGCGTTAAAAGGAAGCTGAAGGGCTTTCCAGAAAAAATGAGTGAACACATGTACATAATGGTTTTAAACCCTCCGAAGTCGAATATTTCATCGAAATTGAGCGAAAGGAAGCGTAAACAGATTTTATTTTGACAGAAAGTGCAACAGCAGACTCGTGGCAGCTCGCGCGCCTCATTTCCGCCTGTGATTGGTCGGGCGCCTCGTGACGTCAACAATGGTGTTCTTCCGAACCGACCGCTGCCGCTACACATTAAAGGGACACTAAAGGTTACCGGAAACTCAAGTTAAAGTGGTAGAGCAATGTTCTAGAACGTCTAAGGCGTCAATATAATCGCGAACAGAGCTTTAGTAACCGAGAAATTGAGGTAACTGCATAACACGATTTGAGACCCCCCAGCGACATTCCGGTACTAGCCCGATGACGAAAGGACTCCTCATAATTTGTGTTACTAATACTCAACTACTCGTATTAAAAATATCATTTCATTCGATTATAAGACTGAAAAAAATTCTACTTGTCTACGTCTATTCGATTCTAAGAAAAAATAACATTTTGACGTTGCCCTTCAGTAATATGGGTGTTCGAAAGGTTTCGTTTTCGCTCGACTCTGCGCGCTCGACTCTGCGCCGCGCACGCTTTGGAGCTTCAGTAGTTTCGTTGTCGTGTCGTGCTGTGAGGGTTCAGCTGGCTCGCGAAACTTTCATTTGGAACAAGCAGCGAGAATTCCACGTCCATGTGATGTCGTGGGAAGCCCTCGTTGCTTTCCCGCTCCGGAGAGCCGGTGTCGAGGCCGCCGTCGTAGTACGTAACGACGCCGGCAGTGCGAGCCCTCAGCAGCAGGTCGCGCTCGTCGGTGCTCAAATCGCTGAAGTTGAGCCCACCATCGCGAGCCAATCTGTCGGTGTCAGGGTCCATTGCGACGAGCGTCGAAGTTAGCGTCATAGAATGAAGTACCAGCTTATGGCCGTCTTGCGCTGGAGTTTGAGGTATAGTGGCGGCGCCTGGTGGCGGTGCGGGAAACGACATCTGGGTCGTGCCAGCTTGGGTCGTATTGAGCCCTGGCTGTGGCGAAGCACGTTTCTAGGCCGAGTTTTGCGTCGATTCGCACATTATTATGCCCTGTTGCGAGTGCGAAAAGGCTCGTCGCTTCTCATAGACCACGCCGACCACGCTGCGAGCTCGCCGCAGCCTATAGTTTAACGAAAACGGACTCTCCGTGTGCCGTGGGACGTAATGTGGGACGAAATTCGTTTCTCCTTCCGCTAGCCACCATACTCCCGCTTTCGCTCTGCTGTCGGCTCTGTCTTGGCTCTGTTTCTGGCCGCGCGTTCGCGTTTTGCGCAGAAAAGCCGTAGCGCCGTCTGCGGACGCCGTTCTACTCACCGATGGCGCAACGTCACTGTGAGACCATGATGTCAGTACTCCTCGATCGGAGGGCGGGCGATTTGAACTGCGCTAGAGGTACGCGGACGCTTCAGAACGCATTTTCTCTTAAAATAAGTCTCTCCTTGGCACGAAACAAGCGTTTCGAGGTTTCTGTGATGGTATTTCAACAGTCCACGTTGAATTAATAGTAACCTTTAGTGTCCCTTTAACGGCGTTGAGACCAATTTATGCGAATCGGATATTCAACGCGGCAGGAAAATACACAAGCTAACGAGTTCGCGCATGATGCACTTCGACGTCATAAGACTGTCTGAACGCTGCCACAACAGTTGATTATTTGTACGCCCGTTAGGCAACTGTGTGCGGTTTTCTAGTACCAGCTCAGAATAAACGGCCCGAGTCATTCTGAAAAAAAAAAAACGGTTGATTGTACTAACGTGCGGGTCATATACGGCGTTGTGCACGCCCGGGTCTGTGTCTTGAAGTATTTTTCACATTTTAAAAAAGTGCAGTGGATTTATGACGAGTTGCCAAAGTTCTAATCCATGGTGCGTGAAGGAATGTGCATACTACGCCTTGTTTAAGTAAAAGAAACAATTAAGCTAGCTTTGTCGATGTCGCCTACGGCGGCCGCATTTCGACGGTGGCGAAATGCGAAAACGCCCGTGCACCGTGCAAGAAGCACGCGCGCCCTGCTGGATTACCGAGGTTGTCATTTATATTTTAGCTGGGCGTGAACTATCATGTTGCTGACAGCGGGGCTGACTAGTCTTCGCTTGAACGTGCGACGTTCCTACAAACATCCCTCGAATAGTGACAGCGTGAGCTCTGCATGCCTTCACAGACGCCGTAAGATAGTGGACACACGGCGCCCAGAACGTCCTCGCCTTTTATTAGGCGTGGGGTCCTCTTCGTCGCAGGTTTGGAGGCGATCCCTCATGTCTGCTAAATACAGCTGCTTTGCAAGACGTAGCGCCATCGCCGCCTTTTTTTTCACAGCCGAAGAGATTAAACTCGGCGTGCTACGACACGAACGCGCGGTCGGCGATATCCTCATGAGTTAGGAGAGAGCTTTAGTTTAGGGCACGCAAGCGGCTTGCGTACGCAACTAGGAGAGACAGTACTGCGCATGCGCAAACGGATACGTCTACTTTCGTCCTTGGGTTGTTGGGGCGGCCGAAAACATCGCTGGCCCCAAGAGGTCCCGTTACCCACGTGACTGTCGCGGTGTACGAGATCTTACGAGACAAGCCGCCCGTCCCGCAACACAGACGGAGAACATGGCCGAATCGGCGAGGACGTGTGCCTTTCACGACCGACGTGGTAACTAGAAGCTGGTCGCAGAGCACACGGGCACGCTGTCGCCGCAACGGCGGTATCTAAAAATTTGCACGAAGCCCTAAATACACAGAACAAAACGGATTACGCTGTACGAGACGCCTAACTGCAGTTTACCAATCTTATCTGAATTGCTTCGGCTCGGCCTCAGTCGTAACGTAGGCGCGTTGATAATCTCGATTCTTTTCCCTATGTGTCGGCAGTCAACGTTTTTTTTATATACTAACTCCTTTTAATAGGAATAGTTTACCCTACTTCATGGGCTTCATTTCATATTTTTTTAGAAAATGATAACGCAGCAACGATCAGACGCGGGCGGTGCTGCGAGCGCATGCGACCTCAGTGCGGCTTGCGTCTGGGGCCGCTAGCATATAACATGTTTCTGCTTGCGTCCCCAAACGCAAACGCACCCAAGCACTGGGGGCCCGAACGCCTTGCGTCCCCTGAACTAAAATTTTAGGTTAGGGGACGCAAACGGCTCGCGTACGCAACCAGGTGCAACGGTACAGCGTATATGCGCAGACCCAGACGTATGCGAGTGCGCAGTTGCATGGCGCCAAGTTCCTGCGTACGCAAGCCGCTTGCGTCCCCTCATCTAAAACCCTATTGAAGCCCTTCCATGCGTGTTTTCGCCGACCAGGTAAACGCGGTGGTGGCACGTGGATGGAAAGGTTTAATTTAATCCTGACAACCTCTTTGTCGGCAATCATGGATCACCTCCTGCGCCACTTTTAGTCCGTGTGGGTTGCGAATAAACGTTGCAGTCATCCGCGGTGCTTGAAGGCGCATTTATACTTATTATTATGTGCTTTGAACGTGTATATATATATATATATAGAGAGAGAGAGAGAGAGAGAGAGAGAGAGAGAGAGACAGGAAAGAGTAAGCGAGAGGAAGGCTGGCAAGTGCCACCGGAGGGGGTACGACGCTTGACTATTCTTCAGCAGGGAGGAGGAAGAAACATAGAAATGGAAGGTAGGAAGAAGGGGAGGTAAGAAAGAACGGTGACGCGGAGCGGTGAACGGAACGGAGAACAGAGCGCACACACATCATTCACAGTAGGGCCGGTCGCTGCACGTTAAGTTATGAAAAAAATGTTAAAAGACGTAGTGTCAGAGATATTGTCACTTGAACAGCAAAAAGCTGCGAACGTGAACCTAACTTAGTTTCTTATAGAAAAGTAAGGAGAGCGTGATGTGCCTGATCGTGTCCAGAAGCACAACCACTGCGGCACAAACATTCGTCTAGTGTCGTGCCCAACAGGCGAAGGAGATGATAGTTCATCAGTCCATGTTCACCACTAGAATTGTCGCAGAGAAAATGCAGCCCTGCGTTTCGCCGTTCTCCTGAACAAATGTTCGCGAAATCACGGCAGCAAGTCGCAGTTGGAACACCTTGTTCGGCATAATATATACGCTATGCGACAAAAAAAGAGAACGGTCGTAGTACGCGGCAGTCCAAACGCGCCCCATCGCCGAGGTCAACGAACCGAACATTCCCGAAAGTTGCTGTACTACCATTGAAATGCGCTAGTCTTGAAGCCGTGGTCCTTTGTAACCGGCGGCTGGTTCGAGTGTGGGTGTAAAATCAACCGGAGAGTTATGCTTTTTTTCATCGCACCTCAAGTGGGCAGGCAGACAGCGCTAGAGAGACAACGAGCAACTTTTTTCGACACATAAAAGCTGAGAATCGTTTGCGAGGCTGTTGATTTCGTTTTGTAGGTGTCTCGGCTTCGTCAGAGGATAGATCAGGAGTAGTTTTACTGATGGCGACTTAATCTGGCTCCAGCTTTCTTCTGTCGACGTCAACGCTCAGTATCGCATCGTGTCGAAGTAATCATATCAGGATAGGGAAATTGGTGGGATGCGTAGTGGCGCGGCTATCGTCGCGGTCATCGTAACCAAGCACACGCCTTCGGCCCTGAAGCGAAGAACGCTTCTGGGGTGTCGCTCGACCTTAAGTCAGCTACCATGACGTCCAGCACTGACACATGTACGATTTGATGATATTGAGTTCAGCTCCGCACTTCGGCTCCGCGAAAACCACTGTAATCTGGTTTCACTGTTTTGTTCCAGACGAAAAAAAAAGAAAAGAAACGTACATTGCGCTGCTCAATTGCAAGTGATAGTGATCGTTCCCATATGTAAAGGCGGTGTACCTGCTCGTCCAAAGGGGTAAGAAGGTCCCTGGAAGCCGTTTGCCTGACATAGCATAAGGGGTAAATCATCTACATAACGCTAACAGTGGCGAAGGTGCTACTAATTTTGTAATTGATTGTCATAACACGAACTACATGTGGCTGGTTGGGTAGTGTGCGCAAAGGATAACATATGCATTACGCTCTCTAGCTTTGGTGCCCTACTGCTGGAGTGCAGAAAATTGGTTCGCATGAATATGTCAGTCAATAATGCTTAGAAAACAGAAAGAAAAAACAATGAAATGCTGTCCTTGCGGTATTGCAATACTTGGCATGGATGGCCAGCTTGGGGAACGAAGATGTATGTCGCTTTGAAGTAAAACACGGCACCCCATTTCTTTTCTTGTTTTTCTTGTAACTGCCTATTTGTTTAAAATTGCGAGTACAATAACATGCAACGGAAACGTTTACGACCTATTAAGCAACATAAAACGGGCAATGGAGAATTAATTTCAAAATTCGCCTCCTAGTGGAATGTGAATTTCACGGGTAGCCGTGGTCCACCACACGCGCAGTCGCAGGGCGAGTGATGGGCCAATGGAAATCAGGTTGACGTCACGGCATATAGTCACGTAGCCTGCACGCGCACCCTTTCGACGATTTTGGGAGAGGAGCCCACCTGAAGACCTATCGAGCTATGTATCGATGGTCGCCTCCTAGTCCTTACCGAGTGCTGACGTATTCGGTACAGGCGATGGTTCACCGCTCATGCAACCAGACAACTGGACGTGGACCCTTGCACCGACACTCCCCAGGAATGTTGGTCAGAAATGTCGTCGAGTGCAGTCGCAGCCGACAACAATCGGAGACGTGTTGAACACCCTACTGGCGCTGAACGAAGAGTCTCGGAAGCGAAAATGATGACAGCGGTATAGCATGAGTAACGTCAGTCATTCCAACACGTGACCGCACCAGAGAGCCTGCCTGGGCTAACTACCAGCTATAGAGCAAGGAAGATACCTCTGCGCCGAAAGAAAAACACGTTAAGTACAAAAAAAAATCTTACTCATCCAAGGCACCTCTCGAATCGATGTTATGCTTATGCATTTATTTATTGACATACCTCACAGGCCCATTTAAGGGCATCGAGTAAGGGGGCAACAATTGCATGGCAAAAATAGGAAAGTGCAGCATCGGTATACAATATTAACGCGCAACAAATTCAGGTTATCACGGAATGTTTCACGATTGGAGATAGATGCAATAAGATCCGGGAGCCTGTTCCAACGTGTCATAGCTCAGGGCAATGGTGATGAGTTAAATGCCTGCGTTTGACCTGGGATGCGCATGAAACAGTGCGTTGTGAATGCGTCGAGATGCGCGCACAGGAGCATGAAGCGGCAAACAGTGAAAGTTGCTGCTATAAATGTATCTGTGAAACGTACATAAAATATAACGCGGCGACCTCCTAATGATCGAAATGCAAAGTCTTGTTTTATTCGGCTATAATGCTAAAATGATAGTCGGAGTTGCCAGAGATGAATCTAGCTGCCCCATTCTGAACGGCTTCGAACATACGGAATATGTAATCTTGATAAGGTGACCATGTAGATGAAGCGTAGTCTAGTTGTGTGCGAACATAAGTGAGATATGCTTAATTTCGTACATTGGAAGGCGCATTGCGCAAGTTGCTACGCAGGTAGCCGAGAGATTGAGAAGGTTTGGATGAGACAGTTGCTACAGGCGTTCTCCAGGATAAGTCCGATTAAAGATGAACGCCGAGATATTTGTACGATGGGGCTGTCGAAACTACGGTATTATTAATCGCATAGTGAAACACGGAGTTAGTGCGCTTTCGACTAAACGAGATTAACTTGCATTTCGAGGCGTTAACGAACATCTTCCATGCTACGCACCATCTATAGGTTAGGGTCATTTTGGAGAGTAATATAATCATCGAAACATTTAATATTGCAGTGGATGACGCAGTCGTCAGTGAATGACCTAACTGAAGATGCAAGGTTAGCGGGCAATTCGTTGATGTATATTAAAGAGAGTAATGGACCTAGCACACTACCATTGGGGACAAGGAGCGTGATGGACCCAAAGGTTAGACGAAATGTTGTCGACCACTGTAAATTGCTGACGCAAAGACAAGTTACGTAGCGAAAAGAGTGTTAATGAATCAATACAAATGGCGGACAACTTGGAAATCAACAGGCAATGAGGTACAGTGTCGAACGCCTAAGCGAAATCAAGAAAGAAGCAATAGGCTTGATCGTTAGTGTTCATGTGAAAGCGAAGGTCAGTCGTGAATTCAAATAATGGAGTGTCACATGAGTAGTCTTTACTGAAGCTATGCTGATTAGAGAAAAAAAAAGGTTATTTGATTCAAGGTGACCATAGATTTGAGAAGCTAAACTATGTTCAAGTATTATGCAGCATATGCATTGTAGTGAAATGATTGGATAACTGCAGGGCGAGTGCTTGACACCGCATTAAGAAAGGAGAACTACCTTACCGATTTTCTAGTCCTTAGGCAGCTTACCTGATGGTAAAGAGTGGTTAAAGAGGAGACGCAGAAAGCGACTGGAAATATTAGCATTATTCTACAGTATCTTAGAGTTGATGTGATCAATGCCATATGAAATAGAAAACTGATTCGTGATGAGGTTCGCGATACCTTCGGCAGTGATGATGATTGGAGCTTGAAAGGGAAGGGTTGTTCAGGAACAGAGGACACATTGGAACAACCTTGCTGTGTAAAAACAGACGGAAAGTATGCATCGAAAGCAACCGCAGAATATTAATCAGAAAGCGGAGATTGTTTTGAATGGTCTATTGCAATGCAATTAGTAGACTAGTAGTATAATTTTTTAGGATGGTTTGTAATAAGTGAGGGAAAGTCCTGCGAATATTTCTTGTTAGCTGCGCCTAATGCTTTACAATAAACTGTTCTTAAGTTTCGCAGTATTGTAGAAACGTTTCTTTTTATTTCGTAATGTTTGAAGTCGTTTAGTAAAGTGAGAGTTAGTTTTATCGTTCGATAGATATAGAGATTACCGGCACATAATTGTCAACTAATTCTAATTTCTTTTTGCTTAAAAATAACACAATTCTCATTCGCGGTACGTGAGGCAAGCGATGGCAGAAAAGGTTCGTTATAGAAAGCTTCTTGTTCAGTGTTGAATCTATCGTAATTATCACGGTTATAATCCCGAATAGCTTTCGTCGCTGAACTTGTAACAGTTAAATGTAGAATAATTTGAAAATTAAGAAGCTTGTGGTCGCTAAATCCTATGCGAGAAATCGGACCATTATCTCTAGTGCAGTTGTTAAAACCAGGTCTAATACGTTAGCACCACGGGTGAATTGGTTAACTCGAGAAAAAAACTAACTGCCCTTTCACTCTGAAGGATTACTAGCGAAGCTGTGTATGTGGGTCCCTTAATGGCGAACTGCACCTCCGCCGCGGGTCGGCCCGGCATTTCACTATCTTCGGTATCGGCACACGTATGGGGAATGCTTAAAGCCTGCTTCACCTCCGTCGCCCGTCGGGCCTGTATTGCCCTATCTTCAGTATCGGCCCACGTATCGGGAGTGCTTAATGCCTGCTTCACCTCCGTCGCGGGTCGGCCTGGCATTCCACTATCTTCGGGATCGGCTAACGTATAGGCAATAATTAATATTTGGGGTTTTACGTGCCAAAACCACTTTCTGATTATGAGGCACGCCGTAGTGGAGGACTCCGGAAATTTGGACCACCTGGGGTTCTTTAACGTGCACCTAAATCTAAGCACACGGGTGTTTTTCGCATTTCGCCCCCATCGAAATGCGGCCGCCGTGGCCGGGATTCGATCCCGCGACCTCGTGCTCAGCAGCCCAACACCATAGCCACTGAGCAACCATGGCGGGTGAACGTATAGGCAGTATTTTGCTTACCATGCCAACGACACGAAAGTTTCCTCGGATGGTAGAAGTTAATATATATTGCTTCGCTGTAAAATTGATGAGGCGCGACATGTAGCAGACCAATAAATGAGCGGATAATTGAAATCGCCAAGAAGGTATATTATGTCAGTTGAACATAGTTGTTTAGCTCGCTCTATGCCATCGCGTAT
This sequence comes from Dermacentor variabilis, assembly GCF_050947875.1. Classification (NCBI taxonomy): domain Eukaryota; kingdom Metazoa; phylum Arthropoda; class Arachnida; order Ixodida; family Ixodidae; genus Dermacentor; species Dermacentor variabilis. The sequence continues at coordinate 161,557,240 of NC_134572.1, forward strand.
TTCCCTAGAAAAAGAACAATCCGCGCCCTGTGGGTGATAACACATGATCCTAAAGATATTTTAGCGTGAGATGCGACGCATGCAGCGCTAGTTATTTCTATATTAGGGTTAGTGTCAAGGGGAAACTATAAGACTGAGTTTTTCACCACTATTAGAACACGCCGTCTCCTCTTTTGCCAACACGGTCACACCGGTAATGTTATTGTCCCTATCTGGGAAGAGTTGGTCATTGGTTACGTCAGGATAAAGCCAGGTCTCCGTGAATATTAATATGTCGGCATCACTATAATCTAAAGAACAAAACTCATCCCCTTAAGCAATAGACTTCGAATGTTATCAAAGCACACAGATAACGATGGAGACACGAAATGTCTCCTCTTACGCGTGCGCGTGTTAGTCTCACGCTATTTCGTAGACAGCACAACTACGTTGCTAAACTTATCAAAAAACGTAGTTATTAGTATCAATGTGAAGCTTATCCACGGATAGCTTGAACAGTTTCTTTTGGGCCTTATCGTATTCCAGAAGCTTGCGGCGCGCTTGTCGCGTTTTCGTAAAGAAATCTTCGCGTATGCAAAAAAGTGGACTCCTGAAGCTTACGTGCATTTCACAAAATCTGTTCTTTGTCCTTGAAAAAGGTAAAGTTGGCAATGGCCGGCCTTCGTTTATCCTTGACAAATCTGTCCAGCCTGTGCACATAGCTCTGATTGTGAACTTGTTACAGAAATGTCGAGGTGATGGGAACAAAACTTCACGATACATTATCTTCTGAGACTGCCAGAGTCACATTGGGGGCATCATCTAGGCCAAAATCGAAAGTTCGAGCAATGCAACCTATTTGACGCATCATCGCACCTATTCGTAATTTTGGACAGCTGGTTCGTCACATCACGTAGAACATCAACGGAACCATAGTGCGGTCACAGAAAGAGAAGCATTGGTTTCTTCAAGGGAATTCACCTCGGTACTTAAACTTCTAATTTCGTTGTCAGCCGCTTTCAATTTGTCAGAAACGACACGAAGGGCGTCAGCATCCGCACCAGCCACGTCGGAAAGACGTGCAACATCGGCTTTGCCAAGCGTTTCTACTTTGCGCTTCAACCGTTTAATTTCGATCTCGGCGGAACCATGTTTAGAAAGTAAAGCTTCGCGACTTTTCTCGAGAGCACGTATTTAATTAAGGGCAAGAGTTAATGCGTCGGCCTGCGACGTATCCGTAGGACCAGATTCGACTCCACATAACCCGCTAGCATGAATGAAAGTTCACGCACGGTACTACATACATACGCACAACACAAGACTCGCTGCAATGAATCCCGAAGCTTTGGCGGGCATGGCACCGCACGGTTGCTACCTCTTATACAAGAAGCATTATTCAAGTGACCAACCTGAAAGAGCAAAGGCCGTAAGCGTGGCCTCCTTCCCGCGGTGTCGAGCCCCAAACGGCTAGTGACAGAGTGACAGTTATATACCCGGTACTGCGCAGACCATCTATCGTGACGGGAGAGGCATGTTGCCAGATTAGAAGCTTTAAAGTTTGAAAAAACAGCGGAAGGACAGCAGAGAGGACAGAAGCGTGTCGAATCCCCCTTTCCTGTGGTTAATATTACGTTGGACAGACGGGCCACTGCGTTAATGAAAGAGTGAAAGAGCACATGTACAATGTTGACAGCATTAAACAGGGTTGGCTTTCTTCCCACTGCTGCACGTGCGGATGTAAGGCGAGATACAAAAAAAAATGTCGCGTCATTGTGCATCATTGTGTAAAACACAGTGATCATGTCACGCGTGAAATAATCGAAGCGGGAAAATTTTTGTGTTTAAAAGATAAGTGGGTCAGCACCCCCTCTGTCGCGCTAACTGACAAGGAGGTCAGATACCTCGGGCTATCGATGCCACGTTGGATTTTGCATGGCTTTGTGACGGTGTTCTGCGCAAGGCTGGTGTGCGAATGTGCGGCTATAAAACTTGCTATGCTTTATGAAAAGAAAACAAACTGTTGGAAGTAAGCGCTCTGCTTTCTATTCTGTCCACTCTGCTGTCCTAGCGCTATTTTTTAAACTTTAAAGCATGTTTTACCAACAAGCCCAGTCATACACCCTTCTTAATCAGACGAGAGGGTTATTTTGATCCGAGGCTGGATTAGCAAGCTTCAACTGCCGCAAGTCCAGATGCCGGGAATCGAGTGCAAGCCAAGACGAGTCGGGTGCTTCGCAGGCGCTAGCTGGAATCGGTTGGCACAGGACAGGGGTAATTGGAGATCACAGGGACAGGCCTTCGTCCTGCAGTGGACATAAAATAGGCTGATGATAGTGATAGCGAAACGAATTTCATTAAAATCGCCGCAAGGGTTACCGCTGGAAAGAATTTCTGCACTTTAAATGTATTTGAGTAGGTGCCTTTGGAGTAGGACCCGAGCTGAAACTTCAACTAAGGACCTCTCATTATCAGTTATTAGCCTTAATTATAGTATTGAGAGGGCGTTGGAACTGTTTGCCGAAACCTGTGGTGTGTATGCGAACCACGCTGCGGGTGGGTCGGGTGGATCTTTCGTGTTCCTGCAAGGAAGCTTTGAGTTGTTAAGTTGAGTGGTTGTAGGCTACTGGTGGGATTAGCCTTGCAGTTGCTGCTGGAAATTGCTCCACCGTAGCAGCACTTAAAATAAATAAATAAGATAATCAGACACAGACCTCACAGTTACGCACATGTCATTGACACTGCGCACGCATGGCGAAGGGCGAGGCATTTGTCGCGGCTTTCTACTTGGAGTGTTCGTCTTAGATGTCTGGCGTCTTATTCTGGATAAAAAAAAAACATTTGTGCTTGTTGAATGAAAGAAAGGAAGAAGGAAAGAGAATTTCACTGTCAGCTGCATTGGCGACGGCTGTCACCTGAACATCGGCTAGAGAGTAGGCATGGTGAAATGAAGTGGGAACGGAGTTGAAGAAAGCCCATAGAGACGAGCGAAAGCGTACCATGGGCCTATTCTCAGTAATTACAGTACTCGCCTCCTATGCAGGGGACACGCTGTTTCCTCGCACGCCGCTACGAGGGGGGGTAGGGGGGGGGGGTCAGATCGTTGTAGCTATTCTATCCAATCTACGTCGCACTTATTATCCGTCTCTGAAGGCTGACTGATGACATTGATAACAAAAGCGCCTTGATAACGCGGCCGAAACGCCACTCTGACCACGCACGAAACGCGAAAAGCAATGTATTAGGCATAAAATGTTAAAATATCCCGGCTTTGCTCGCACCTCATCGACAGAGTACGCGCAGCTATATTACGCGTTAGAAGCTTGCTTCGGACCAAAGCCAAATTAAAGTGACGGTTTTATTTTTCATGGGAGTGTACAGACAGACAGACAGACAGACAGACAGACAGACAAAGAACTTTAATAATAAGGTCCTGAGAAGCTTTGCCCTAGGGCAGAGCTGCGGGCCGCTCCCACGTGGGGACTGGTAGGCCGAGCCTAACCGCCGCATCGTGGGCTCTCTGGACAGCCCAAGTTTGACGTGCATATTCTGAGCTCCGGATGGCAGAGCTCCATTCTTGTTCTGTGATGCGATTGGGTCCCTGTAACGAGGGGCATCGCCAGAGCATGTGTGCGAGATTGCTAACAGCCCCACAGTCGGGGCAAGTAGAGCTGAAAGCCTCTGGAGTGATCGTGTGGAAAAGGGCCAGGTTCGGATAGCACTGCGTCTGAAGCATGCGTAAAGTGGACGCCAGAGGTCTAGCCAGTTTGCAGTGAGGGGGAGGATAAGTCCTCCTACCTAGGTGATAGTGCGTAGTAATTTCGCTGAAAGTAGTGAGAATGTCCCGAAACTCGAGAACCCCGGAGTCTGAGCTCAATCTTGCTCCCGCGCGGTGGGTTAGTGCGCGCTTGGGAGTGGGCAATGTCATTAAGATTGGGAAACGAGTCAAGCTGGGGGTCGAGGTGAGCCGGAAACCACGTGATGGTGTGAGGAGAGGTTATCTTGTTCTTGAGAATCTTGTGAGCCTCCTCAGCGATGGATCCTGAAGCGAAAGCCCTGACCGCCGATCTCGAATCAGTGAAGATTGTGATCTGCTGTTGTCTAGGAGTGCTATAGCAACTGCGACCTGCTCCGCTCTGGTTGGTGTTGAGCACTTCAGGGAAGCCGCATTCACTATCTGTCCGTTGTGATCAACGAGGGCAATGGCGAAGTTGGACGACTGTCCATATTGGGCTACGTCGACAAAACATGCCGAGTAAGGATCGTCTTTGGTACGCTTGAGGAGGGCGAGGGCTCTTGCCCTGCGTCTGCCTACGTTTTGTCGAGGATGAACATTACGGGGAAACGGTGCAACTCGTATGTTGTTCCTTTGATTTTCTGACATTTCATATTTCCGCACTTCCATGAGGATAGGGTTGATCCCAAGAACTGCCAGGATCTTCTTTCCAGCCGGGGTACAGGATAGACGGGCCAGTTGGGCTGACTCCTGGGCTTCGATTATCTCGTGCAATGTGTTGTGCACTCCTAGTTGCATAAGGAGGTCCGGGCTCGCCCGTAACTAAATGCCTAGTACTTTTTTAATACTTTTTCTGATGAGAGTATTTAATCGTTTCTTCTCGGAGTTATACCAGTTGTGCATAGCTGCCACATAAACTATATGACTCATGAGGAAGGCGTGGAACAACCGGAGGAGGTTGTCTTCCTTTAAGCCTCCACGCCTATTCGAGACTCTGTTGATGAGTCTCATCATGTTCTCAGTCTTGGCTGTGAGCTTGTTGAGCGTAGTATTATTACTGCCATTGGATTCGATGAACATGCCAAGTACCCGAATGGTGTCTACTCTGGGGATGGTACAGCCGCTTTTAGTGTGGAGTTTGATGTTTATTTCAGACAACGGTTTCCGTCCTCTAGGTTTGGGACCTCTCCTGACTGGCCTGTAGAGGAGGAGCTCAGACTTGCTCGGGGAGCATCTAAGCCCCGTATTTTCCAGGTACATCTCTGTTTGATCTACAGCCTCCTGTAAGCCTAATTCAACAGCTCCCTCGCTTCCTCCGGTGCACCATATTGGGATGTCATCAGCGTAGAGCGTATGATTGATCCCTTCTATGTTGGAGAGCCTTTGCGATAATTTCTTCATGGCGATGTTAAAAAGCAGTGGTGAGACTACCGCTCTTTGTGGCGTGCCTCTGGGGCCCAAACTGAAATTGTCGGACTTGAGGTCACCGATTTTGAGCGTGGCCTTGCGATCCCGTAGGAACAAGCTTATGAATCTGTGGAAGGTGTCTTCCAAATTGAGCTCTGAGATGGAGTTCAGAATGTGAGCATGGGATACATTATCAAAGGCTTTCTCCAGGTCTAAGCCTAGGATGCCTCTTATATCTCTTGTGATGTTGTCAATGATTTGACATGTGATGAGTTTCATGACGTCTTGCGTTCACAGGGCCGGACGAAAGCCGATCATGTTGTACGGAAACAATCCTTGTTTCCCGATGTGCTTAGAAATTTGATTGTGTATGACATGTTGAGCTACTTTCCCTATGCAGGACGTGAGGGAAATGGGTCTGAGGTTTGAGAGACTCGGGGGCCTTCCAGGCTTTGGAATGAGGATGACCGAGGCCATTTTCCAGGACTCCGGGACAACCCCTCGTTCCCATATTCCATTAATCTTCTCTGTCAGCCATTCTATAGAGCAGTCGTCCAGGTTTCGGAGGGCGCGGTTGGTGATGCCATCAGGACCAGGGGCAGACCTGCGATTTAGATTCTGGAGAGCTTCCTTTACTTCGCATGCCTTGAAAAGGTTATCTAGCTCGGGGCAAGATGAGCCTTTGTAGGGGGGATAGTCTTCGTCACTTGAGTTGCCCAGTGGCAGATACTTGCGAGCTAATCTGTCGAGTACGGTCTGCAATGTCTCTGGTTGTGATGCCTGGTGTAGAACCATCGCTATCACTTGTCTTTGGTTTGACTTGGTATTGGTATCACCGAGCAGATGCTTGAGTAGGTTCCATTTAGCTCCAACTCTCATCTGGCCATCTACAGAATTGCAGACCTCATCCCACTGTTGTCTGCTCAAGGTTTGGCAGTGATCTTCTATAGTTCTGTTGAGCTCCGCGATCTTTTTTCGGAGCCTTCGGTTGAGTTTCTGCCCTTTCCATCGTTTCAACAGTGACGTTTTAGCTTCTAGAAGATGAGCGAGGCGGCTGTCCATCCTGTCCACCTCCAGTTCAGTCTGGATTTTCTTTGTCGCCGCGCTGATGTCCTCCTTTACCTGTTCAGCCCACTGCTCCAGGCTAAGTGCTGAGTCATGCGTTTGTGCTCGCTCTTCCCGAATCCGGCGAAAGTAATCCCAATCTGTAATAATGAACTCTTTGAGGTCCCCGCTTCTCACGTTGACGGAGGTGGCCAGGATGTTGTGATCACTGCCAAGGTCAACTCGGAGGTTGGACCAAGATGCCGATTCCACATTCCATATGAAAAAGAGATCGGGTGTGGTATCCCTAGAGCAGGAGTTGCCGATCCTGGTCGGAAAAGCCGGATCTGTTATAAGCGTGAGGTTATTATTGACTGTAGTTTGCCATAGGTCAACGCCCTTGCGGTTAGCTTGTTGGTACCCCCATGCTTGATGCGGAGCGTTGAAGTTTCCGGCCACCAGGAGTGGAAATGTCTTGGCCTTGCTTGTAGCCCTTTAATATGTGCCGCAAATCTTTGCCTGAGGTCTTTGGGTGTACTGTATATGTTAAGTATAGATATACTTGTCTTGAATGGTCCACTGGGGATGATTTCAACAAGCGAGTGTTCAACCTTATTGGATTCAAGATTCAGATCGTGGGCTATGAACGCACATTTGTTCGTGACTAATGTGCTTATTCCCCTCTTCCCATCAGCATATTGGGTATGCGATTTATAGCCTGGAAGGGTGACCTTATCCGTGAGCGTTTCTTGTAATAAGATTACATGTGGCTTTTCCGAGTGGGTCCGAATGAACTGTTGGAGGACGTTCCTTTTACGATGGAATCCCCTACAGTTCCACTGCCAGATGTTAATTACCCTGTGATGTGCCGCCATGGTGGGACGTAGTAGATATCTTGTATTATAAAATGCTGCGGAGCGCAGCCGCTGCCGACCTTTCAGTGTCGGTGTTATTCACTTTTTCCAACGGTGTAACTGACGCCATTGTAGAAACGTGGCGTTCCAGATTATCGCATCTGATTCCTAGTGCTCTGACCGCCTCCGCAAGTTTTTCAATAACAATTTGAACTTTTTCGAGGGATTCATCAATTTTATCTATCGTTTTTTTTTCAATTTTCGAACACTGGCGCTCTTGTCTGAGGCATGAACTGCCAGCGCCCTCTTTTTGGGTAAACCATGGGCAGTCGGTTCCGCTACGGGGATCTCCATGGGCGTTTCTACTGCAGGGGCCTGACTGGGTTGAACTGACTCTCGCTTGCTGGCTTTCTTTAGTTCTGCAATTTCAGCTTTGAGCTGCTCCATTGCGTATTTTAACTTAGCGTTTTCTCTTTCTAATTGTGCAATCCTGTCGTGCTCTGGCGATTGACCCCCCGTTACCTTTTTCGGTGATTCCTGGACCCGGTCAGCCCATGTGGTACCACGATGAGCAGGCTCCTGGATCTGAACTGCAGGCCCCCTGGAACGAGAGTGGCCTCTGGAGCGGGAGCGGGTCCCGGGGGCCTTGCGGCCTCTGGAAGACGAGCGTTCCGTCGAGCGACCCCTAGAAGGGACACGGTCCTGGTAGCCGATATCCTCGCCGCCAGGGTCTCGGGATCGGCTCCTGGATCTGTGCGAGCTGCTGAGGGCCGGTCGGCTTGAGAGGCATTGGCGACCCAGTTGGTTGTTTGGATTGGTCGTGGTTGCGCCGTTCTCTTCTCCGTTGTCTAACTACAAACGGAATTTGGAACCTTTGCTTGCAGGTTCTCTCAGCCGTGGGATGAGGGCCTCCGCAGAGGGTGCACTTCGGTGTACATTCGTGCTTATCGTCCGGGTTGCTCGCACCACAGCCGCGGCAGATGGCATTTTCAGGGGCTGGGCAAACGTGCTGCAAAAATAGGTTCATGGCAAAAAATAAAAGCGAAATAAAGAGACCGGGAGGCGACCCACGTGTTGCGAAAATGCAAGACCGTTACGCTCAAGAAAGTAAATAACCACTTCTAAATGAGCCGCATTGGCAATCCTGCACAAAAAACAAAAACACATCAGGTTTCACTGTGTGCTTATTATTATGTGTGTTTAGCGCCGGTGGACACCAGCTGCTGCCTAGAGGGCGTGTTCAAATAGGCCTCCTACATATACGCAGTACTGAGTCCTCTTTATCACTTCAGTGTCAAATTTCTTGATGACCGGCACTCAAATTCTACGGCAGACATCTGTTAGCCTTGTATTCAGCTAATCTGACGTCGGTCTCGATCATGTAGGCACGATCTTTCACATAACCCCAAAGAAAGAAATCGAGTGGAGGGAGGTCAGGTGACCTAGCCGGCCAATTTACAGGCCCGTGCCTTCCAATCTATTGCGCATGAAAAGTCGCATCCAGCCAGTTTCGTGCTCGGCTGTTGCTGTGTACGTGGGGCTCAATCTTTCCTATACCAGACATGTTGAAGACATGACAGCGTATCGCCGTTCATTCAAAGATTTCTTCCACGTAGCACTGTCCATTCAGTGTGTGATCGAAGAAGATGGACAGATTATAGCATCGGCGTAAATTCCGCACCGCACATTGAAAGACCAGTGGTAGTAGTGCCGATTGCGCTTTACCCAGTATCCATTGTACACTCCTATAGTGTGCATTAAGGAAATTTACCTGGACGTTTCTGTGAAAATCGGCGTCATCTGTGCACATGATGTTGCTAAAAAGTAAGGTTACTCATCGGCTTTGGGAGGACCCAATGCGAGAAATCTAGACTATATTCTACAGATCCCTATCTTCCAAGCATTGATACTGGTTAAGGTGGTACGGGTGCAAGGTCATCGTTTAGATTCCTCCAAAGTGATTACCTGGAGATTCGTACCAGGGCGGCCACGTCCCGCACGCTATAGGATGAGGGTTTGAGGCCATAAATGCTAGAACATCGATGCGTAGGCTAGGGCTCAAAGGTGGCGTCCTACGCCGCTGTTTCTTGAAGTTGCCGGTTTGTGTCAGGTTTTCATAATTTCGGATGATAGTCGACGCGTTTGTTCTAGCGCCACACTTCCATGATTGATATACAGTATGTTTCAGCTAACTTTACCCAGAGTTTAAGCGTATTCCGATGCACTCAAGAATGACGCGACCAAATGCACATTACTCTCTTTTGCATGTAGTGTGCCACCCAATTTTTTGTATTTTGCTTAATTAGATAATTAGACAACATTAATTAATCAACTTCTGAAGCAACGAATCCAGAGAAAAATTTACATTTAGAAAGATGCAGAGCGGTTAACAAAATGTCCGAATAAAAAGTTTCTGTCTTTCTATCTATTTAGTATCAGTGCTTTTTAGCTTACTGCGGATGCCCGCGAAATACAAAATAGAAAACCAGGTGACATGCCCGATTGCACGTCTTGATTGCACTGCTCCCAAGCGTTCCGCGCACAAACGAACATATATCATTTAGCCGGGTGATAAAATATGGATGAAGCAGCCGGCGCTGGTACTTCTGTAGTGCGCTTGTTCTCCTACTGTCAGGATTTGCAGAAATAAGGCAAAGTATGAATTAAAATCCGCGCATGACCGCGCCAACAATGGTACAGTAAGCTATTAGCCACAATAAGATGTTAAGGGAAAAGCTCGAGGCAAGTGAAAAGAAACCTCAAATGAAGTGGGTGACAAAACTCCCGCAATGACACGTTAGGGGTAGATGGGGGCTAGGGGAGGCTTCGGCATGGCCAAGGGCGTTGAGCTTCCCCCGGAAAAATACAGAGGGAGCTCGCCCCCTACCCTCCCCCGTGGTCGGAGCCTATGACGTGCAAGTCACTCCTCCAGCCTCAGTGTGCGAACTGTGCGGGGAGCCATGCCGTCTCCTACTCAGGCTGCCCTCAGAACAAGCCAACGGCACAAATGCGTCGACATGAACTTGTCCATGGAAGACAACCGCGACGCAATGAACCCGGCCGAAACCTTGAGATTGTTCATCCAGTGCAAGGTCACCCACCTCAGCGGGCACCGGAAACACCACAGCCAAGAGAAGCAACAAGTTATTCCTCCCCAAGAGAACAACCAACAATGCAATCAAGAGACCAATAAAGAGGATCACAGTCAAGCGCCCGGTCTTATGCATCAATGCTACGGAAACCCAGACGACAACAGGCAGAAAGTAATACACCAGAAAGCTGCAATGTTCGCATACATTATTCTCAGCGTCCTTACCCGCCTACTGCAGAACTAATGCCAATTAATAGCGACAATACTAGCGCATTGGTGACGCAACTGATTTTTCCAATACTTTTCGCAGCTCTTAAGGCAATCGTATCTGCCCTGCCGGAAGCAAACAACGTACTAGAAGCGAAAGCCTTGTTGATTCGAAGCACTATTGTTTCAACAATCTAACCAAAACTCCTGCAAGCAGTACATGAAGAACCACTACAAAAATGTCTCCTTATTTCAGTGGAATGCCAACAGTCTTCAAAGGATATGTGCTGACTTCCTTAAACTGCTTATTCAATGCAACTTTCCAATACTTCGCATTCAAGAGGCGGGAATCAGTGATGATTTTCGCCTCTCGAATTATGCGATCGATATACAAGACGGCTCGTCAAGGTGCTGTTAGCAGAGTGCTCCTGTGCATCAGAAACGACTTACTCTCTTAATAAATTCAGTCCAGTGGTTGACTTTCCGGAATTTATGGCATGTAAAGTATTGTTTGGTAAGCTATGCATAACAGTTATTAAGCTACATCTACAACCTTCAAACCGTATTTCAGTGGAAGCGCTATAGCGGATTTCTCAAAAATAGCTCATTCTAATGCATTGCTACGGGGAAACTTCAATGTACACAACATTATAAGGGATAGTGATCCCTGTTATGCACGTCGTAATGTTATGTTGAGTGCCTCATAGACAAATGCAACTTGACTGTTTTAAACGATAGATCGTCAACATTTCTTCGTTGACATAATTTTCCAAGCTGCACATACGTTACCGTGTATTCACATGGTCTAATGGATGGTGTGAGACGGACAACGGATATGTGAAAACGCACGGAAGTGATCATTTTCGCACCCTTGTAAATCACCCTAGCATGCACAATGATATCAGGCGTTACAGCAAACCAACTGGAAAGCTTTTCGGTACCACCTAATGGATCAAATTAATTAACACCCAACGGTTGAAAGATGTACAGATTTTTCGCCGGATAATATGAATATATGCACAAAGAAGGTCTCAATTCCAAAAGATTATGCTGCAGTTGACGGAGAGTATGAACGCCTAAGAGCCATCAGACGCTGATCCGAAAGAGCGTACAGACGGAGCCGAAGTTTAGAAGCATACAAAAACGTTCAGAAAATACACAATGTAATGCACAGGCGCATGGAAAATTTAGGCAAACGGCGCTGCCGCGATTTCTGCGGCGCGCGCCGTCTCCTGACACGTCTGTACAACTAATTTTTTCTGATAATTCGTTCTTTAATCTGAACCTGTAACACAGAGCTTCCCATTTCGTGCTCTCGCTGTAGCTCGGGACGCCTGTGAGATAATAGTCGCACATTAATTTTGCAAGCTTATTTCCAGGCCTGCTTTTTCATCACAACGTGCAGAATTTGATAATTCAGTAGTGTTAGCTAAGCAAAAAAAATGTTGCTTGCTACTGGGCACAACATGATCAATTAGATCAGCTTTCGCATTAAGCGTGCTTCAGTGTGGAATTGCATTATGTTGCCAAGAGTCTGCTGCTGGGCCAGACGGCATTACGTACAATATGCTAAAAAACCTCGGGCCGACAGGTATAGTTAGTTAAATGGGGGTTTAATGGCGCAAAAGCGGCTGAGGCTATGCTGCGCCAAACACGAGGTGTTTAAAAATTACGTTTATGAAGGAAAAGGCTTTGTTAATCTATATTTTATGTAAAAACCCAGTGTCGTGTAGAAATTTACGGACGTCACATAATGGGACTAGCGGATCATCACCTAAAATTAGAGCGGGGTGTAAAGGTATGTGTAATTGATATAATTTGTGCAAAAGTGTTCGTCTGTGTGTTTCAGTCTGCATACATGTGAGTAATATGTGCATAACTGTTAGTGGCTGTTGACATTTCTCGCATGTTGGTGTGTCTTCTTTCGTAAGTAAGTAATTGTGCGTGAGGTGTGTGTGCCCAATGCGTAGTCGGCATAGAACTACTTCGATGAACCGCTCCTGATGATTGCATGACTTCCACTCGCCTACTATGGGTTTCGTGAGATGTAGCTTGTTGTCGGCACAACGGTCCCATTCGCGTTGCCATTTTACCGTGAAGGCTTTTCTAATTGCACGGATGCTATCATTATATGGTAGTTTCGTGTTTGTAATATTTTTGTATGCTGCCATCAATGCACAGCTATCAGCTGCTTCGTTACCTGGTATCCCGACATGGCTTGGGACCCAACAGAAACGAATTGACCTCCCGTATTCGTTAAGCACCAACATGTTTAAAATGTCTCCTATCAGGGGTTCACACTCAGATTTCAATTGTAGAGCTTTCAGTGAGCTTAAAGAGTCAGTGTATATGACTGCATGTTCGTGTTTATCAGTTATAATCTTTTTAACAACAACCCAGATAGCGTAAACTTCAGCCGTGAAAACAGAAGCGTGTTGTGGTAATCGAATACTTGTTTCCCACTTTTCCGCTACGGCCCCCACACCCACGTGGTCTTTTGTTTTAGAGCCATCAGTGTAATATTGCATGTTATTTTGATATTTGTCCTGAAGTGCACGGAATTCTTGTATAATGTGTTCGTGTGGGATGTCTCTTTTCTTTAGATGTGTTAACGTCCAATCACATAAATGTGTGAAATCGTACCACGGAGCCAGCCGTTGTGGTTTCTTGGCAACCTGGAGGACTTCGTGGGGAATGTCATAATCCCGACAGTATTGCTCATACCGCAGGACAAGTGGCCTAATCGAGTTCGGTTTATTTGTGTAGTGTAAGCGTTTGTTGCATTGTGTGAGGATGTTGTAGCATATGTGTTGGGGTGATGACTGAATTTTGAGTACGTAGGAAAATGTGAGGAATGCTCTGCGCTGCTGTAAGGAGGGTTCATTACACTCGACGTATAAACTTGGAATAGGTGAGGTTCGGTAGGCACCACTTGCCAGTCGCAGTCCGAGGTTATGTACCGGATCAAGTCGTTGGATGTAGGACTGTCTGGCTGAACCGTAAACCACGGAGCCGTAGTCTAAAAGGCTACGCACAAGAGACCGGTAAACACGTAAAAGGCAGGTTCGGTCGGAACCCCAGTGCTTATGGGACAAAATTTTAAGAATATTTAGAGCTTTATTTGCTTTGATCTTTAGTGCTTTTATGTGAGTTAGGAAGTTCAGTTTAGTGTCAAAGGTTAATCCTAAAAACTTATGATCTTGTTTCACCGGCAGTATGGTGTCGTTCAATTTTAGAACTGGATCGCTGTGTAGCCCTCGTTTCTGAGAGAACAAAACAGTAACTGTTTTCTGTGTGGAGAAACGGAAACCATTTTTGTTAGCCCATTGTGTAAGCTTATTTATTGTCATTTGAAGTTGCCTTTCACAGGTTGGCAAATTTGAGGCGCGGCAAGCCACTTGGAGATCGTCTACGTAAACAGAGTGCATAAGAGACGACGGTATAATCTTATTAACTGAGTTCATTTTTACTATAAACAGTGTCGTGCTGAGAACACAGCCTTGTGGAACGCCATTTTCCTGCGTAAACGTATGAGAATGTACTGTACCCAGACGTACCTGAAATGTTCTATTAGATATAAAATCAGCTAGGCAATTTAGCATTTTACCACGGATGCCGAGGTCAGCCAGGTCTCTTAAAATTCCGTATCTCCATGTGGTATCATAGGCTTTTTCCAAATCGAAGAAAACTGCAAGACAGTGTTGTTTGTGTAAAAACGCATATCGAATTTCATGTTCTAGACGGACAAGATGGTCAGTAGTTGAACAGCCCTTTTGATATCCACACTGGTGGGGGTCTATGAGGTTTCTTGATTCTAAGATAAATGAGAGTCTAATATTGATAATGCTTTCATATGATTTTGCCAGACAGCTTGTGAGGGAAATGGGTCTGTAGTTGCTTGCGGATGTTGGGGATTTACCGGCTTTTAGAAATGGAACTACTATTGCTTTTTTCCATTCTTCGGGCATTATACCAGATTCCCAGATTATGTTGAAAAACTTAAGGAGAGCTTCTACAGATGCCTGGGATAGATGAGCCAGCATGGCGTAGTGGATACGGTCGTGTCCTGGCGCTGTGTTTTTACCTGCAGAAAGGACTCTGTTTATTTCTTGTTGTGTGAGGGGGGAATTGTACGGTTCATTTAACGCGCCAGTAGTGGGTAGCTTCTGTTTTTCAGCAGACTGTTTGTACTGTAAGAATTCCTTCGTATAATTTCCTGAACTGGATACATCACGGAAATGTTCGCCAAGTATATCTGCCTGTTCTTGTATTGTTGTTTGTGTGTCTGGACTTGTAAGTAACGGTATTGTGTAAGATGAGTAATCTCCCCGAAACTTTCCTACCTGTTCCCACATGCGTTTAGACGTAACTGTACTGTTTATGGAAGATACGTATTTCTTCCACGATGATTTTTCTGCCTGCCTTCTGATAAATCGTGCCTTGGCTTTGGCCTGTTTAAAGCATAAAAGGTTGGTATAGGTGGGGTGTCTTCGTAACATACCCCAGGCCCTATTTTGAAGCTTTTTGGTTTCTGTGCACTCGGGGGTCCACCAGGGGAAACTTTTTTTGCGCACAAGACTGGATGTTTGAGGTATTGCCTTTTCTGCCGCTGAAACTAAAACTGTAGTGAACTTCTCATTAATTTCATTTACATTGAGTTCATTTAAACAGACATCTTCAAGTTTTGCATGTTTCATAAAAAGCGGCCAGTCGGCAAGATGTATTTTCCAGCGACGTGGCTTAGAGTTTATTGTAGGTAATGTGGATGAGAGCTTGATAAATGCCGGCAAATGATCACTTCCATATGAAGTGTCGGGGACTTCCCATTTAAAATCGCTAAAAACAGACGGTGAGCAGAAGGCTAAATCTAGACAGCTGAATTTGCGTGAGCTTGGTGAGAAATATGTTGGTGAACCCGAGTTTAAAAGACATATGCTGTTAGACAAAATAAAATCTTCGATTACTTGCCCTCTTTGGTCTGTTCTATCGCTACCCCAGAGGCTACAATGGGCATTAAAATCTCCTACCAGAATAAAAGGCTCCGGCAACTGGTGTATTAGATTTTCCAGTTGTCTAATAGTAAAATGAGTATGGGGTGGGATGTAAAGTGAACAGATGGTGATGGTTTTATGCGATAGAACGGTGACGGCAACAGCCTCGAAAGAAGTATTCAGTTGAACATTTCGTGTAGGAGTGCCGCCCTGAACGACTATGGCGACTCCTCCTGACAAACGGCTAGAGTGTTCGCGGTCTTTTCGGACAACGGTGAAACCTTTGAGAATGTTAGTATTTTTTGGACCAAGATTCGTTTCTTGGAGACACACTGCAACTGGCCAAAAAGTGTTGATAATGTCTTTGATGTCACCTATATTGTGTATAAGACCTCTGCAATTCCAGTGAACAATGAAAGCCATGTTTCTAAAATGAAAAATGTAGTGGTGTTTGCGAACTTAAAAAACTAAAGGTGACATGCGATACGGGACAGTACACGTTTAATGGGCGGTAACCGTTCAGGTTGCCTGTCCCTTTTTCTGTAGAGTTATAAGGACCTTGTCCTTCTTAGGGCGCTCAGAAGAGCGCTGTTCTTTTGGCGTCAATGACGCCGGGGTTTTAGTGTCGACCTCCATTGCCTTCTCTGAGGCGCTGGATGATCGAGAGCCAGGCGCCGAGACACGCGCCTCGGGCCTTGGCGTTCTGTTTAGCCTGGGAACCTGCGGGACGACTGTCTGCAGGGCCGTCTTGGATGATGGTGGAGTAGCACTAGCTGCTGCCACCGAGGGGGCGGATGGAGTTGCTACAGGACCACTGACTGTGACCTCTGTAGACTCCTGAGACCGATGTGGCGCTGCCCCCTGTCGCGCCACATTGGCATAGCTTATTTGAGGTAAGAGTGAAAGCCTCTTCCTTGCTTCAAAAAATGAAATCTTTTCTTTAACTGTGAGAGCAATCACTTCTTTCTCCTTCTTCCAACAGGGACATGATCGTGAATACGCTGGATGATCCCCTTTGCAGTTCACACAGCGTGGGGGAGCGTTACAGTTTTCAGATGGGTGATCGTTGGCACTGCATTTCGCGCATGTTTCTTTGCCTCTGCATGATTGTGATGCGTGGCCGAACCTCTGGCACTTAAAACATCGCCTCGGGTTCGGTATATATGGCCTGACATTTATCTTTAGGTATCCTGCGTCGAGAGAAGTGGGAAGAATACTAGTACCAAATGTGAGGATCACATGTTTGGTCGGGAGTTGTTCATTGTTTCTTCGGATTGTAATTCTCTGTACTTTAATGACATTCTGTTCTTGGAACCCTTCGAGAAGTTCCTCGTCACTCAAGCTGAGAAAATCTTCCTCTGAGATAACGCCCCTGCTGGTGTTTAGGGAGCGATGGGGAGAAATCGTGACTTTGATTTCACCAATACTGGCGAGTTCGGACAGCTTTGGCACTTGTTCTTTGTTTCTCAGTTCTATAAGTAGGTCTCCACTGGTCATCTTCGAGGCTTTATAGTCTTTGCCAATTTTTTCTACGAGGCATTTCGCCACCAAGAAAGGAGATAGCTTACGCATGCTTTGTGATCCTTCACTATGCAAGACGTGGTAACGTTGGAAGTTGTCTATGTCGGTTCGGAGGGTGAATTGAAAAGGTGCATCGGTGCGGCCTCTTTTCAGAGGCCGATCTGGAAGTCGCGGAAAAGCTTCTGCCATAATATGGTTTGAAATTCGGCGGCGGTGGTAGCCACCCACCACCGAGCCCAACAAGGGGACGCTACAGGTTGTGAGCAACCTGCACACGCCAGCTATGCACCGCCACTATAACCTAATGCATATAACCAAGACTGGATATACTACACACGGTTAACCCTTGCCGCCAGGAAATTCGGAAGTAAGAAGAAGTGAAAAGAAGACAGGAAAGATGAAAAGGCTAGAGAGAAAGTCGAAGATTGGAGAGGAGGACAGGAAAAGGCGACTGCCGGTTTCCCCCGGGTGGGTCAGTCCGGGGGTGCCGTCTATGTGAAGCCGAGGCCGAAGAGGTGTGTTGCCTCCGCCGGGGGGCCTTAAAGGTCCAAACACCCAGCTTCGGCTCAACCCCCAGGATCCCCTTTTCCCCAGACACGGCTAAGCCGCGCACGGCTACACGCGGGAGGGTCCAACCCTCGTGTGCTCGGGTCCGTGGTGTCGCAACACACCAAACGCCTGCTTACGCAGACGCCCCTGCGGGGCCGACAGGTATAAATGCTCTCCTAGACATCTATAATAATTTATGGATAGAAGAAACTGTACCTGACTATTGAAAAGGCGCTCGAATAATTCCAATTTTAAAACCGGATAAGGCGTTCTTGTGCTTTTAGTCCTTCCGCCCAGTGAGTTTTACAAGTTTCTTATGCAAAGTGATGGAGAAAATTATTCACGCGTGATTACGATGGTGGTGTAATGAAACGGAAGTGCTGCCCAACTACTTCACTGGTTTTAGAAAACAGAGATGCACAACGGATGCAATATTGGATATAGTAACCTGTGTGGAACACGAACGTGCATGTGGAAACCTGATGAGTATCACAGGGAAGTGTACTCCAGACTTTTTATTTTTAACTGTGTCATGATTGATTGAACAAGAAACCGCCATCATAGTTAAAATTTGCACTGTATGCAGATGATGTGGGCATTTGGACGTCTGGGTCTAAGGTTCGATTACTTCATATGGCATTGCAAGCAGGCATAAATATCATTAACCAAATCTTGAGAGAGAGGAATGGTTCTGCGACAGGCAAAGACAGCTGTATTGCCCTCCACTTGGAGGCAGTTAAAAAATGTCACTGTTAATCTGGAAGGACACTCTCTAATGATTATCACACAGCATCGCTTTCTTGGTTAAATACTTGATATGCAGGTATGCTGGGCATCCCTCGTAAAACACTCGAAAACGAGGTCAGTGCGATAGTGACTGGATTTTGTAGACTTCCACGCACATCATTTGGCGGATCAATATCGCGCATGCAATCTGTTTACAAAGAATTCATAGGACAAAAAATTGCGTATTCCGCGCCTATCTTACACGAACTTTCTCACACGTCAGAAGAGCGGCTTCAAAGACTTTTAGCTAAAGGACTATATACACATAAGTCTAGGAGTTCCACCAGTGACTTCTAGCTGTCTTGTAATAGCTGAGGCTCGTCAATGAGGCGTTTCCATTTATGAGAACTAGAGAAACATGGCGACATTATTTCCGTCTTCAACCACAACATAAAAGCCACCCATTGGCTCTAGACATAATCAACCGAGATAAAAGTTAGGTTCATAAAGAAATTCCAGAAAATTTCCAGATATTGCCAAGAAATGAATTTTGGAACTCAGATATCGAATATCCTCCATGACTGCGTGCACTTCCAAAAATCAAATTACCGGTAGACGGGATAGACAGAAGAAGAGACATGTTCATTCAAGCTGCTCAACAACCAGCACTTTAGCAGGTTTATATGCGGTATTCAGGACACAGACACGTCTATACGGATGACGCTTTAGTACAGCAACCTCTTCAACTTCAGCATTCACTATACTGAAACTCAATAAACAACAACCAATGAAGTTATCTCGTGCGACTTTGTCTACAACGGCTGAACTATTCGTAATCCTATGTGCGATAAAATTTATAAATTCAGTAAGAGATGCGCAAAAATGGGTAATTTTCACCGATTTATAGGCGGCTCTAACATCACTTCGCTGCACAAAAGGAAATACAATCAGTTATAGTGAGATATACGAAACACTCAAAGACCTCACAAAGGCAAGTCAAGCGAAGCTTGAAATATCATTCCAGTGGATACCAGGGCATTGTAACATTCCTTGCAACACAAGCGCGCCTCAAATATGATTTGGTTTGGCTCCCAATATCAATATCATTTTCATTGATATATTTTTTTTCTGAAAATGCCCAAGAACAGCTTCACGCCTTAATATGGGTGCACGCTGTATTACGAGACCAATTTCTTTCAATATTTCTAGAAAAATACGTGGTTTACCAGAATTCTTCAGAATGGGCCGTTAGCAAACTCCGAATCTGATTGTGTATTTGTAGATGAATATATACATCACATACTTCTAGATTGCCCACATCATGACGCACCAAGACGCCGACTTATATCGACCGTAATTACATTAGGCCGCAGACCTTTCAGTTTAAAGAAACTTTTGGGTTCTTAGCCAATAACGGCCTATCAAAGAGCGCTATAAAAGCATCAAAAAATTTTCTCGAAGACAGCGGCATTCTCGGCCCATATTAACACTTTTAATGTTCCTTTCATTCCGATGTCGCTGTATATATGCATGTGTGTGTGTGTGGATTACGTTATGTTGACTGTTTTATTGTGAGTACATACAGGTTATTTTTTTATCTGCACCAAAATGTTTAAATTGAAAAAAATATAGATCACGGTAATATTATGTTTACCTTCCGAGTATACAGAGCCGCGGCCTCTAGAGACAGAAAAATTGCCGCACTTACGTGCGTAAGTAGCGAAGTTACTGTAATTAACTTTCTAATTATCAACAATGGGTGGCTACAGCAAGTGAGTACTTTGGGGGCCGCCTTCGACACTATACCTACGCCAACGATCACATTTTGAATATAGCGGACTTCATGTAGGAGCTACGTGTACAATGGCTCCTTGAAACCGAAACTGGCTGGAAAAGGAGGTCTTCCGCTATCTTTTTGCTATCTGCGGCGTTGGCCTACAGAGCTTCGATGCCGGCAATCTGCCAAATTTACTCTGCCAAGTTCCGTGGCACGCCACGTGTCCACTTACCAACGAAATGCCATTTCAGCGATGATTTCGAGTGACGTCAGTAAAACATACGCATTGCTGCTTGTATACCCATGGCTTCCCATATATTTTGTCTGTGCTGGACGTAGGAAAAAAATATCGCAGCATGTTCCTTCAGCTTTTAAGAGAAAGTCCCCTCGTAATCTACGTCCGTTGAGTTCTCCTTGTGAATGACATTCCGGAAGTGTTTGTTTTTAATTATCAATAATGAGAAAAGTTGCCATCTTTAACCTTTGTGGAGAAGTGAAGCGGTAATCACATGCGGGAAATTTTTATTACAAGACTTCTATAGAAAAAAAAAGGAGAAAGAAATACCGACGCTATTGTCTGTACAAAATAATTATTTTATTGCTCGGTTGGAGCATGCATGCATACGGGCTTGGTTGTACAGGCATGCGTGCTTCGGTGAATTAAACAAGCACTACGCTACGTGCAAGTAGATAGGTTTGCACTGGCAGCCAGTGGCGTAGTCGAAATTTTTCTTGGGGGATGGGGCGCTGGTGGAGGCTCTACATCAAAACAGATTTCATGGGGGGGCGGGCCACCCCCAGTCTTCGACTCCGCATGGAATAGCAACTTGTGTTACATTCAGGTACTGGCGCACGCGGAGCAAGCACTCTGCCGGCAAGTCCGAGAGGTGGACCCTTTTGGAGTCGGGGTCCAGCCGCTGCACTTTCTGCTTGACCACGCCGGTCAGCCTCAAGTAGTCGCGAAAGCTGCAGTCCCGCACCCTCTCCATGGCTCGCTGGGCCATCTTTCGGGCCTCGGCGTCAGTGACCGATGCTCCTTGCCGCACCAGTTCCAGCAACCGAGGATGGTCGTGCAGGCGTTCGATGAGTCTGGCACCCTTGCGGATGTCCTCGCCCAAGACGAACCTGGCCGCTACACTTATCCGAGCGGCGTTTTTGCGCATTATCTCCTGCAGCTCCTGCGAGTGTTCAAACATTTGTAGAGAAAGAGCAATGAACGTGTGCGCGAGTAGGTCTTCACCTCACTGTTAAGGCTCTCTCAAGATTAATGGAGGCCGATCTCAAGGCTACGCGGCTGCCGCGCTCCATGTGCAGTAAAATACCGTTGACGCCGTGGAAGCCATATCCTGCCCAACGTAGGGCCGCATTAACAGGAATGTTATTACTTTAGAATTACTTTTAAGAGTATCGGTCAGTTGTCGTGTTGGACACGCTATGTGAAACGCTTGGCCCACACCAAACAGCACTTACAGAACAAATACTTTGTGCATTCCGCTCCTAGATGTTGAAACAAGCCAGTCATGACGTCAATGGGCGCTTTTTTCCAGAGCAGTGTGGCAAAATGGTTTTCGAGGTTGAAACAAAAATATACTCTGGGACGAGTCGGTTTGACATTAGTATCTCATGGCGCCAACAAGGAAAACAACAAGACAGATAGCTCACTATTTCATCGTTTCTTTGTGCAGAGTATATAAAGCCTAATCCCAAAGGGAAAGACTTTTTTCCTAAGGAGCAGAGTTGGAATATGCCTTGTGGACATGATCTAAAAGCATTTTTAAACTGGAAAAACAGGTGACTCGCAGAATTGATTAAGCGTGCCTTACACAGGCGCATGAGGAATGTATACATGCTCAGATGCTTCCATACTTGCCTTCAATCTGATCCTGCCGAGTCATACATTACGTAGCAACCAGACTGCTTTCGTTTTATAGTTATGACCGAGGTAAAATTGCACATTCAAGCTGAGAGATGAACCTTACCTTACACTGATTACGATATATCGCTAACAGAGTTACTGACAAGATATTGCTGAATATCTTTTTTTTATTTTGCTTCAGCTGAAGACATGATGATTTCCAAACGCGGAAAAGATGTGGTCATGCCTATTGCACCCCTAATGATTTATCAAAAGAGCTTTTCTACAGTCAGTTCTAGGTTTGCTTCTGCGCTGTTGTAACTTGGTGACGCAGAAGGCGGCGTTTCGTCATGGCGTTTCGTCATGGCGACGTTTGCGAGTGACATTGCGACCCTTGGACTCTCTATGCCATTCTCTTGGTCGTCCGTAATTCTGCTGCTTACTGTGAAGGCCGACATAGCAGCACAGATTGGCCGTCAAAGCGTCGAAATGTCCTGCCTCCACGTTGAACACATACCGTCTGATATAACGTCGCAAGACACTATCCTTCTGTGAAACGAAACCAAAATTGACAGTAGAAAAGCAATTATTTTAAATTATTTCGGGCGATCCGAAGCCTGCCACTATCTTTCGATAATTTATATATGTAGTGCTTCAAGACTCCCATTTAATGCAAAAAGAAAAGTGAGTATTCCAAAATATACGGCATATTAGTAGCCCGGTAAGCAGGTAAGTTATTGGGAAGTAGGTAATCGTGAGACACACTAGTCTTGCCGAGAGGGAAAGTTATGTTTCTGCAATACCACAAACGTCAGCGTTCCAACGAGCGAAGCGCCGGTAATCCAACAAAGAAAGTAAAATGTTTAATACAGACAACATAGAAGCGCCTTTCCTAGCTCCACACGACGTAATGCTTTGCACCAGAGATGCGTAAAACACGCTCTTGGGAACCTTCGGTGTCCCGCTACCACGGAATTATGAGGTACGCACGGATTAGTCTAATCTGTATGTTCGTGGTTTCAGGCGTTCTTCTGAGTTGATTATCGCGTCTAATATTTATACATTTTCAAGCAGCTGTAGCTTGCTAGACGAAGCAAAGTAAATCATCTGCACCTACGAATAATGGTTACGAATTGCTGCATTTATCGCGCAATATTTCTCGAAAATGATAAAAAATATCAAACGGCCGAGTGAAGCGAGATGGACCTAAGCTAGTTCAAAGCCATGCACTACGCATCATTCTGACGCCGACCGAACCAACGCGGCTGCAGCTTCCATAGACACTACAGTCGGTGACAAGCGAAGGATTCAGCTCAAGCTGCACCCATGAAAACGCAGAGTACCTGCGCCAGAAAGAGAGCCGAGCTAGCTGGAGTCCATTCACTGCCTAAATCACTTTGCTTTGCCAATGTGAATGCTTGGCTAACCGGACAACGAAAGCTCGTTGGTTCAAGCTGCAACATTGCTTTTCTGCGTGTCGATACCAAGATCAGCCACAAAATTGGCCAACACATTCAGGTTTAATCCTAACATCAGTGATCCTAAGAATTAATTCGTATGGAGAAAATAGCCGTTTTAAGCACGAGGAACCACCGGATGTCACCAATGTTAGCGAATATTGCTGGCTGTCATTGCAAATTGAGCTTGAGTTGGATAGCGTACATTTTTCGGTTCTCAACAACCATAGCGGTGCAGAATTCCCACTAGCAATTTTTGCAAGAAAGTGCGTTTGTGAGGTCTCCGAGAACGGCGACACTCGTACACCGTCACTGCGGTTTCTACTGGCAATTCCCTCATGGAAACATTCGCATTTATTTGCATTGCTTAGTTTATTCCCCGCGAAATAGATGGAGCCACACTGGTTGCTTCTTCCATGCCTGAGCCCTTGCACTCGGGACTGTTGCCGTGGCGCCAGCGTGTGAGGAGGCTTCGAACATTTGTTGTCGCAATAAACAAAAATGAAGAATGGTGGATCTTACCCTCATGGCGAGCACGTAGGACTCCACGTCGCTCGTACTGCTGCCCGGGTCGATGTCCCTGCAAGTTGGATCCAGGCTGATCCCGACGAGGTTGCGATGAGTGCAGGCGCAGTCAAAGAGCATGTAGAGGTGTTTCGAGTTTACGTTGACGCCAGCCAAGCTTACTCGAGCAATGTTGGCGTTACACGACAGCGCGCGGACCACCCAGTCGTACATGCGGACGCAGTCACCACAATAACTCGCTGTGCCAGCGTCATCACAGGCGACAATTTCCACGTGCGTCAGTGTGGGCTCCTTGGCTATCCAATTCAACAAGTTGTCGAACGCGGGCTGATAAATAAACTTGCAAGAAACCTCGATTGACGTTGAGGTTCCGCGGTGAGAGAGTGCCTCGCAGCATGCGCTTAAAAGATTCGGGTCGCGTTGGGCGCTCAACTCGAAGTAGAGGTTCTTGAAGTTCAAGGTGGAAAGCCCCGCGGATGCCAGTATGTTGGGCGCGTTCTCAAATCTCACGAAAAGCTTCACGAAGCAAACGCGGTCGCCGAGCTTTAACTCCTGGATAATTTGGGAGAGGGCCATCAGATCGGTGCTGCCTCTGCTATTCAATATCAGCGGCACTTCCTGGAGTGTCAACTGCTTCAGTGTCTCGTTCTTAGCGACAGCTTGTAATAGAGCGCGACACTGCGGTTCTTCCATGCCCGGCAAATAGATGCCCAGCCCGTGCAATGTGGAGGTCGTCCGCAGTACCGTGATCCAGGGTTCCAACCACTGCGCCACGTTATATCCTGGCACTTGGTAGCCATTCAGGAACTGGGCGCGGTAAGGTTGTGCTGGCCAAGGTAGCAGGAGTTGCCGTAGGGTAGGGCAGCGAAGAACGACTTCGGCGAAGAGGGCGATCACTTCAGTGCTGAAAAAACACGCATCAAAAGCGAGGCTTTAGAACTTTGCGCGAACGCAAATCAAGCCTACTGTTTGCATATGAGGAACAGAACATGAATTATACTGTTTAATGATTAACTGAGATTTAAACGTGGGCAGGATAGAGTCGCTAGAAAAGCAAGTTCAAGAGGACTAAAAACTATTGTATTTGTCGCTTCCACGGCACGGTCGAATTGGGTATAGCTGGCCAAATGGCCATGATGTGCGCGGGAGGCAAGGCATGCTTAATTTAATAACCACTTGGTGATGAAGGGCGCGGGCACTTGCATGTCATTTTCATGCGTTCCGCAGTTTAGAATCGCACGTAAAGGGCTCCGCTTCATGTGATTAAAGCTTCGACATAGGCGAGATCTAAGTTGCAGCAGAATATCATAACTGCAAAAACTGAATCGCGGAACCCACTAACTCGGGAAAGCAGGGTGTCTACCAAGTTGACATTTCCAAATTCCCTGAGTTTTCCAGTTTTTCCCTGAGTGCCCTTGCGAAATTTCCTGAGTGATGCAGAACTATGTTTTATGTCAAGACGGGCTGGAACTATATCGCCCGATGTTGTCACTCTCTAGTAAGCATATTAAATTTTGTTTAAAAGAACCTACTTAATCCAATTTGAATACTAAGGAGTAGTGTTTATGTTATTCAAGAAAGAATAGAAGGGAGAGGTTAGTAAGATGCACAGCAAATAAAGTGTCTTCGAAAGAAATTGCAAATTGAGTCAGACATTCTCAAATACAAATAAAAAGGAGATGCATAGAGAAGCAAATATTTTCGAATATGAGCTATCTATATCAACTGATTGCAAGCTCAGTGGTATGAGGCCTGAATTTTGTCACAATTGAGAGTCTCTCTCAACATCTTGTAAGCCAACCTCAACTGTCCTGACATACTCTCAGCCCGCGCACGACCCCTCAGTGTTGTGTTTCACTGCTTTAAAGAGTTTATTTTGGTTTGTATGAGGGACACTTGCATCTCGGCGTCAGCCAAGAGTGTTTTTTGAGCTCAGGCTCCTTCAAAGAAGCGCTCGCATACTTCATTCCCTGTTCATTCCTCAATGCGTCGGTCCTTTCTGTTCGCGTGCTCCTTTTGTCGCGCGTTCGCACTACGGACCATTTGAAGCATACTCTTGGTCAGTTTACAGTCATCGTCCAATTTTTTGGACCCCCTAGGGGCTGCGAAAACTTCCGAAAAATCAGGCAGTCTGAAAAAATAAATGCATGTCTTTTACTGCTCTTGGGGGCTCAAATCAACACAGGCACGTCTGTAAAAGCTCTGGATGCCTGTCAGTACACTTATCAGGCATAGCGGTGCTCCTACTGTGACAGGAGAGGGCGGGTGCACGCGTGTAAAATTAAGCAATACATACTGTGTCCCGTGACAATTGCCCCTTCCTACGCTTGTTAGGCTTCACCGCAATACTTTTGCTAATGCTTCACCGCGTCACACAACTGTGCTGAGCCGAAACTTACTTTTAGGAACCAGCATTATGGAATGCGCCATGCTTTCCGAGTTTCGAAGCCAAAATTATTGCTGACAGCGGAGAAATGAAGAAACACGGCACCGAACGGCAAGAAGCTTAATAGCGAACGTCGAAGCAGCTAGGCGTAGCGTTGCGGCAGTGGTGGCTGCGGCTGCCAGCGGATCTGAGTGCGATAGCGCCGGTTCGAGGCGGCGAGGTAATCAAAATGGCAGCGGTGGTGGCTTTGATTAATGCCGTTTCGGACCTGCGGTCATGCAGAACGTCCGGAAAATCGGACGGTAAAGAGTTCTTGCGTCCGAAATTTCAGACTTTCTGATACATTGACGCTATGGGGGTACGTGGTGGTGCCGCGAAGCCGTCCAAATAATCGAGAATCCGGAAGGTCGGTCGTTGACTCTACACTCGCAACTCCTCCAGCCGACGACAGGGCGTCAAAGACGATTCGTTACGATGCATGTCTCTTACTCGAGCCAGCATTACCGCGACTTTCGACCCTTTCAATTAAATTACAGCTAAATTTCCCTGATAGAGGCACAAATTCCCTGAATTTTCTCTGAGTTTTTCCAGACTACTAAAAATCCCTGAGAATTCCCGGTTTTCCCGGTTGGTAGACACA
This sequence comes from Dermacentor variabilis, assembly GCF_050947875.1. Classification (NCBI taxonomy): domain Eukaryota; kingdom Metazoa; phylum Arthropoda; class Arachnida; order Ixodida; family Ixodidae; genus Dermacentor; species Dermacentor variabilis. The sequence goes on from NC_134572.1 coordinate 161,583,982, forward strand.
CTGGAAAGAGAGTTACGATGAGGGTCGCGAGGGGGGGAAGTGGGGGGGGGCGAGGCTGTAGGCGCCTGTGCTCAGTGCAACTTTATACATTTGCGGGGATGGATGAGCATGATGTGAAGGCTATCACTCGTTCGCTCGCTCTTTCGTTCAGGTTATTTGCTTACATTCACAATCGTCGTCGAATATTATTCATTCCTAACGTGCAGTGCCCAGCACGTTACCTCCGAGTCTCGGCTGCACTTTGGGCCCGCTGCGTTAACTGTTGACCTTCCCCTAATGGTATGATGAGCGTTAAAGTCCACTGTGATGATAAAGGTCCCGTATATGCTTTTATTATGTCTCCTAGTCTTTTGATGTAAACGGCCGCGATAGAAATAAATAAGCACCTGCGAGTGTAAGGTGAGCTTCCTATTTCTGACTCTTACAGAGACGTACTGATTGCCGTCATGAGTTATCACAGGATGGACGACGCGAGTAAGCTCACGGTGGATGACGATCTTGCTACTTTCTTTGTTGCTTGAGGTTGTAACTGACTCGTAGCCGGATAATAGGATCGAATGGGATAACTTTGGTTCGCAGATAACGATGATTGGAAATCGGTTATCATGCACAAATTGGCGAAAATCAGCAATGCGTGATCTTAGACGTCAGGCGATGGACTGAGTAATCGATGTATCTGTGACCTCCTTACAATATGACTGGTGACTGTTGGCCATGGTTCTTCGAGGGTTGCCAGCGGACTGGGTTCCGCGAGTTCAGCACTTATAGTCCCCATCGAGCGGATGGAGTTTAGGTGCTGGCCAGGATCACTCTGTTAGCATTGATAAGGAACTCCTGCAACGGACTGATTTGGCGGTCTACCATTGGCAAGTCACCAATTGAAGTATGCTTCGGAGGAAGCATCAAGCGTGTAGGTTACTTGGAAGGTAGGGTGTCGGGAGCGCCGCCAGTCACCTACAGAGGAAGACGTTTCCATTTGAGGCCTCTGGTATCTCGGGTCTGCTTACACTACATAGGTGCTGATGTCGTTGGCAGAATCTGTGCACGACGTGAACTTTGCGTTGTACGGTTGCGTCGATGACCACGTCGACGCCGGATCTTTTCAGAAGCTTCACTATGAGATTAGCTGTCTGTAATCATTTGTTTCAGGCTAGCAATTTTTTTTTCGATACGTGGGCAATCTTTAGATGCTGCTTCACGAGACCGATAACAGTTACCACACCTAATATTTGTTGCGCGGCCGGTATCGGCAGTGTGTGACTCCGTGCATCGGGGACATCGATTTCGCACAGGCGCCCTTAACATGTACGATCCCGAAACACTTGTGGCACTGAAGCGGCTTGGGAATAAACGGTCGAACAACGTGTCGGATATGACCGACTTTGACATGCGAAGGGATGGTGTCGCCCTTGAACGTATTCACGCAGTGGCTGTTTTCAAGGAGGCATACGTGAATTATGACCACTCCTTGATACGCCCGTCTGATCTGAATAGGCAGGTCTGACATCGTAATTGTCATGTCAATGTCGTAGATGACGTCGCCAGTACAGGTGCCTTCCATTGGTATAACTTGCCGCGCATTATGTTCCCCAATTCTGTAATCTGTCGGAGCTTGTCTGCAGCATTTGCATAGGTCGTGTCGAAAGACAAGACATTCTTCTGCGTGGTTACTCGGGCCTCCTTAATTGCATTTGGTGCTATTCACTTAAGCTAAACGGAAAGAGCTTGCCTGTTTATACCTCGAAGGCTGATAGAAGAGTCCGCAAGTATGAAGAGGATGCTGTGCGGCCAGCGCTAATGATTTGACTGCCGGGTTAATGTACTCCTAGGGGATGACGTCTTGATGAGCCTCATTTTGGCCTTTCGCCTCATCACCGACACAAAGCTGTCGTCCGACGAGTCATCGCCCAAGACTGAGTAAACCTCAGTGTCTTCGCTGGTGCTGGGCCAAGTGCCTCGCTTCCTGGTAGAGCTTATCAAAGTAGACCTCTCGTCTGCCGAGTTGGCAAGCTCCACGTTCATGGCCACAACAGCAGGACTCATTGGACTATTCACTGCTGGTGAACCAGGTTGCATATGAAGAGCTCACTGTAGATACGTAGATATGAAGAGCCCACTGGCCATTCGGGTCTGTAGGGGGCTCCGCGTCCATAGCCGCAAGGTAGGATGCATAAAGAGCCGCGAAAATCCTGTAAAGTATATGGGATGAAATATAGGCAGTTCAGAGCGATGGGTTCTATGAAAGAGCAATATTTACGTTGGTCTACGGGGTGCAGGTATACAGTAAATGGTAATAAACATATGCAACTAGTTTTGCGCTAAGACCACGCACGCAAGAAAGGAGACAGCACGGGCGCTCCTGTTGTCAACAACAGAGCTCGGTTGCTGCCTCCTTTCTTGTGCGTGTGGTGTTGCTGCAAAACTAGTTGATTATGTCAGATTATCAACTAGCGCAGAGTTCACAATTTTAAAGTAAATGTTAAGCGTAATAAAGCGTAATGGAACGTTACTTACAAAATGTTGAATCCGATGCACACGTCCAAAGTCAGTTCTTCCAATGCCGTCATTTGACAGAGCGCTGAGATCAGTCTCTTCCAGAGAACTTGGTTATGGCAAATGTAGTAGTCGCTCAGCGTTAGCTTCTTCAGGGTGGCGGCACGCTTCATCAGGTAATAGGCAAATAGTTGTCCATGTAGGCCGTGGAGGCAAGCACTGTACACGCAGCCTCCTACAGCTAGGTTGGCTATGGTGTGGTTTGCTATGAGCGCCCAGACAAACTGTGGCACATATTGTGGATTCACTTTCAGATTCCTCACATCAAGCGTCGTGAGATTTCTGAGAGTTCGCGCTAGAAACCAGCAATCGAAAAGTTCAACCGCCGGGTAGGGCGGACCACTCTCTGTTTTGAAGACGAGCTCTTCTAAATATGTTAGAGAGTTGATGAGTCTGCCGATGTCAGCGTGATTGTTATCCTGGCGAGAGGTGTGATTTAGGAAGTAGACAGTCAAGCTCTTCAAATCGGGACAATTACTGAGTGCCTCTCGCACGTGTCGGGTGAAGGAAGCGGCAGAGTATACTTCCAAAGAAGTAAAACAATGATGACAGGTGAGGAGGTCAGTGGCGAGCTTGAACGCCGCGCTTTTCACCGGGTCGTCCGGTTGAGTCCAGTGTTGGTAGTAGCAGGCGGAAATCTGAGTCACTGCCAGGCGGACGCCACCGGCCTTTCGCATGTCCTCGCAAAGTCCTAAACCGGCACCAAGGAGCACCTTGTTGATGGCTTCTCGGTGCTCGAGCAAGTGGCATCTGACGTCGTTGATCTTGGTGCAGGGGACGCATTGGCTGCTGCGCGCCATTCTCGTTTCGTCGTAGCGCGTGCAGATTTTCCTTCACGTAGAGCTTGTAGGTGGAAGCTATAGACACGCAGGCCGTGATGGCCGCGCTTCCCGCCCGAGGACGTCGTTGAAATCTGGAAGTCTTCTGCGCCAGAGAGAGAGAAAAAAAAGATTAACAAGTAAATTAAGAGAGGGCAGTAAAAGGGTGCATTGTTAAGCCTAACTTACGTTAGGCTTAACCGTTTCTGCATTGGGCGGCCCGCGCGCTCACCCAAGTCACTATGCCTTGAAAGCCATCTGCGGCGAGGACAGAGTCCGCCGTGCGCTGTGGTTTCATGACTTAGTTCACGTTGATGCGAGACGCAGCAGGGAGGTAAATTAGCTCGCCGCGGCCGCGCTTACTCACACCAGCGTTTTGAACAAAGGAAGATGTTTTCATGTTTATATGTCAGCGCGTGGCGGCATGCTTGTTAATTTAGACAGTGTTCCAGTGTTTACAAGCTCGTAGGGCTAATAAAGCTGCTAGGCTTACTTCATATGGCTAGCCACCAATTTGCTATTACAATCGATGCTTCACGTTTCGGGCGATACTGCGACTTCATTTATAGAAACGAATTAACGAGCATTGCAGCTATTGCGAACAACATTTGTTCACCATGCAATTGGAAACATCGATGACGCGTTGTCACCCGGGTAGCCAATCAAAAAGCTCGCCTCGCTGACGTCAGGTGGTCAACAAGCGCTAGTTAATTGATGTGGGGTGGGTGAACACTTAAGGGAGCGGTGCCGCTGCGAATGGCAAAATTACGCGCTTTAGGAGGAAGGCTTAAACCCGTCGCTTAATAATCACAAGTACGCACCATAACTACTCAGTACGTTAGTGCAAAACCGTTTCGGGGTTACTCGGAATGCTTACCAACGGTCACGCCTCGGAGCAGGGTTGCCGGCTGGTGTCTACTTTTCGCCAAATTGGCCAATTTGAGAGGCCCGTGGCGACCTAAAATTACGAATGGCGACATGGCCAATTTCGGCTAACGTCTCGATCGAATTATGGGTTTTAAGCTCTGTATCTTACCAACAAACAGGCGGCCACATTCTCTCTACTTTTCGTGGTTTTAGATCCACCAGTAGATCACGCTGGACGCGGTCGTACTGAAGGTGCGTCGATCCACCGTTAGGCGCGTCCCGTCCCTGCAGCTCTTACAGTTATCTAGGAGGTGAACTGCTCCGTCTGCCGTGAGTCGGCGGTGCTAGGCGATGGGTTGTCACGTAAAATAGGAAACATAAAAAGGAGGAAAACAAGAAAGAGAACTGACCGTGCAATAAGCTACATAAACATGCAGAGCAGCAGAAGAAAGGAAGAGTGAGTACATATTTAGGAGCAGCTAGGGGTATATGCGGTTAGAAACAAATACGGGTATTTGCGTTTACAGAAACGCACCTTAGTGACTCGGAAGAGCCACCGGTGATTGGCAATTACGTTTGCGAAGGGTGCAACAGAACTAAGTCGGAAAGAAAGGGAGGGGGAGTCGGGATGCCCATTCATCAGGGAGACAAATGAAAAAGTGTCAATATGTCAAGAGCATCTTCGGTTATCAGGCAGAATGAATGGAACGAAAACTTGGCTGGGCGTAACGTATTTGTGGACTGGAAGTAATTGCACAGAAAAGAATAAAGGGTTAGTGGAGTGCCTAAGAGCTGATGTTAAGGGTTTTGGGGATGACGCCGAAATTATCCTTAGCAGACATGAATACCCACATACAGGGTCTAGATGGCTATACCGACAACAACGGGAAGTCAATGCTAGACCTTTGTGAGCAACATACCCTCGGTATCGCGAATGCAAGGCCTTAGTGTGAAAGGCAGATCACGTGGAAAATGGAAAACCGGCACTCGACCATTGATTACTGTTTGATGAAAGAGGGAATTTATAATAAGTTGAGAGAAATGGTCATTGACGAGGAAGGGTATAGCAGAATAGGGAGTGACCATAAACGCATCATTCTGAAGATGGGATACGCAGTTGGGAAAGAGAGCAAGGTGCGCAGTATGGCCAGCTCAAATTTGAACAGTGAACAAATAACAAATATAGTCACTAGAGTTGAAGTTAAACTTAGCAAATGGTCAAGCAAAGAGGGGGAGCACGGTGAGCTTCTAAGTGTAATAACGACAGAAATACGGAAAGAGGAACAACACGTTCGGTGGAAATAAAAAAAAAGAAAACGAAAGCTGGTGGAACAGGGAGATACGAGAACCGATCGCAGAACAACAGAAAGCATCATGAGTGCACAGGCAGGCAAAAGAAGCGCAGTTGCCGCAGGATGGAGTAGCCAGAAAATTGTAAATATACCGGGAGAAAAAGTATATGTTTCAAATCAGACCTCAAACTGGTCTGCATTGACGTGAAGTGGCTCTTCTGTGTTGGTTGTGGCGTGTAGTTGCCTTCACGAATGCCTACTCAGCACTAATTAGTATGGCTGGTAGTCCTGCATGTGATGGTTGCTGATGCGAGGAGAACGTTGACCACTTATTGTGCCATTGTCCTCAATTTCAAGCATAAAGACAATCTTGGTCCAACACATTGAGGAAATTAGATGATCGTCCTCTGAGTGAACAGACAGTACTAGAGCACCGTCCCCACCGATCATCGGCTCAGAGGGCGGTGAAGGCAATTTTGTGCTTTCTCAGAACTTCTGGTTTGCGCATGCGGGTTTAACTCAAGTACTGCCCGCACACGTATCTACACCTTCTCTATCTCTGTTCTCTCTCTTCCCCTTCTGCCTTCCCCCAGCGCGTGGTAGCCAACCAGACTCTTGACTGGTTAACATCCCTGCCTTTCTGTATTCCTCTCTCTCTCTCTCTCTCTCGATGGCTCAAATACTTGTGCAAGCAAAGATAAAAGGTGAAAGTGAACGTTGGTTGTCAGAAATACGTGAGAAAAAGAAACCCGCACCTAGAATATTTTGCTACTACATGAAATTATTAGGAAGGAAGTCTAGAACAATGCAAGAACATATCCTAGACGAAGATGTAAAAATACTTGTATGGAACGTGGCATTAAATTAAATCCGAAAAATAATTAACAGCCGAATCTTTCCAAGGCAATGACGAGGTTGAGCATAAATGACGAGGTAGCTGACAATAAAAAAAGATAATGAAAGGTAACCAGATGGAAAAGGAGCTGGTGCTGAAAAATTTCAACTGGAAGAAAGCTGAAGAGAACATTCTGAAGCCCACAGCCACAGGACTAGACGAGGTTCCCGTTAGGATGATTAATGAACCCCCGAAAGCCCCCCTCCCCACCACCCCCACCCCAAATTTTTTCGTACTGTCCATGAACCGCCGACCAAAGCAACCCCCGGCGCTGAAAATCATTCTGGATTTTGTTTAGAATGTCTTTTTCATGCTCAAAAAGACATCTCAGCGCGCACATTGCGAACTCGGGCTGAATTTCGCGGCAACGCCCATGCACCGGGAGTCACATAACGCAAGAGCGTCATTCAAGCACAAAGTTTCAAGGGCGCATTGATGGCGAGTGGGCTCGTCACGGCATCTCGCGGAGGCCGCTGAATCTACGGAGTGCATGGATTTCAATTCCGAAACTTCATGGGTATAAAGGTCTCAAAATTTTCATGCGAAAGGTACATTGACAGTTCTAAAGTCGTGCTTTAGATTTTAAATTTCGGAAATTTGTGGCCTTAATATTGTTATAAACATTCGACGCCAAAGGTGCAGTCACTTTCCGAAAGTCGTACATGGGAACATACAACGAGACAAGCGAAATCAGCACACTATCAGAGAAGTTGACAAAGTACGCAGCGAGGTCCGATGAGAGGAATCGTTGTGGTGGTACACCTGTGTTGTCATATCATGGACAAAAATTTTTTTTTCACCTGCACCAAAGCATCCATGTCAAGACACTTAGAACTTTTTGTTGGGCTAGTTGGTGCATGTTACTGAAGTACTATAGCGCCAAACAGACGACACAAGAAGAGACACGGACGAGCGCTCGTCCGTGTCTCTTCTTGTGTCGTCTGTTTGGCGCTATAGTACTTCAGTATCAAGACACTAAAGCCAGCAAAGGTAGCTACGTTGTTATTTATTTTTGTGCAATGACTTTTATTAGCGAGAACACATTCAGCTTCTTCATTTTTCTTGTTGTCGCTACCCGTGGGCTGCCAGAGCCAGTCAGAGCACGTGTTTTTCTCGTGTTGACCCGACCACCACGCGGCGCACTTCGGTGAACGTTCGTTTTTCTCTGGGCGAGTGGATTTTTGCCTAGGAATGTTTTGAATGCCTTCTGGCTTCTGTGGTCTCTGAGCCTGAGATTGCACAACATTGAGAAAAAATTGAGGACCATAACATAGAGAGTGTAAGAGTGGAGTTGAAGCTAATATGCACAAGAAAAAGATATTGATCAATAGCCGGGCAAGGGAAGAAGAGTTCAGGATCGCCAGTCAGCCTCTACAGTCTGTGAAGGAGTACGTTTACCTAGGTCGATTACTCACAGGGGACCCTGATCATGACAAGGAAATTTACAGAAAAATAAAAATGGGTTGGAGCGCATTCGGTAGACATTTTCAGATCGTGACTGGAAGCTTACCATTGTAATTAAAAAGAAAGGTGTACAGTCAATGCATTGTGCCAGTGCTGACATATTGGGCAGAAACCTGGAAAGTGACTAAGAAGCTCGAGAACAAGTTAAGGACTGTGCAAAGAACGATGAAACGAGCAATGTTAAGCAGAACGTCGAGAGACAGGAAGAGAGCGGTATGAATCAGGGAGCAAACAGGGATAGCCGATATTCTAATTGACATTAAGAGTACGAAATGGAGCTGGGCAGGTGATATAATGCGTAGGTTAGATAACCGGTGAACCATTAGGGTTACAAAATGGGTGCCATGAGAAGCGAAGCGCAGCCGAGAGAGAGAGAGGAGAGTTCAGGAAAGGCAGGGATGTTAACCAGTCAATAGTCTGGTTGGCTACCCTACACTGGGGGATGGGAGAAGGGGAAGAGAAAGAAGGGAGAGAGAAGGTGTAGATACGTGTACGGACAGCACTTCAGTTAGAGTCGCTCGAGCAAACCAGAAGTTCTGAGAAAACACAAAAGTGCCTTCACTGCCTTCTGAGCCGATGATCGGTCGGGACGGTGCTCTAATATGGTCTGTTCACTCAGAGGACGATCATCTAGTTTCCTCAATGTGTTGGACAAAGTCTGTCTTTGTGCTTGAAATTGAGGACAATGGCACAATAAGTGGTCAATGTTCTCCTCGCATCCGCAAACATCACATGCAGGAGTATTAGTCATTCCAATTAGTGCTGAGTAGGCATTCGTGAAGGCAACTCCAAGCCATAACCGGCACCGAAGAGACGCTTCACGTCTTTGTAGACCCGCTGGAGGTTTGAGTTGAAGTGACGGGTTTAGTCTTTGCAGTCTTGTCCGCCTTGTATGTGCGGTGTTCCACTCTGCCAAGGAGCTCGTGCGTGCTAGAATGCCAAGTTGCCTCATCACTTAATAGAAAAAGGCCATATCTCTTTTCAGTGGATACCAGGTCATTGCGGTATCATTGGAAATGATGACGCCGATAGGGCAGCTCGGACGTCAAACCAAGAAGACCGCTGCGTCCCCATTCCTCTCTCAAGGACCGACGCGCAGCCGAGGATGGCAGAAGACTCGGTGGGGTGATGAAATTAGGGAACTCGCAGGCGCTAGTTGGAATCGGTAGGCGCCGGACAGGGGTAATTGGTGATCGTAAGTAGAGACTTTCGTCCTGTAGTAGACATAAAATAGGCTGATGATAAAGATGATGGAAGGACACCATGGTGTCAAAATTAATCCGGAATTCGCCACTATGGCGTGCCTCATAATCCGATTGGGGGTTTGACACGTACAGTCCCATGATCGAAGTCAAGTTTAATACTGCTACCACAATGCGATGTCAAATGTGAGCCAATGATAACGCTCAACCCTCTCAGGGCTTATGAACTATGGCGCACAAGAACGCCCCAGGCAAACACCTCTCCCTCTGTGTTATGTGCACTACGCAGACAAACAGCAGTGGTGCACGCAAGGTGACGTTTAAAATCAACTCACCACTTTCGTGTTTGACAAAACGTTGAAGAAACCAAGCTTTTGTCGTCAACACAACAGCTAGTTATCGTCAATCAAAGCATCCAGCATGGAAAGCATCATTTACACCTATTCCCACAGTGCGTGGGATCTGCATAATCTTATTATTTGTCTTGAAAATATACATACACTAGACAGAAACGAGTAAGCGAGGAGCAGTGTGGCAACCGCCACCAGAAGGGGCACGGCGCCTGCTCGTTCTTCAGGAACTAGGAGACAGAAACATGCAAATGGAAGGTTGAAAGGAGGGGAAGAACTTAGAAAGAAAAAGATGACAAATCTCAAAGAATGTTTTACCGCTGAGGTACAAACATTCGTCGAGTGTCGTACGCCACAGGCCAAGGAGATCATAGTCCCTCATTTCATTTTCACAAGAAGTGTCGCAGTTAAAATGCAGCCCTGCCGTATGGCGTTCTCCTGAACAATCGTTAGCAACATCATGGTAGCATGTCGCACTTGAAACTCCTTGTTCGACATAATATATGCGCTGATGCGGCAAAGGAGAGAAGGGTTGTATCGCACGACAGTCCAAACCGCGCCCCATCACCGAGGTCAACGACCCGCCCAATCCAAGAAGTTTCTGTACTAGCATTGATCTCCGCTGGTCTTGAAGCCATGGTCCTTTGTAACCGGCGGCTGGTTGGAGCGTGGGTGGAAAAGCAACAGAACTGTTCTTTTTATCGCCCTTCAAGTGTGAAGCGGACAGCGCAGCAGACAGCACAGCAGACAGCGCAAGTGAGAAAACGAGCAAATCTTCTCACCACAAAAAAATCTGGAAATCGCTTGCGAGGCTGTTGATTTCGTTTTTTGGCTATCTAGGCTTTGTCAAAGGATGGGCCAGGGGCCGTTTTACTGATGCCACCTTAATCTGGTTCTAGCTTTCTTTGTTCAACGTCAACGCTCAGTATCGCATTGTATAGAAGTAATCATATCACGACAGGGAAATTGGTGGGATGTGTAGTGGTGCGGCTATCGTCGCGGTCATCGTAACCAAGCACACGCCTTCGGCCCTGAAGCGAAGTTCGCTTCACGGGTGTCGTCCGATCTGACCTCAGATACCATAACGCCCAATACTGACACATGTACAATTAAAGAAATATTGAGGTCAACTCCCCGCTTTGGCTCCACGAACAGAACTGTAATATGGTTTCATACATCTGTTCCAGAGGAAAAATATATTTCACTGCTCAAATTCAAGTGATATGGATTCCTCCCATCTGTAAAGGAAGTGTATTTGCTCGTCTAAAGGTGCAAAAACTTCCCTGAAAGCCGTTTGCCTGACGCAGCATGAAGGGTGAATCATCTACATAACGCTAACAGTGGCGAAGGTGCTACTAACGCTGTAATTGATTGTCGTAACGCAAAATACACGTAGCTCTTAAGTTAATGCGCACAACGCATCACGTACGCATTGCGCTCTCTAGCTTTGTTGCCCTATTTCAGGAGTATAGTATATTAGTTCGCATCAGTATGTCAACCAATGATGTCAACAAAACAGAAAAAAAGCTAATGAAATATTGTTCTTCCGGTACAGAAAATCCTGGCATGGAAGCTCAGTTTGGGGAACGATGATATATGTCACCTTGAAATAAAGCACGGTATCCAATTTCATTTTTATATTTCTAGCGCAATAAAATGTAACATAAACGTTTATGATCTCTTATCCAACATAAAAAAGAGAATGGAGAATAAATTTCAACACTCACCTTCTAGTAGAATGTCATGCCCGCGAGTAGCGATCAGGTCTCTCCAGTGGTCCACCACGCACGCAGACGTAGGACGAGTGACCGACCGGTGGCAATCAGGCCGAAGTCATGGCGTATAGTCACGTGGCCTGCATGCTCTTTCGGCTCCGATAGTGCCCCTCTCCGCGGTCTTGGGAGAGGAGCCCATCTGCAGATTTCCTCTTTAGCTATGTATCTAAAGTCGCCTCCTAGACCTTGTCGAGTGCTGATGTATTTGTCACGGGCGATGACTGACCGCGCAGGCAACCAGACAACTGAACGCCAGGAATCTTTCTTGGAAATGTCGTCGAGTGCAGCCGACAAAACTCGGAGATGCGTCGAACACACATACTGGCGCTGAACAAAGAGCGTTGGAAGCGGAAATGAAGACACGCGTGGCATAACTAGCGCCAGTCATTGCAGGAAATGACCGCACCATAGAGCCTGCCTCTGCTAACTATCAAATAAAGAGAAAGGAAGATTCCTACACGCCGAAAGAAAAACTCGTGTAAGGTGGTCGGAAAAAAATAAATAATTACACTGATCCAACGCACTGCGGGAGTCGGTGTCATGTTATTCGAATATATTTTCAGAATCAATGTTAGTCTGCAGATACCCTGCTATCCAGCATTATTTGGAGCTCCGCAAAGCGTTACCGGGTGAACTAATGCGTTTGTGTAGATTGATTAGTTGTTTGTGCGATGCCAGCGTACCTGTGTGGGAAAAAAGCGGCACGGCGACGACAGCCTTGAAGACGATGGCTTCAATTTTACTTGGGCCCTCTGGACACCTGGCGATTGTTGGGCTCTACACGGGTACTAAACCGGGATTAAGCATGAAAAACATGAATTGTGACGTGATCTGCGGCTATGTGTTATACATTCGCAATTGCAATATAGGTAATGTCATGTGGCCTATGTGAGTATGACGACGACATTGTTACCGCGTCGAAGAAATGTCGAAGCATGATTAACATGGGCCGTTAATGAACTACGAGTACCGTTGCACTGATTCTACGTAGCGCTGCCTTCTACGGTTAAAGTACTGGGGAACGTGGTCCGATCCCGGATATATGACGTGATACGCAGCGTCCCAAAGCACATGCATTCAAGCACATGAGTCAGAACACGCACATGCATTCCAGGTGCGCGGCAGAGAGGATAGGCGACGCGATAAACTCGTTTGGACCTTTGCACTGAGTCGAATGCGCTCAATGCCCTCTAGAGATCCCTGGTGTCGCCTCACTGAACACTTGACGGAGTTGTTAACCGTGACCCCCCCCCACTTCTTGGCACTATAGACCTTTTCATCGGGCGAGGAGGATAGGGCGCGCGGCGAGCCTTTCCTCCTCTCTTACTTATGCGATCAGGCGCGGCGCTGCTTAAAAGTATTGCTGCCGCGTGCTGCGGAACGATTTCGGAATGTTTTAGATCGTACTTTGTTAAATTTACGCCATGTCCGTTCATATAAAGTCGTCAGGGAAGCCTTTCGGTGCATGGGCAACTACAGTAGGCACAAATATGTGTTGAGGGCGCAAAAATGTGACGCGCATAATCAGTCGCGGAGTACGTGCATTGTCAGTCGCGGTGTGTGTATGTGTTGTGAACTATATTGCTTATATTGATTTCAATTGAACAAAGAAAACCGGTGTCTCTGTGTTACCAGTGTTAACTGGTAAATCAGCTCACTGTCTAATCGCTTGGCGTAGGGAGTAAAACACAAAACATAAGAGCGCATTCACGTGCACGGCCAACCTGAGGCAACCACGAAACATCTAAGCGGCAGGCGCTATCAAATATTTGTGATACACCGGCATCGTTCTCACGCATTTCAAGTCTAGTAGGCTCCGTAGCGGCGGGCGGCGGGCGAGGAGGGCATCGAGGCATGGATGGATGGATGGATGTTATGAGCGTCCCCTTTGGAACGGGGCGGTAGGTTGCGCCACCAAGTACTTGCTACTATGCTGCCTAATATCCTACCTAGGTTAACCAATGAAAAAAGAAAAGAAAAAACAACACTATGAACTACCACGTCCAAATTTTCTGATCCCCTATTGAGAACTGTGTTTTTGTACGTCTCCGTCTTTTGTCGTTTCCCTACTTTTCTTCCACCAATCCTCCAATCGCCTCTTACTAATGTCTATTGCGGACCTGTTTGCTTTACCACTGCTCCCGCTGAACCCAAGGGCTTCAAGGAGGCCAGTGATGCCTAAATCGACCGCTGGGTAGACGTCTTCACATTCTAATAAAATATGCTCGGTCGTTTCCCTAGGCACCCTAGGCGTTTCCCTAGGCACCCTAGGCGTGAGAGCGCCGCATGCGGGGCAAAGTTCAACTATCGGGTGTACGCCTCTCCCACCTCTCGTTCACACCGCCTTGATTGCCTCTTGCACTGCGCATGTTTGGGCACGTTTCGTACCGCGCGCGGTGTGTGCCTACGTAAACGTTTTATTCGAAGGACAATGTACACGCTTCAATTTTACTTTACACTCTAAGAACAGTTTACACCCTTTGGCGTGCCCCTTCTGCCGCACAAAAATAATCGTCATCTGCCTTGATGCGTTTCCTTTCTTTATAGCTACGAGCCCGGAACTTTCCAGTAAGGAACGGCACGCGCGTTATCAGCATAGAACAGTTTACACCCTTTGGAGTGCCCCTTCTGATAACGCGCGTGCCGTTCGTTACTGGAAAGTTCCGGGCTTGTAGCGATAAAGAAAGGAAACGCATCAAGGCAGGTGACGATTATTGTTGTGTGGCAGAAGGGGCACGCCAAAAGGTGTAAACTGTTCTTAGAGTGTAAGAAAATCGGTACGTTTGACGATTATTTTCATGGCTGCAATGCAGTAAAAGGGCAGCGTCTTCCTAGCCATGTAAGTGACACTTAGCAGGTAATTGGATACGACATCGTATGTGCCGCCGGAAAAATCGCACTCTAAGAACAGTTCACACCCTTTGGCGTGCCCCTTCTGCCACACAACGATAATCGTCATCTGCCTTGATGCGTTTCCTTTCTTTAACGCTGCGAGCCCGGAACTTTCCAGTAACGAACGGCACGCGCGTTATCAGAAGGGGCACTCCAAAGGGTGTAAACTGTTCTATGCTGATAACGCGCGTGTCGTTCGTTACTGGAAAGTTCCGGGCTCGCAGCGTTAAAGAAAGGAAACGCATCAAGGCAGATGACGATTATCGTTGTGTGGCAGAAGGGGCACGCCAAAGGGTTTATAAACTGTTTTTAGAGTGCGTCGTACATGCGATGCGTGTTAGCTAACCTCATTTTGCAGTTTCCCACAAAATGTTAGCTACAAATCCGTGTTGTCTCTGTTGGTGACAACGGACTCCCATCGACAATGTGCGGAAATAAAATATATTGCCGCATAGCACAAATACAACATGCACACACAACTTCACTAGTACGTCCCCTACTATATATAATAGAGGCAGCAATGTAACTAGCTTGGCCATTTTTTAACAGTGCTCAACAGACGGAAGTTGAAATTATCTGCAATCAATTCTGCTTCAGCAATGCACATATTCAATTTCTCGCACGCCTGAACTTTGGCCACTGCTAGCGCAAGCAGCAAAGGTAGTTTCCGTTCTTGGGCAGCGCACACCGAAACGAAACACGAGAAAGAAGAGAGGACAAGCGCTGGTCGAACCACTGAAAGTTTTTATTTGAGTAAAAGGACTATATAACCAGTAATCATGAAATTCATGTGGATTACATGTAAAAAGCGTCATACACTCGCGAGTGATCAATGAACGAGATCGCTTCGTTTGCCAGTTGTTTATTTCATTCGGCGCATTGCAATAATTCATGTCTGTCGGCTGCTTTTTCCGTACCATTTTCTTGTGATTCGGAAGAATTTCACTGGTCGCATCAACGCTTTCGTGTTTACATTGCTGTCGTGACAGTTAACAACACATTAATAATTTCCAGCTGTCCGAAGAGGCGCAGTCGCAAACAAGAGACGCTTTGCGCGCAGCGCGAAATGAGCGTGGGCGCGACTTTGAAGGGAAGCGGCGGAAACGTACATCCGGTGCGAGGGGAAATCGCTCCGCCGGGAGAGAAACGAGCGCTGGCATCTAGGATGAAACTTGGCGGGCTGACGTCTTTTCGCTCGCATACATGACGGCAGGGCAGGAGAGAAAAAGTCGACGTGAGAAGGCCCACGAGACACCCTAGCTACCGTTAGATACTGCAGAGATTAGTCATTAGACACTGCAGAACTCATGCTTATAAAATGCATGAATTAGCGTTCAAGGAACGCTATGGTACGTTTCCGCTACTTGTGAAAAATAAACAATGCACATTTGTCAAGCGGACAACTGGGGCACGGCGTGTAGACTCAAAGCCGCATCAAAGCACCGTTGTGTCTTGACGTCGCACTTTTATTGAAATATTCTATGCCTGCCGTGGTAGCTTCGCGGCTGTGGCAGGGCTCAAGGTCTCGGGTTCGATCCCGACCGCGGCAGCCACATATCCGCGGTCGCATGTCCGCGAGAATAAGCCGATGTCTGCCGAATGCGCGCAAAGCCATGCTTATTCTTCTGTAAATTTCCTTTTCATGGTGAGGTTCCCCTTGCCCGGCTATTGATATTTATCTTGGTTTCTGCATATGAATCTTCAACCCCAGTCTTGCACTCTCTCTCTTAAGGTCCTGAATCATTTCTCCTAACTCGTCTCCAGGGTTGCTGAACATTACAATGCCATCTCCAAATCTAACGCTGCTGCGGTATTCGCCGTTGATCCTTATTCCAAAGCCTTACCCGTTTAATAGCTTCAATAATTTTTTCAAAGCACGCAGTGAAAAGCCATTGGAGAGGCTCCGTTTCCTTGTTTGACGTCTTTTTTACAGGCATCTTCATACTAGTCAGGCGGCGCGGCGATCGGCTCACCTGTCAGCGCCACCAGTGTCAGTTCTGCGAAACACCGAGGCGGCCACTGTTACGGAGGCATGCTTTCGCGACGCTCGTTTGACCTCGGTCATTCTAAATTGCAGTTATAATGCAATGGAAGACAGCGACGCCCATTTTGGACCACCGACGCTTGAGAAAAGACGCCAACTTTACGACTACAACCATGTATATCGTGTCAAAAAAGTAAACAGCACGGACATAATAGTGGAGTACACAAATTAAATTATGGGGTTTTAGGTGCCAGAACCACGGTCTGATTATGAGGCACGCTGTAGTAGGGGACTCCGGAACGAAATGTACCACCTGGGGTTCTTTAACTCAAAACCTAAACCTCAAGACCTAAACCTCAAGACCTAAACTCAAGTACATGGGAATTTTCACGTTTAGCCCACATCAAAAAGCGGCCGCCTTGGCCGGGATTTGATCCCGCGACCTCGTGGTTAGCAGTCCAACACCATATCCACTAAGCAAATAGCGCGGGTCGCGAAGTGTTCTTCAAAACAAAACAAGCGTGCTTACGAAGTTGAACTCAAAGTAAGTTAACAAATGATTATTTTAAGCCACTTAAGTGAGCAAATACGACCGTGGACGTTTTTCAACTGTCATATGTAGCTCCATTACTTGAAGCGTGCCTTGCACCTCACAATTGCAAAGGTTTTGGTGAATTGGCAGGTAAGTTCTTTTTTCTCCGTTGACAAAGTAGCTCGAGCATATTCTGGTATTGTCGTTCGGGCTCGAATGTGAGAAGTCATCACCGCTGAAATATAATAGACAGCAATGAGGTGAGACTAAACAACGTGAACACTGAACAAATGAGCATTGTTGTTCACCTGGTAACGTTCTGGAGCTCCAAACAATGCTGGATAGCAGGGTACCTGCAGAGTAACATCGATTCTGATTATATATTTAAATAACATGATAACAGGGGCTCGACACCGTGGGAAGGATGCCACGCTTAAGGCCTTTGCTCTTTCAGGTCACTGTTACCTGGGTAGTGTGCCGCGGGCTTCTTCTGGCTTGCTTCGGTTCGTATGCTTTGTTCCAGTCCAGCATCATCGTGTTCGACGCCTGATCTTCGCGCAGTGAATTGTTTCGCCTGACGGCGAAAGGGAAATGCCTCCTGGTTGACCGACTTTTCCTGTGCTTCGCAGTCCGGAGTACCCGACTCGTCTTGGCTTGTACACGATTCCCGGCCTCTGGACTTGCGACCGTTGACGCGTGGTATTTCAGTCTTGGATGGAAATTACCTCCTCATCTGATTAAGAAGGGTGTGGGATTGGGTTTGTTGGTAAAACATGCTTTAAAGTTTGAAAAATAGCGCAAACATAGCAAAGGGGAGAGAAGAGGGAACAGAGCGCTTATTTCCAACAGTTCAGCTTCTTTTCAGAAAGCATAGCAATTTTATAGCCGCATATTGGCACGCCAACCTTGCGCAGAACACCGTGACAAGACCATACAAAATTCAACGTGACATCGATAGCTCGAGGTATCTGACCTCCTTGTCAGTTAGGGCGACAAAAAGGGTGCTGACCCACCCATCTTTGAAACAGAATTTTTCCCGCTTCGATTATTTCCGCGTGACACGATCACTGTGTTTTACAATGATGCTGCATTTTTTTGTATCTTGGCTTACATCCGCACATGCAGCAGTGGGCAGAAATCCAACCCTGTTTAGCGCGGTCATGACAGTACATGTGCTCTTTCACTCTTTCATAAACGCGGCGGCCCGGCTTATGCGATGTAATATCTACCAAAGGAAAGGGGGATCCGATACGCTTCTGTCCTCTCTGCTGTCCTTGCGCTGTTTTTCGAACTCTAAAGCTTCTAATCTGGCAAAATGCCACTTCCGTCACGATAGATGGCCTGCGCAGTACCGGGTATATAACTGTCAGTCTGTCACTAGCCGGTTCGGACTCGACATCGCGGGAAGGATGCCACGCTTACGGCCTTTGCTCTTTCAGGTTGGTCGCTTGAATAATGCTTCTTGTGTAAGAGGTAGCAACCATGCGGTGCCGTGCCCGCCAGAACTTAGGGATTCATTGCAGTGAGTCTTGTGTTGTGCGTATGTATGTAGTACCATGCGAGAACTTTTGTTCATGCTAGCGGTGATGTGGAGTCGAATCTTGGTCCTACGAATACGTCGGAGGCCGACGCATTAGCTATTGCCCTTAATTAAATACGTGCTCTCGAGAATAGTCGCGAAGCTTTACTTTCTAAACATGGTTCCGCCGAGATCGAAATTAAACGGTTGAAGCGCAAAGTAGAAACGCTTGACAAAGCCGATGTTGCACGTCTTTCCGACGTGGCTGGTGCGGATGCTGACGCCCTTCGTGTCGTCTTGAATTGAAAGCGCCTGACAACGAAATTAGAAGTTTAAGTAGCGAGGTGAATTCCCTGGAAGAATCCAATGCTTCTTTGTCTGTGACCGCACTATTGTTAGGCTGATGTTCTACGTGACGTGATGAACCAGCTGTCCAAAATTACGAATTGGTGCGATGATGCGTCAAATAGGTTGCATCGCTCTAACCTTCTTTTTTGATCTAGATGATGCCCCCAATGGGAATCGGGCGGTCTCGGAAGATAATGTATCGTGAAGTTTTGTTCCCATCACCTCGACATCTCCGTAACAAGTCCGCAATTAGAGCGTGCGCACAGGCTGGACAGGTTTATCAAGGCTAAACGAAGGCCTGCCATTGCCAAGTTTACCTTTTTCAAGGACAAAGACCAGATTTTGTCTAATGCACGTAAGCTTAAGGGGTCCACTTTTTTTCTTACGCGAAGATTTTTTTGATGAAAATGCGACAAGCACGCCGAAAGCTTCGAGAATACGCAAAGGGCCAAAACAAACCCTTGAAGCCATATGTGGATAAGCTTCGAGTTGAAGCTAATACCTACGTTTTTGATGATTCTAGCAACGTAGTTGGGCTGTCTACGAGATAGCGGGAGGCTAACACGCGTAAGCGGAGTCATTTAATGTCTCCATCCTTATCTGTGTCTTTTCGTAACATTACAAGTCTACTGCCCAAGAGGGATGAGTTGTGTTCTTATTTAGATAATAGTGATGCTGACACATTAATGCTGTCGGAGACCTGGCTCTATGCTGACGTAACTAATGAAGAACTCTTCCCAGACAAGGGCAACTGTAACATATACTGGTGTGACCGTGTTGTTAAAAGAGGAGTAGGCGTGTTATCAGCGGTGAAAAGGACACCCTTATTGTTTTCCCTTGATTATAACCCCACAGTAGCAATAACGTACTTGGGCTGTACGCATCACATCTCACGCTAAAATACCTTTCGGATCATGTTATCGCCCACCGGGCGCGGATTGTTCTTTTTCTAGGGAACTACGCGATAACATATGGCGAGCTGCACAACTATATTCAGGTGACATAACATACCTTTTTGGTGATTTCAATTATCCGCTCATTGATTGGTCTGTTGCGCCTCATCCGTTTTTCTCGATTTACCTCTTCACTACAACTTAACAGAAGTTGTTCACTAATTCTCCTGCGGTACCAACATATTCGACCTGGTTTTAATGACTGCACGAGAGACTACTCGTCCGATTTCTTGCATAGGATTTAGCGACCACAAGCTTCTTAATTTTATAATTATTCTACCTTTAACTTTTACAGGTTCAGTGACTAAAACTATTCAGGATTTAACAGTGGTGATTACGATAGACTCACCATCGAGCTAGAACATTTTTATAATGAACCATTTCTGCCGTCGTTTGCCTCACGGACCTCGAATGAGAATTGGGTTATTTTTAAGCAACAAAATATCGGAAATAGTTGAGCAGTATGTGCCTATAATCTCTAAATCCAACGATAAAACTAACCAGTAGTTTGCTAAACAACTTCAAACATTATGAAATAAAAAGAAACGTTTCTACAATAGTGCGAAATGTAAGAATTCTGCGTCCTACTGAGATAAATACACGAATTGCTTACCAGTTTACTGTGAAGCATTAAGCGCATCCAAGAAGAAATATTAGCAGGACTTACCCTCACTTATTAGGCATAATCCTGAAAAACTACGAAAATAAGTCTATTAGTCGCATTACAATACACGATTCGAAACAATCTCCGATTTCTGAAGATTCTGCGGTTGCTTTCAATGCATATTTTGTCTGTTTTTACACACGAAGATTGTTCGAATGTGCCATTTGTTCCTGAACAACATTTCCCTTTCATGGCTCCAATCACCACCACCACTGCCGAATTCTCGAATCAGTTTCTATTTCATTTGGCATTGCTCACATACTCTAAAATACTGATTAATATTACTGATATTTCCAGTCACTTTCTGTGTCTACTCTTTAACCAGCCTGTATCATAAGGTGAGCTGCCTAAGGACTGAAAGATTGGTACGTTAGTTCCCCTATTCAAATCCGGTGACAAGCACTCGAACTGTAATTACCAATCCATTCCACTGATATGGTTATGTTGCAAATTACTTGAACTTATAGCTTCTCATATCTACGGCCACCTTGAATCAAAACTTTTTTTCTCTAATCAGCATAACTTCAGGAAAGGCTACTCATGTGACACTCCATTATTTGAATTCACGACTGACCTTCACTTTAACATGAACACTAACGATCAAGCCGATTGCCTCTTTCTTGATTTCGCTACGGCGTTCGCTACTGTACCTCATTGTCGTTTGATTTCAAAATTGTCTGTCCTTTGTATTGATTCATTAACACTCTCTTGACCACGTAACTTGTCTTTGCGTCAGCAATATACAGTGGCCAACATTTTGTCTAGCCTTTGCGTCGTCACGTCCGGTGTCCACATGGTAGTGGGCTAGGGCCATCACACTTTTTAATATGCATCAGACTTGCCCGCCAGCCTTTGATGCTCAGTTCGGTTGTTCGGTGACGACTGCGTCATCTAACGGAATAATAAATGTTTCGATGTTTATATTAGTCTGCAAAATGAGCCTGAACTGACCTATAGATGGTGCGTAACTTGGCAGATGTCTCCAAATGCAAGTTAATCTCGTTGAGTCGAAAGCGCACTGACTCAGTGTTTCACTATTGGATTAATAAAACCGTAGTTTTGACTGTCCCATCGTACCAATATCTCGGCGTTTACCTTTAATCGATCTTATCCTGGACAACGCCTGTAGCAAATGTCTCCTGCAAGGCTTCTCAATCTCTCGGCTGCCTGCGTAGAAACTTGCGCAATGCGCCTTCTAATGTACGAAATTAAGCATATCTCGCTTATGTTCGCCCACGACTAGAATACGTTTCATCCGCATGGTCACCATACCAAGATTATCTAACCCGTATGTTGGAAGCCTTTCAGAATACGGCAACTAGGATCACCTCTGGCAACTACGACTATCATTCGAGCATTACCCGAATAAAATAACACCTTGCATTTTAGTCATTAGACGATTGCCGCGTCATTGCTCTTTTATGTCCGATTCACAGGTAATTTATAGCAGCAACTTTAACTGTTTGCCGCGTCATGCTCCTGTGCGCGCATCTCGACGCATTCACAACGCACTTAGTTTCATGCGCATTCATGGTCATACGCAGGCATTTATCTCATCACCACTACCCTGAGCTATTGCACATTGGAACGCTCTCCCGTAACTGAATGCATCAATCTCCAATCGTGGAACCTTCCATGATAACCTGAATTCGTTGCGCGTTAATATTGTATAACGTTGTTGCAATTTGCCATTTTTGTCATGTCATAATTGTTGCGACCCCTTACTCAATGCCCTTCAATGGGCCTGTAAGGTATAATGCGAGTTACTAAAGTAAGCATAACATCGGTTCCCGCAGGACGTTAAATGAAAACAATATTTATCATTTTTATTGACCACCGTCCACGTGTTTTTCTTTCGGCGTGGAGGAATCTTCCTTACTCTATAGTTGGTAGTTAGCCGAGGCAGGCTCTCTGGTGCGGTCACGTGTTGGAGTGACTAACGTTACTAATGCTACCGCTGTCTTCATTCCCGCTTCCAACGCTCTTCGTTCAGCGCCAGTGGTGGTACGAAGGTGTTCAACGCGTCTCCGATTGTTGTCGGCTGCGACTGCACTCGACGCGATTTCTGAGAAGCATTTCTTGCGTTCAGTTGTCCGGTTGCTTGCGCGCTGAGCCATCGCCCGTGACAAATACGTCAGCATTCGGCAAGGACTAGGAGGCGACCCTCGATACATAGCTCGATGGGTCTTCAGATGGGCTCCTCTCCCGCAACCGTCGAAAGGGTGCGCGTGCAGGCGACGTGACTATATGTCGTGACGTCAACCTGATTTTCATTGGCCGGTCACTCGCCCTGCGACTGCGCGTGTGGTGGGCCACTGCTACCTGTGAACCTGACATTCCACTAGAAGGCGAATTTTCAAATTGATTCTCCGTTACCCGTTTTATGTCGCTTAAGAGATCGTAAACGTTTATGTTGCATTTTATTGCACTCGCAATTTTAAAAAGCAGTTGTTACAAGTAAAACAAAAAATGGGATGCCGTGTTTTACTTCAAAGCGACAAACATCTTTGTTCTCCTTGCTGGCTGTCCGTGCAAGGTATTGCGGTACCGCAACGACATTTCATTGTTTTTCTTTGTTTTCTGAGCATTATTAATTCACGTATTGATGCGAACTAATTTACTATACTCAAGTAGTAGTGTAAGAAAGCTAGAGCGCAATGCATACGTGATCCTTTGCCCGCAGTAGCCAACGCGCCACGATAAGTTAGTAGAGCCTTTGCCAGTGTTAGCGTTATGTAGATGCTTTACCCTTCATGCTTTGTCAGGCAAACGGCTTTCAGGGAGGTTCTTGCCCCTTTAGACGAGCAAGTACACTTCCTTTACAGGTTGGAGGAATCACTATCACTTGTAATTGAGCAGTGCAATGTTTCTCTTTTTTTTCGTTTGGAACCAATCAGTGCAACCAGATTAGTTGTTTTCCCGGCGCCAGAGCGGGGAGCTGACCTCATTATCATAAATTGTACATGTGCCAGTATTTGACGTTATCGTATCTGACGTAAGGTCGGGCGACACCTCAGAAGCGAACTTCGCTTTTGAGCCGAAGGCGTGCGCTTAGAGGCTTTGACCGCGATGATAGCCGCACCAATACGCATTCCACCACTTTCATTATCGTGATATCATCACTTCGATACGATGCGTGACTGACTGTAGACATCGAACAAATGAAGCTAGAGCCAGATTAAGTCTCCATCAGTATGACTACTCTTGATCTATCCTGTGACGAAGCCGAGACATCTACAAAACGAAATCAACAGCCTCGCAAACGATTCTCAACTTTCTTGTGTCGAAAATATTTGCTCGTTTTTTCACTTGCGTTGTCTGCCTGCACACTTGAGGTGCGATGAAAAAAAAATTTCTTCAGCTGCTTTTCCACCCACACTCGAACCAGCCGCCGGTTGCAAAGGACCACGGCTTCGACTAGCGCAGTTCAATGGCAGATAAACTGCCGAGAATGTTCCGGTCGTTGACCTCGGCGATGGGGCGTGGTTTCGACTGGCGCGTACTATGCACCTTTTATGATCTTTGCCGCATCAGCATCGATTTTACGTCGAACAAGGCGTTTCAAGGGCGACCTTGCGTACGCAAGAACTGGGTCATAAATCCACAAGAACCACTCATAAATCCACTGCGCTTTTCAAAATGCTACACTGAAAAAATACTTCAAGACACAGACCCGGGCGTATACATAACGCCGTATATGCCCTGCACTTTAGTACAATCGACCCTTTCTATTTCTTCCGAAATGACGCACCGTTTATTCTCAGCTGGTATTCTAAAACCGCACACAGTTGTCTAACGGGTCTTCAAATAAACTGTTGTGGCAGCTTTCACACAGTCTTATGACGTCGTAGTGCATTAGGCGCAATCACGTTAGCTTGTCTTTTCGTGGGGCGTTGCGCGTCCGCTTCACATAAGCTAGTCACACCGCCATTAAAGTTTAATGTTTATGCTTTCCTTGTCACTGTCGACGATCAGCATTTTGCTTACTGATGCCGCTTCAGAAGTCTCGGGCGGGGAATTGCGCGCTATGAACCTTCATTGACGGTGCCACAGGCTTCCCGATCCGAAGCTTCGTCACCCCCTTTTTAGAAACTCGTCCGTCGTAGAGGAACGAAGACCTGTTCCAACCTTCGCTGCTTGATGTGCACTGATGCATGCAACACATGTTTTTAAAAAATTTCCGTGGTGCGTGCATATACAAGCTGTCAACGCACCAGGAACGCGCCCACAAGCACGGAGCTCTAGGAAGCATTACGCGGATACTCATTGAAGCATTTCTCTCACTGGCCGCTCCGCGGCGCGACCGCCTGCGTGCACTTAAAGTACCGCCACTCTTTGAATTCTGCCGCCGCCGTGCCTCCTCGCCCCTTACAGACGTGGGAGGTCTGTAAAACTGAATCGTCTACACTCCCCCACATGCTATGGGAGTGCAAACATCTATACCCAGACCTTAAACCCGTGACCATCTCGTCGAGATGGCACGCCGCCCTGCGCAGCTCCCATCTCGACGACCAACTCTGGGCGACCCAGCAGGCTTGCGAAGCGGCGAAGAGGCAAGACCTCGACGTCTCATCGTGGGAGGCTTAGGCCCAGCCGACTGAACTGCTGGTGCTCAATAAAGTTCTCTCTCTCACTTCCGGCCTGCTCACCAGCGTTCTTGCTGCGGCAAATTGTTCGTTGCATGAAGATGGGGTTGTCCTCAGTACGCTTAATATTATGCCCGGACTCCAGAGTCCCTCAGGAATCGCATTGCACATCGCCAACTGTTGTTATTCAGTCGGAAATGCAGCATTATACATTCTGCTTTCCGTTGTGAACATTTCTGTGTGAAGATACTGCCTCTCGATCGCACTTTTCGCGATTCGGAGAATCCGTTGCCTCTTTTACTGAGAATTGAAATAGCGGCTTGTAGAGGAGCTAGCATTTTCAGCTTACGTCGATGTGGGTGTCTGTCGTACAACGAATGTAGGCCCTGAAAAACCAGTGGAAAGTGTACCCGTGGTGTTGCAGGTGTTGAGTTGCTAGCTACTCCACCTTGCCTTTTCTTTAAGGCGAGAGCCTTTAGATCTGTTTTAACATGGCGTTGTGAACTGGAAATATCACGTCACCCAGGAAGGCCAACAGCAACCCAAAACATGTCCAGCCGTCTATAAAAGATTGATCATTAGCCAAGCTAATCAATGATTCATTAGGAATTGAACTAAGCAGCAATTGGACGAATAAGGTTGATTAGGGTGTATTAGGAGCATTAGGGTGGATTAAGGTTAATTACGGTACTGAAGGAGTATACGGGTTGATTAAGGAGGATTGATTAGGGTTGACTGATTAGGTTTGATTAAGGAAGATTAGAGTGAAACAAGGGAATGAAGGAGTGTTAGGGTGTATAGAGAAGGATTAGGGTGCCTGATCAAGGATTAAGGCTTATTAAGGAGTATGATAGGGCGGATTAAGGTTAAAACAGTAGGCTTTATAAGGCATTCGCGTCTCTTCGGTGGTACCTAAGGATATTTTGAATTTTTGGAATTTGCTTTGAACTGCACTTCCAAGCACGCATGAGTGGGCGACGACAGTTTTTTTTCACGGATACAGGCAATGTGCAGGCGGTGTTCAAATGATCACGCATGCTTGCTCTTGATATCAATATCTAGGCAGAGGCCGGCCGTCTGCGCTGTATTAGCGATTGAACACGAGCCGAAATTATTTCATCAATACGCGTTGATTACGAAAGTGGGGCAATCAATCATGAGTGTGGTCATGATGCAGCAGTGTAGAGAATATTCAGCAGGCAGTACTGTTTGGCACTGCAGCGTATTCACCCTAGTCCAATCTCGTACTCCTTCATCGACGTTAATTCACATTCATCGACCTTAGTTCTCCTTAATACACCTTGATCCATCTTAATACCATCACTAATCAATTATGAGTTAACTTTGCTAATCAGCAATCATCTCTTATACGCGGCTGGACGTGCCCTTGTTCGCTTCCGGCCTTCCTTGGGTCACGTGATATTTTCTGCACTTCACAACGCTACCTTGAAACAAATATCTAAGGCTTTCGCTTAATAAGCCACGCGTAGAGGGATGTGCCACCGGCAATACTAGATCAGACGCACAAATTAAAGCATCTCGTCATGCGGCAGCAAAACTGTCTGGAGTATCGAACTCTCCTCAAAGGTCAATTTACATCGGCGTATCCCGTTCATACGGCTTTAAGAAAACACCAACCTTCTCATAAACGTTGCCTTCAGCATTATCGACGCTGTTGTCAGCATTTCTATAAATTTTCAACACCACTGGAGGGCGTAACTGCCCAAAATAACGCGCCTCCATAGAATGCGGCGGCCCGTACACGGGAGCCCAGGAAAAAAAGCGTGGCGTGCGCAGCCGGCGGGCGAGGAGCATAGAGGAGGAAGGTGCCGAGGGAAGAGTGTCGCTACTTCGAAATTATAAATGGGTTTTATGTGCATTGAGAATAAGCCTGAAACGATTTTGTCGATATTGCACAAACGTACTTAGTCGTTACGGTAGGTCCTTGTGATCACTAAGAGGAAGCTTTAGCTCGGGCCCAACTCCGACGCGGCCTATTAAAATACATGTAAAACGCAAAAACTTATTTCAGAGATAACCGCTGGACCGATTTTAATGAAATTTGTTGGACATGAGAGAAAACGGTAAATTCTAGTGACTGTTCGAAGCGGAATTTTGATTTAGGGCCTGAATTTTGAATATACATTCAAATATTCGATAGTTTGAAAAACTATACACTTGGTCAATAATTTGGTATGCACCAAGTTATTCACTATACATGTATAGTGAATAACTGTTCTTCGTAATAGTCGATGTTGGTCTATTTGTTTCTATAAATGCAGTTGCATTTATAGTTGCATTTAGTAGCAAATTAGTGGGCAGCATTATGAAGTAAGCATACTTGTTTTATTAGCACTGTGAGCTTTTAAACACGGGAATACCATCTAAATTAACAAGCATGCTATCACGCGCGCACAAGTAAGCATGAAAACCTCTGGCTCGTTGACAACAAAAACTCACTGTCAAAACGCTGGAGTCGGGCATTGCGCCTGCATCGAGCTAATTTACCTTCCCGCTGGGTCTCGCATCAACGCGAACAAAGTCGTGAAAACACAGCGCGCGGCGGACTGTTCTCTTCGCAGATGACTTTGATTGCGCGCGCCCATGCGAATCGCATGGGCGCGCGCGGCCGCCCGAGTAAAATCCTTTAGGTTTAACGTAATTGAAACAATGCACGCTTTTACTGCCTTCCGTTAATTTGCCCGTTAATCTTTTTTTCTCTCCGGCGCAGGAGACACCGATTAGATTTCAACGATGTCCTCTGGCGGGAAGTGTTCAAACTACAAGGTCTACGTGAAGGACAATCTGCACGCGCTGCGACGAAACGAGAATGGCGTGCAGCAGCCAGTGTGTCCCCTGCACCAAGAACGGTGACGTGAGATGCCACTTGCTCGAGCACCGAGAAGCCATCCACAACGTGCTCCTTGTTGCCGGATTAGAACTCTGCGAGGACGCGCGACAGGCCGGTCGCGCCCGCCTCACCCTGGCTCAGATTTCCGCTTGCAGCCAACATGCACTATGCTCAACCGGACGACCCGATGAAAAGCGCGGCGTTCAAGCTCGCCACTGACCTCCTCACCTGTCATCATTGTTTTACTTCCTTGGAAGTATACTCTGCCACTTCCTTCACCGGACACGTGCAAGAGGCACTCGGTAATTGTCCCGACTTGAAGAGCTTGACTATCTACTTCCTAAATCACACCTCTCGCCAGGATAACAATCGCGCTGACATCGGCAGACTCATCAACTCCCTAACATCTTTAGAAGAGCTCGTCTTCAAAACCGAGAGCGGTCGGCCCTACCCGGCGGTTGAACTTTTCGATTGCTGGTTTCTAGCGCGAACTCTCAGAAATCTCACGACGCTTGATGTGAGGGATCTGAAAGTGAATCCACAATATGTGCCACAGTTTGTCTGGGCGCTCATAGCAAACCGCACCATAGCCAACCTAGCTGTAGGAGGCTGCGTGTACAGTGCTGGCCTCCACGGCCTATATGGACAACTATTTGCCTATTACCTGATGAAGCGTCCAACAGGCACTCAGCAATTGTCCCGCCTTGAGGAGCTTGACTGTCTACTTGGTAAATCACAGCTCTCGCCAGGTGAATGATCACGTTGACGTTGGCAGGCTCATCGAATATCTGCCATCTGTAGAAGAGCTCGTCTTCTAAAGACGAGCTCTTCTAAACCCAACGCATGGTTCAAGTTCTCTACAGCGTCCTTCTGTCACGATTTCACAGAAATCTCACGACGCTTGATGTGAGGGGTCTGAAACTGAATCCACAATATATGTCTGCGCTTTTCTGTGGGCTCACAGTAAATTTTACCATAGTCAACCTAGCTGTAGGAGGCTCCGTGTTCAGAGCTGTTTTCGATGACTGCGCACCAGGGCGACTATTTGCCTGTTATCTAACCATGCGTGCCGCCACCCTGGAGAAGCTAACGCTGAGCGACCACTCCATTTACGATAACCAAGTTCTCTGGAAGACACTGATAGCGGCACTGTGCAGAGTCACCGCATTGGAAGAACGGACTCTGGACATGTCAATCGGATGCGAAATCTTGTAAGTAACCACTCTGCTTTTTTAAAGCTAATCTTTCTTGGCCTCTTTCTTCGACTTCCCCACTGCTGGTGCTGTGGCTGCTGCTGTCTGGCACACTTTGTCGGGGGTGGTTCAAAGCTTGTGTATACATGACAGGAGCGAGTCAGCAGAAAAGCGACGCGAGAAACTCGTTTTCATTCTACCACGTTGAGAGAATCGGAGGTATTTATTATAATACAAAAGATGAAAGGGCGACCTGAATCAATGTCCTGGCCTGCTACTTGGCGTTGGGGGAAAGGCAAAGGGTGTAGAAAAAATAGAGACGTTGATTATGGGGATCGTGGTGAGAATCTTGCGCGCTCCAAGACGCTTCAAGGCCTCTTGTCCAGTCCGCTCTCATAAACAAAACTTTTTGAGAGCCTTCAGATGACAATGACAATGGAGGCTTATGAGAGGCTTATGACAATGATCAGGCGAAGGTCCGAATAGACTCTTTTCAGTTAATGTTCCAACGGCAAATTTTTACAAGGTGTCTGTCGAGGATTTTCTCTCTGCATCAAATCGCGGGCAGAAGCACGAGGTGTTCTATCGTCTAAGGAATACAGCATTCCTCACAATTCGGACTCTCCGCCCGTCCACCTCAAATGTGCACAATGCGCAAATGTGCATAATGCGTGTCGCCACATTAGCCTCTTGACAGCTGTAATTATTCGTGACCTCTTTCAAAAACATTGCAGGAACTGCAGCGCTAAGCTTTCTACCAGCGCGCGAGTCCAGAGAGGGCGTAGGTAGACATGTATAGCGGAGGGAGAAGAGGCACTTCCTGAAGAAGGGCATTGCTCTACCGCACTTCAAATCGTTTGCCCTCGAGCAAAGACTTGTGGCATAGCATACGACATTACCGCTCTTCATTGAAGTCGGTGAGTAAAATCGAAGCTGCGGTTGGTATTCTGAATGCACGTGAACTTCAAACTTGGAAAGCAATTAAACAAGTACTGAATAGATTAGCGCTTTCGGGAACAAAACAAACAAGGCGGAATCTATAAAGCTAGCCGACACTCGGAAGCCACGCGGTGGGCAGTAATTTGGTAAGCACGAGAAGCAGAAACCGTCGACGATGAGTGTTAATATATGCATATGGCCCAAGCGATGGAACGACTGATGTATAGTGATCGTCCCCGGGACAGCCTGCCCCATGCGCTCCCCCTCCCCCCCCCCTAGGCCATCATTCTAACTCTTTTACCCGAGTTTTGCGGTTGGAGCATCGGGCTGCGACTTTGGTTTGTGCAATTTGCAGCTTCATTCACAGTAGCACACCCTTTTACTTACGACTCTAAAGCACGCATGAAAATTACACTCAATTGCATGCGCCCTTCATCACAACATGGTTGAGAAATTAAGTTTGCGTTTGTCTACGGTGCACATCATGACCACTTTCCACACAGCCAAATACGAGTGCCCCGTTGGAAGCGTCATCTGCGAAAGTTACTTGCATATTTTCTAGTCATGTTGCGCTTGCCTTTCTAAGCGAATCTATTCAGCCGACGCCTAAATCTCAGTTAATCTGCAAGCGGTGTAATTCATGCTCCTTTGTTCATAAGCCAACAGGGTACTTGATTTGCGCTCGCACAACCTTCTAAAGCTTCGCTTTCCATGCGTGTTTTTTCAGCACTGAAGTGACCGCTCTCTTCGCGGAAGTCGTTCTTCGCTGCCCTACCCTACGACACCTCCTGCTACCTTGGCCAGCACAACCTTACAGCGCCCAGTTCTGAATCGCTACCAAGTGCGAGGATATAACGTGGCGCAGTGGCTGGTACCCTGCAATTGGGTACTTAGAACGACTTCCACGTTGCACGAGCTGGGCATCTATTTGCCGGGCATGGAAGAACCGCAGTGTCGCACTGTATTAAAAGCTGTCGCTAAAAACGAGACACTTAAGCAGTTGGTACTCCAGGAAGTGTCGCTGATAGTGAATAGCGGAGGCAGCACCTATCTGATGGCCCTCTCCCAAATTATCCAGGAGTTAAAGCTCGGCGACCACGTTTGCCTTGCATCTTTTCGTGACATTTGACAACGCGCCCAAGATACTGGCATCCGCGGGGCTTTCCACCTTGAACTTCAAGAACCTCCGCTTCGACTTCGGTGTCAAACAGGACGCAGAATTTTTGAAGGCATCTTGCGAGGCACTCTCTCGCCGCGGCACCTCAACGTCAATCGAGGTCTCTTGCAAGTTGATTTATCAGCCCGCGTTCGACATCTTGTTGAATTGGATAGCCAAGGAGCCCACACTGACGCACGTGGAAATTGTCGCCTGTGATGACGCTGGGACAGCGAGTTATTGTGGTGACTGCGTCCGCATGTACGACTGGGTGGCTGGGCGCTGTCGTGTAACGCCAACATTGCTAGAGTAAGCTTGGCTGGCGTCAAGGTAAACTCGAAACACCTCTACATGCTCTTTCACTGCGCCTGCACTCATCGGAACCTCGTCGGGATCAGCCTGGCTCCAAATTGCAGGGACATCGACCCGGGCAGCAGTACGAGCGACGCGGATCCTACGTGGTCGCCATGAGGGTAAGATCCACCGTTCTTCGATTTTCTTTATTGCGACAACAAATGTTCGAAGCCTCCTCACACGCTGGCGCCGCAGCCGCTGTCCCGAGTGCAAGGGCTCAGACATGGAAGGAGACACCAGTGTGGCTCCATCTATTTCACGTGGAAGTAAATTAAACAATGCAAACATATGCGAATGTTCCCATGGTGGAATTTCCAGTATATAGAAACAGTAGTTACAGTACACGAGCGTCGCCGTTCTTGGAGACCTCGCAAAGCGTAGTTTCCTGCAAAAATTACGAGTGAGAATTCTGCCGATATATGGCCTGTGAGAACCAAAGAAGGTACGCTGTCCAATTCAAGCTCAGTTTGCAATGATAGCCAGCAATATTCGCTAACTTTGGTGACGTCAGTCTGTTCCCAGTGCTTAAAATGGCTATTTTCTGCCTTCGGATTAGTCTTAGGATCACTGATGTTAGGATGAAACCTGCATGTGTTGCCCCACTTTGTGGTTGATATTGATATCGGAACACAGAAAAGCAATGTTGCAGCTAGAAACAACCAGCTTTTATTGCCTGGTTAGCAAGCATCCAAGTTACCAGAGCAAAGTAAATTAAGCAGTGAGTGGACTCCAGCTAGCTGGGCTGTTTCTGGGGCAGGTACTCTGCGCTTTCGTGAGTGCAGCTTGGGCTGCATCCTTCGGGTGTCACCGACTGTAGCGTCTATGGAAGCTGCAGACGTGTTGGTTGCGTATAATGCATGAGTTTGCACTAGTTTTGGTCCGTCTCGCTGCACTCAGCCGTGCGATATAGTTTATCATTTTCTGAATATAGTGCGCGCTAAATGCAAGAATTCCTAGTGATTATTTATGCGTGCAGGGGCATTACTTTCCTTTGTTCAGAAAGCTATAACTGCTTGCAAATGTATAAATATTAGGCATGATAGTCACGTCATAAGAACGCCTGAAGCCACGAACATAGATAACTCTAATTATCCGTAGTTAGACAATTAGACCCGTAATTACGTGGCAGCTGGACAACAAAGCTTTGCTCTAGCGAGTTTTGTGGGAAACTCTGCTGCAAAGCATCCCGTCGTGAGGCGCAAGTGAGGCTACTTCAGTGTAGTCTCTATTATTTTACCTTTCTTCTTGACTTACCGATGATTTGGTGGTTGAAACGCTGTTTGTAGTATTGCAAAAGTACAACTTTCCAACTCGGAAAGACTAATGTCTAACGATTAGCTACTTCCGAACAACTTACCTTCCTAACGGACTACTTACATGCCGTATAACTTGAACTGCTCTATTTACTTGCGTTAAACCGAGGTCTTGAAGCTCCGAATCCTCGAAAATATAGTGACAAGCCTCAATTTGTCGAAACTGCTTTAAAATATTTTTCTACTGTCAATTTTAAATCTTAGCTTGAATGTGCAATTTCACCTTGGTCATAAAGAACAGAAGTACTGTAATCTGGCTGCTACATATTATGTCTCGGCTGGTAAGTGGCTGTCTCGGTAAGTATGCACGCGTCTGCACATTTACATCCCTCATGCGGATGTGTGACGCACGCTTCATCGCCATGGGAAAGCACTTGCTTTTCCAGTTGCAAAACGTTTTTAGATTCTATCCACATGGCTCATACCAGCTGTGCTCTCTTAGAAAAAATTCTTTGCCGTTCGGAATTACCTGCAGAAACAAACAAATAAAGAGCTAGCCTATTGTCTTGTCTGTCTAGAAAACAATGTCGCCACACTGCACTGGAAGAAAGTGGCCACTGACGTCATGGCGGGCGTGTTTGAACAACTAGAACCGAAATGCGCAAAGCTCTTTGTTAGTAAGTGCCGTTTGGCATGAGCCATTCTTCTTGCTGATGTCCAACATCAAAACTAGTGGTGATGTTGGACATATATATATGTTATGTTAGTAAAAGCATCCGCCAGGTGGCCGATCTTCTTTAGCATAGCTATAGCGTAATGTGGGAGGGGCATCCATATTAATATGGTCCTATGTTGTGCCGTATAGGGCTTTCAAGGCGTACGTCAACAGTATTTTAGCACATGCAGCACAGTCACCGTGTAGCCTCAGACATCAGCCTCCGTTCATATTGCGTTAGCCTTCCAAGCGAGGGGTGTTGTTCACGGAAGCTATTCGCTCACAGGTACATTGCTCTTTCTCGACAAAATTTTTAACACTCGCAGGTGCTGCAGAAGATCATGCGCAAGAACGCCGCTCGGTAAGTGTGGCGGCCAGGTTCCTCTTGGGCGAGCACGTCTGCAAGAGCGCAAGAGTCGTCGAACCCCTGCACAACCATCCTCGGTTGCTGAAATTTTTGCGGGAACGAGCACCGGTCACCGACGCCGAAGCCATGGCCCAGCGAGCCATGAAGAGGGTGCGAGATTGCAGCCTTCGCGACTACATGAGGCTCACCGGCGTGGTCAAAAAGAAAGTGCAGCGCCACGACCCTTACTCCAAAAGGGCCCACCTCTCGCACTTGCCGGCAGACAGCTCGCTCCGCGTACGCGGGTACCTGAACACACGTTGCAATTCCAAGTCTGTGACTGGCCCACCGGGCCTGTCAGCCCCCGTGAAATCTGTTTTAATGTAAAGATCTACCCATTACCTCATTCCCTCCCCACCCGCAAGCCCTGAGAAATTTTGACTACGCCACCGGCTGCCCATACTGACCAATCTTATTGGAAGCAGTGGTGTCCTTGGCTAAGTTGCGGGAGCGCGCGTGCCTATACAACAAACCCCGCATGCGTGCACTAACCGACGAATGAAGGTATTTTTATGTACAGACAATGGCGTCGTTATATTATACTTTTTAGAGAAATCGTACAATAAAATATGTCAAGAGAATGATTACCGCTTCACTTCTTGAGATTGATCACACGTGGCACCTTTTCTAACTATTCACAACCAACACTTCCAGGTTGTGCCTCACTAGGACTCGCCGGACGTATATTACGAGGATTTATCTTCGAAAAGCTGATGGAACACGTTGCGATATTTTTTTCCTAAATCAGGCCCAGCAGAGAGAGAATCCCCAGGAAACTATACCTATTCACTGACGCCGCTCATCATCGCCACTCGCACTTTTGGAACAACCAGCCGCCATCAGTGTACCTTCACTAAACACCCGGGTTCGTGGGTTACGCGCAGTACTGGAGGGATATTCTGTAAGGGTTCACCTAATGTACATGACCATTTTGTCTGCTGCTGAGGGCACCACTTCGCTTCGGACGTGAACCCCTGCCCAGCCAATCAGAACCTCAGCAGCAGACGGAATGGACATGTCCACTTGCGGAGCACAACCTCCCCTCCCGCTCCTATGGTGCATGCATTTTGCGGCGTTTCTTTTTTCTTTCTGCCGCGATCAATAACGATTTAAGTGATATTAAGCTGTCAAAACAAAACCAAGATTTCAGTCGAGATAGACCTATGCAAGAAGCCAGGCATTGGTTTGCTTCCATGGCTTTCCCAAAAGAACGCATGGCAGTATCATTAATAAAACGAACAAAGGTTCTCGAACACAAACACAGAAAATTTCAAGCATCCCCGCTGAGCGCTCTTGGGGCCGTGAATCACCATAATGTAGACAGTTGTTGTACCACTGTTTGCAATGGTGTCCGCGATGTTCTCTGGAGAATTGGTAACGCCAATCCAATATTCGCGGAAAATGCGAGTGGCTGCATTTAATTCTAACTTCCAAAAGCATGGAGGAGTACTTGGCGAAGATATAGTGATCTTGGCCAACTACTCCCAATATAAATATTGGGGAGTAGGTGACTATACTAGTCCACTACTTAACTCTACTACTAGTCGACTCTAAATAAAGCGCTTTAGAAGAAATTATGGTTCGTTGCCTGATTAGAGAAATGTGTGACAGCTGGTCATGGGCGGTACGTTTTCATTACTACCAGGGAACTTACCACTTTCTTTTATTCGAGCAGTCAACTTTTGCCTCGCATGCCGTCACATGCATAAGCACAAACTAAGAGGGGCCTCGAGTGCCCTCTGTAGTTTTCCGGACTCGGGAGGGAGGGGGACGCAGAGGTCCGCCTCCCTGCTCTCCACTTTGTTATTGTCAGGCCCCGGCCGCCCACATATAAAGGTTTCTTTTTAGATTATTCGCAATTTCTCACTTGTTCCTTTCTTTAAATTGAATAAAATCTTGCTATAATATTGTTTCTATAAGCTCGCTGCAGTATTTTATCAAATACAATTGTCATTTTGCGCAAATGTGGATGATCCACGGAAAATCGCATTAAAGAAGAATTCACCAAACTAACCTTCATTTCTAATGAAATACGGGCAGCTTCCACCTAGAGGACAAATAGGTTGCTAAGCGTTCGTATCTTTCTCCAACACTGCGCTGCAAGTTTAAAGAGCGAACAAATAGTATGACTAGCAGCACTCTGAAACCGTATGTGCTTGTTTTGATGGTGCCCTGAAGAACCATTTGATTAACGCAGCTTATATTTAGAGCTTATAATGTGCTGGTAAGCTAGTTACTAATTCAGGACTTAGTTATAGGAGCGCACTTGAAAAAAACGTGGACACGATGAAAAAAGCGCTGAATTTGTGTCCGTGTTTTTTCAGTTCACTTCATGCCAAGGGACGCATCGCCTCGCCGGCATGTAGAAGGTGCGGTGACGCCGAGACCCTCGAGCACCTTTTCTGCGCCTTGTTGTGACTTCGGGGTGGAGGACGAAATATGGACTTGTTCCGTAGACGAAGAAGAAACGAAAAGCTTTATACAATATGTAGAGATAGTGAACGATAGCATACAGGTAGCAGTAGGAACGCATCAGAACGACTGGGCGGCTGCAAGCGACTGGGCAAGTTCTAGTCGGCAGGAACAAAGCGGGGCAGGTTGATGACCTCGCCCGCGTCGAATTCTTGATTAGTTGAGGAGATGGCAGCGCGCCGCGGAGATGGTTAGAAAACGCATTTGGGACACGTTAAATGACTTCACGGTGTCAAAATTAATCCGGAGTCCACCTATACGGCGTGCCTCATAATCTAAGTGTGGTTTTGGCACGTACAGCCCGATAATCCAATTCAAGTTTAATACTTCTGCCACAATGCGATGTGGCATGTGAGGCAATAACAACGCTCAACCCTCTCAGAGGTAATAAAATATGGTGCACAACAACACCTCAGCAAACACCTCTCCCTGTGCCTTCTGTGTGCTACGCAGACAAACATCAGTAGTGAACGCAAGGAAGCGTTTAACATCAACTCGATCACCACTTCCGTGTTAGCCTAAACGTTGAATAAATGAAGCTTTAGCCGTCAACATCACCACTAATTATCGTCTATCAAAGCATCCAGCACGGAAGGCTTCGCTTACATCGATTCCCACAGCGTGTGGAATCTGCATTTTTTTTATTTACTTTGAATACTCGTGTGTTCTCGTTCCGCTGGCCACAAGTGCGCAGCTAGAGCTTGACCGCGCAGCGGAGCATGGGGTGCAGCGAGAACGAAAACATGCGTTTTTGGCAAAACAAGACACCGCGGCAGCCGCACACTACGAGTTGAAGCAGGAGAAACCTGAGAAAATGCTCCGGACGCTCGCCGTACTAGATATACTCGATATCAAAGCCACGCCGTCGTTCGCGCTGCTCCAATAGACTGTCGCAAGCTCTATATTTCCGACTAACATGTGGATTCTCCGTAGAAAAACAAATAAGAGAATGCACATAAGCAAAGAACTTTCGTTTTCTGAGGTACGTGGCCCCAGAAGAAGTCACTGCTGACGAAATGCGCACTGCACACTTTCATCGGTGGTGTGCCCGCCTTGCCAATTCGCAACCTGACAACGCATTCTTTCTTCTTTGCTGCATTTTTGAGGAACGAGTGCAGGCTCCCTTCACTTGCCACAGCTCTGTCGGTGCATGGGTGCACGAAGAAGGGGCGATTACTTTGCCGTTTAATATTGCACAAACGACGCCAAAAACGGATAATCAAGCATACCGGCCGCCGCGAAGAAAGCAAGCAAACTCGCTAGCGCGGCGCCACCTGCGGTTACTCCGATACTCTACGAAAAAAAATTCGTCGATGGCCACGAGGTGGCGTGACATTCTAGGAAACTTGCGATATCAAAAAGAAAGTAAAGCTCCAACAAGGGAAAGAAAAAAAAAGTTCTCTAGACAGAATTCGCATCAAAATTGTTGAAATGCTCCCGGCCAGACTTCAAGGTAAGTTCTGAGCATGTGAAGTTTTACATAACGCCAGCAGAGCAATGGCATTTGGCTTTTGCAATGAGCACGATTAGAGTTATGCTGTCTGCAGTTCTTAGATTCTGTAACAAGAAAAATTCAATTCAACTGCGAATGTGAGCTGAAGTAGTTTAAATATTGTTTTGAATAAGCAGACAGTTATGCCACGAGAATACTAACATAATAGAATAATTGGGAGGAGCAGGTTCATAGTGGTACTCTGAATCAATTATTAATTTGCACCGTCATGTATCAGTACGATACATTTGGCGCGAAAACGGGAAAATCAAGGACTGCAGAAACGTACGCACGGTTCAGACACACTGGTTCAACATAATGACCACTGGATAAGCTTTATCGCTTCGTTAACATAAGTAACAGCATGGATAAAAATGTCCAGAACGAGATGTTCTGAACATATAGCACACACACAGACAACACAACGCGCTCGATATAATCGCAAAACGATGTTCAATGATGTCGACAGCCCACGAAGCCTAATACGCATCGTTCTACGTAAAATCCGCCTTTTTTTTTCGTTTTCCTGTGCTGCCCTGTGGCCGCATGCCGCTCAACACGTTATGGAAGGGTCCCAGGGCTCTCGCCGGTTGATTTGTGCACCTGCGCCCACGTTGATTGCTCGTCGGTTGTGCGTTTCGTTATAGTGAACTAGAACACCATAGTTTCGTGGATCGCAAATAGCTTCTTCGGGATAGCATGTCGCTCCTGTAAGCCATGTCACTCACCGAGTTCTGGGTGAGCAGGCCTGAGTGAGCTGTTCTGCAAAAAGTGCGGCCGATAAAGGCAAGCCGAATTCCGATGGCAACATGGCTGCTTCGGAATTTGTCGGTGATTTCGGCACTTGGACATCGCTCGTTGCATTATATTTGCACAGAATCTTTAGGCATTTGGGATGTTCGAGAAGTCTTCGAGCGCAGCCTTCCGCGTCGCATTTAGCAAAGCGATGCACTTGCTTTCATCGACATCTACAGCCGCAGATCGTTGTTATCGTCAAATATTGTGGAAAGGGTGCATCGCTCATATGAAATAATGTCAAAGCGTAGCAAAACATACATATCTGCGCTTATGTCCCGTGTTCCACCCCGAGATGAGTCAATATGAGCGGTAGAACCACTTAGTCAACGGCGACTGTGATCCAGATACGTATATTACGGTGTGTTAATTTATGACTTCTCGCTTTTCTTTAACTCCAACATATTTACAGTTTGTGCGTGCCATAGAGCATTATTAAAGAAAACCGTGCCCGCATAAGTGCTCATTAGTAGGCCGCGTTGTTCTTTCGCGACAACGCTCGGATGCCATCGCTTGCACGGCGTTGGTATAACTGAGCGAGGCGGTTGATTATGCTGCTGTGTACCGAATACACAGTCTCTTCTTCGCCTCCTCACGCACAGGCAAACAGTGCATCTCTGAAATTGAGAAATGTGTCGCCAAAGCAACACGTACAGGCCCACCCATAAACGAAGCGAATTCGAAGGACAGGTGACGTACAGATGTCGGCACAGCGCTGTGTCGCCGCTTGCCGCTTATTGTGTACGCGCCGTACGAAGTGAAGTGTAGTTGATTTCAAATCGCTAAGGCCACAACTGAACTATAAAAGAAGTTTCGTTCGACTTAACTGCTTACATTTCAGTTCAGGTACGCCAGTAGCGGACGCACGAACTCGACGGCGCCAGGTTTAACCTTCGCTGGACAGGATCGACATTGGCTCAAACTTCATGGGCACGGCTTGAGAGGGTTAACGCTTGTGCATTTCAACTCTGTAGGCGTGTTTGACTCATTTTGAGCACGATTAATTACATATACAAACAAAAACGCTGCCGCTATTGAGTTCTCGGTTCGACGGCCGATCGCGAGGGGTTCGGTCGAACGATGGTCGGCAAGCCGATTTTTCAGGTGCCGTCGACCGCAAAACCCGTCTCAGTACAACTCGCGCTCATCGGTTGCGTCGTTGGGAACCTGGTATGATAAAAAGGTTTCAGCGACGCACAATAGTCGGTCAGTCATTGGCGTGAGCGTCTTGTCGGTCTCGCATCGACCCAGTGTTACCGCGCCTTAAACGAGTACCTTAAGTCGGGCACGCGCTGCAACCACCAGCAACTGAGGACCGACGCTGCAAGAAGACTTGGTCAGAAAAAAAGCTTATTTAATTGTCGCCTAAGTGTAACGCACGGGTTGTTCGTTAAGTTTGTTATCCATCAATGAAAGACGGCAACTACCAGGCTCGCGTTACCGTCCGGACAACTCGGACGATGCCCTGGCCGCTTTCTACTTTAAATTGGAGTTGCAGTCTCTTACGCTACGACCGTTTTCGGCAGCGCACCGACGTCGAGCTATCAGTACAGATTCAAAGCGGTGCATGACAAGTGTTTGACGCAGAGCGCGTCCGCGCTGTATTTTTTTTTTTTTCGGGTGACTTTCGAGCACACGCACACGAGCGCGACCCTTCCGAAAGGTTTCGTGACTAGTCCGTTAAAGGGACACTAAAGGTTACCAGAAACTCAAGTTAAAGTGGTAGAGCAATGTTCTAGAACGTCTAAGGCGTCATTATAATCGCGAACAGAGCTTTAGTAACCGAGAAATTGAGGTAAATGCATGACACGATTTGAGACCCCCCAGCGACATTCCGGTACTAGCCCGATGACGAAAGGACTCCTCATAATTTGTGTTACTAATACTCAACTACTCGTATTAAAAATATCATTTCATTCGATTATAAGACGGAAAAAAATGCTACTTGTCTACGTCTATTCGATTCTAAGAAAAAATAACATTTTGACGTTACCTTTCAGTAATATGGGTGTTCGAAAGGTTTCGTTTTCGCTCGACTCTGCGCGCTCGACTCTGCGCCGCGCACGCTTTGGAGTTTCAGTAGTTTCGTTATCGCGTCGTGCTGTGAGGGTTCTGCTGGCTCGCGAAACTTTCATTTGGAACAAGCAGCGAGAATGCCACGTCCATGTGATGTCGTGGGAAGCCCTCGTTGCTTTCCCGCTCCGGAGAGCCGATGTCGAGGCCGCCGTCGTAGTACGCAACGACGCCGGCAGTGCGAGCCCTCAGCAGCAGGTCGCGCTCGTCGGTGCTCAAATCGCTGAAGTTGAGCCCACCATCGCGAGCCAATCTGTCGGTGTCAGGGTCCATTGCGACGAGCGTCGAAGTTAGCGTCATAGAATGAAGTACCAGCTTATGGGCGTCTTGCACTGGAGTTTGAGGTATAGTAGCGGCGCCTGGTGGCGGTGCGGGAAACGACATCTGGGTCGTGCCAGCTTGGGTCGTATTGAGCCCTGACTGTGGCGAAGCACGTTTCTAGGCCGAGTTTTGCGTCGATTCGCACATTTTTATGCCCTGTTGCGAGTGCGAAAAGGCTCGTCGCTCCTCATAGACCACGCCGACCACGCTGCGAGCTCGCCGCAGCCTATAGTTTAACGAAAACGGACTCTCCGTGTGCCGTGGGACGTAATGTGGGACGTAATTCCTTTCTCCTTCCGCTAGCCACCATACTCCCGCTTTCGCTCTGCTGTCGGCTCTGTCTTGGCTCTGTTTCTGGCCGCGCGTTCGTGTTTTGCGCAGAAAAGCCGTAGCGCCGTCTGCGGACGCCGTTCTACTCACCGATGGCGCAACGTCACTATGAGACCATGATGTCAGTACTCCTCGATCGGAGGGCGGGCGATTTGAACTGCGCTAGAGGTGCGCGGACGCTTCAGAACGCATTTTCTCTTAAAATAAGTCTCTCCTTGGCACGAAACAAGCGTTTCGAGATTTCTGTGATGGTATTTCAACAGTCCACGTTGACTTAATCGTAACCTTTAGTGTCCCTTTAAACACTGTGCAAGGTAGTTTGGTGTTGTTTTGCTGAGGCGGTAATGGAAAATTATCGCCTCAGCAAAATTATGAAAGAAATCCCGGTGCCCGGCGTCGGACGTCGCTTTGGTAAAAAAAAAATTTCATACCACGTATACCCAGGCCTTCCATATGATGCAAGGAATCGACTGAAATAATTGAATTTCTCAAGCTAAAATACGCAGAAAAATCGGAAACTACGACCAGCACACAACCTACAGACATGATAGCTCTTGGACTGTAGTTTGACTATACGAGAAAACATAATTTTGTTACGCGAAAACTCAAAGAAACCTCGTCACACACAAACAGGCCCCGGCAATCACAGACCGGCCCAGTGTCCGCGATTTTGCGCGCGCTGGTGCGATGGGTGTCTTGGGGACCACGGAGCGACGCACCCGGTTTCTTGCATTACGAGGAAGCTTTAGCTCGGGTGCTCCTATCTAAATACATGTAAAAGGAGAATTCGTCT
This sequence comes from Dermacentor variabilis, assembly GCF_050947875.1. Classification (NCBI taxonomy): domain Eukaryota; kingdom Metazoa; phylum Arthropoda; class Arachnida; order Ixodida; family Ixodidae; genus Dermacentor; species Dermacentor variabilis. The sequence continues at coordinate 161,625,819 of NC_134572.1, forward strand.
TTCTCGGCAACCACTCCACCGAACCTCACGAGGTTTGTTGCATTTAAAAGAAAAACGTAAAATCTAGTGATTCTTTGTTTCGAATTTCTGACATAGGTCGTCAATTCTTTTACTATAAATTGGCGAAAATCGCAAACTTTCAGAAAAAGAAACTATCAAGTTTACAACTCCGTGTCTCACCAATGAAACATGGTATCACAATTCTGGGAATTGGATCTCATGGTACATCTGAAGCGGAGAAAATTTATGTGTTACATATGGTTCTCAAAAAATTTAATAATGTGTAAATACAGCTTTTGCAAAACCCTTGTACGCTTTCAATAGATGAAGCGCCAATAGTGACGGCACAATAGGAAGGAACAAAGACAGGACAAGGCGCCTTTACACGACGTAACAATTTTGTGCAGTATATAAATTGACATATAGAACTCGTCCGCTTTGAATGATATAATGGAAGCCGTTTACAGAACCGCGATATCTGTTCTTGATGCAGAGTTATTAATTTATAAACTTCGTGTGTTTACTTTTTCGAACTTTCGTATTTTTGAAAATGCTTTTAACGAAATCCAGGCCATAAATCGGAATTCCGCTTCCAACAGTCACTAGAACTTAAATTTCTCTCTCAAATGCAGCAGATATTATTAAAATCGCTCGAGGGGTTACCTCAGAAAAACGATTTTACGTTTTTCATGTATTTGAATAGGACGCGTCAGAGTTGGGCACGAGCTAAAGCTTCCTCTCAACTCCAGCTGGCGCTCGCCTCTGCCGGTTCGCGGCAGAGGCGAGCGTGATGCACGGAAGGTAGCGGAAAGAAGACTTGAAGCAGCCGAGGAAAAGATGAACAGGGCCGCCATTGTGAATGAGAATGGTCGTGACAATGGAACGCACTTCCCCGACGTGACAGGAGAGTGAGTGCCAGCAAAGTACGTGAAATGCGGGCAACGTGGTGAGGGGTTAGCTGGAAAGAGCGGTACCTACCTTGAGGCCGCCACGAGGAAAAAGCAGGAGCGCATGGATCAATGCCCCTTGTCAAGTCCCAATCACGCGGGAAAGGACAAAGGGAAGCAGGGAGAGCTAGGAGAGAGTGAAATGGTGGTTATCCCTGGCGGCACAAACCTGGGTAGGTGCTCAGAAGCAATTCTGGAGAGGGGAAAGGCGATAAGAGAGTGGCGGTAGGGACATTTACGGGGCGGACGCTGGGTTCTGTCATGGAGCGAGCAAAAGCAAAGCTCGCGGAAAATGCACACGTGCTCAACCTTGTCATAGTAGCAGGTGGGCCAAATGACGTCCTAACAGGAAATAGACAGGACTAGCCCAACGCTTGGCGAAGGGGGTGGATGTCTTGCGCGAGCTGTCCCCTCAGGTACAGATCGTGGGGTGCACGGTGCCGGAGGTGCCTGTACGAGACAGTCACGTTCAAAGAGCCGTAGTGGCTGCTAATGAGGCGATATGGAAAATCAGCCGAGAGAAAGGCTTCGAGGTAGTCGAAGTAAACAGGGAAGTGAGAAGGTGTGATGGTTTTCAACGAGACGGGATCCACTCCAATTACAGGGTTGCACGAGAAGTGTGCTGGCGACTTGCTGGTCGCTCTGTTGAATTCTAAGGGGCCCACGGGCGCTCAGGCGGCCAGAGTAGGTAGTAATGAAGAAGGTCCCTAAAGGAACCTCAGAGTGGCATCACCGTCAATAACAGAAAAAGGAGGAAAGCAAGAAAGAGAGCTTGCCATGCAATAGACTACATAAACATGCAGGGCGGCACAAGAAAGGAAAAGTGGGCTGAGATTGAGGAGCAGTTAAATAGAGAACAAAAGGGGTGTATGCCGTTACAGAAACGTACTTTAAAGACTCGGAAGAGCCTCCAGTGATTGGGAATTATGTTTGGGAAGGGTGAAACAAAACTAAGTAGGAAAGAAAGGGAGGGGGAGTCTGAATGCTCATCCATCAGGGAGCCAAATAACAAAAAAGTGTATTTTCAAAATGTCAAGAGCATCTTTGGTTATCAGGTACAATGAGTGGGAAAAAAACTTGACTGGGCATTACGTATTTGTGCACAGGAAATAATTACACAGAGAATAATGAAGGGTTAGTAGAATGCAAAGTGCTAATATTAAGAGTTTCGGGAATGATGCTGAAATTATACTATTAGGTGACATGAACGCCCACATACAGGATTTAGATGGCTATACCGACAACAACGGGAAGTCAGTGCTAGACCTTTGCGAGCAACATAACCTCGTTATCGTGAATACGGGGCCTAAGTGTGAAGGGCAGATCCCGTGGGAAGTGGGAAACTGGCAATCCGCCATTGATTACTGTTTGATGACAGAAGGAATTCATAAGTTGAGAGAAATGGTCACTGATAAGGAAGGGTATAGCAGCATAGGGAGTGACAATAAACGCATCATTTTGAAAATGGGATACATAGTTTGCAAAGAGAGCAAGGAGTGCAAAATGGCCTGTCCAAATTTGAACGCTGAACAAATAAAAAAATGTAGTCACTGGAGTCAAGGAAGAACTTGGCAAATGGCCAAGAGTAGGAATATAGTGAACTTCTAAGTGTAATAACGACAGAAATGCGGAAAGAGAAACAACATGTTCGTTGGAAAGAAAAAAATGGAACCGAAAAGCTGGTGGAACAGGGAGATACCATAAGCGATATCCCAACGACAGAAAGCATCTCGATATCACAGGCAGGCAAAGAAGGCGCAGTTGCCACAGGATGAAGTAACCAGTAAATGGTAAATATAACGGGAGAAAAAGTCTATGGTTGAAATACTGGTGCATGTAAAATTAAAAGGTGAAAGTGAACGTTGGTTGTCAGAAATACGCGAGAAAAAGAAGGCCACACCTAGAATATTTTGGAATCACATAAAATTATTAGGCCCGAGGTCAACAACAATACAGCAACATTTCCTAGACGAAGATGGAAACAAACTGGAACGGGAAGCGGCAATAAATTATATCCGAAAATAACAGCCGCATCTTTCCAAGGCAATGACGAGGTTGTATTTGAAGAAAGAAAGAGCATGAAAGAGACCCAGGTGGAAAAGGAGCTGGTGCTGACAAATTTCTACTAGAAGAAAGCCGAAGAGAAAATTCCTAAACGCAGAGCCACAGGGCTTGACGAGGTTCCCGTTAGCCTGTTTAATGAACTGGGACCAGAAAGTAAGGAAGCTCTGGTGAAAGCCGTGGAAAAAACATTAAAAGACAGACGAATACCATATAGTTGGCGACAAAGTAGAATGAATTTAATTTATAAAAGTAAGGGGGAGAAAGATAGAATTCACTCGTATAGACCGTTGACCATTACACGGTAATATACAGGCTAGCAATGCAGGCAATAAAATTAAAGCTGCAAGCATGGGCAGATAAGAATGGCATTTTGGGAGAACTTCAGTATGGCTTCAGGATAGGTAGACGTTTGGATGATAACTTATTTGTTCTTACTCAGTGTATTGAAATAACAAAAGTAGAAAGCAGACCTTTATACGTGTCCTTTTTAGACATTACAGGAGCCTGTGACAGCGTAGATCGCAGCATCTTGTGGGATATTCTGGAAGGGGAAGGCTTAGGTGACGATTGTCTACAGCTTTTGAAAGAGATTTACCTAGAAAATACCGTTTGCGTTGAATGGTAAGGGATGAGGGGCGAGGAGAAAGCTGATAACAAAGGACTGAGGCAAGGGTGCCCTTTATCCCCATTGCTGTTTATGATGTACATGGTGAAGATGGAGAGGGCGCTAGTAGGAAGCAATAGCGGGTTTAATCTCTCATACAAACAGGCGGGTACAGTAGTCGAGCAGCAGCTTCCAGGTTTATTTTATGCGGACGACATTGTGTTGCTAGCTAACAAGCAAAGTGATTCGCAACGTCTGGATAATATCTGTGGACAGGAAAGCAACAATATAGGTTTGAAGTTTAGTGTTTGAAAATTAGGTGTTATGGTATTCAACGAAAACAGTGAACAGACGGTGGCAATACAAGGCCAGAAAATACCTCGGGTAAAAGAATGTAAATACGTTGGTATATGAATAAACTAAGGCAATAGATATATGGAAACACACGAAGAAACAATAACAGTGAAGGAGAAGAGAAATGCTGCCATAATGAAGCACAGAGCGCTATGGCGTTACAATAGGTACGAGGTGCTTCGACGTATGTGGAAAGGTGTAATGGTTGCAGGACTTACTTTTGGAAATGCAGTTGTTTGCTTCAAATCAGGGGTATACAGTCAGGATTCGATGGCAACCAACGGTCAGTGGGACGCCTCGCATTGGGCGCTCACGGGAAGACTACAAATGAAGCTGTGCAGGGTGATATGGGCTTGACTAGTTTTGAAGTGAGGGAAGTTCGCAGTAAAATTGATTATGAAGAACGACTGAGGAATATGAAAGAAAGTAAATGGGCTGGGATAGTGTTGAGTATCTGTACAGGAAAAACATTGATTCACAGTGGAGGAAAAGAACTAGGAAGCTTACCAGCAAGTATGCGGCCTGTAGAGTGGGCCACACAGCAATGAAGTCAAGCGGAAAGTCAGAGAGGCTGAAATAATCTCATGGGTGGCGGCTATGAAAAAGAAACCTGCCATGAGTAACTACTTAAGAGGAAAAAACGAAATCAGGAAAGAAAGCATTTATGATAACTCAAAGAGAAGCTCATTACTTTTCGAAGCGAGATCGAGATGCCTTAGAACACGCACCTATAAAGCGAGATATAAGAAGGAAGAAGAAGCACGTGCTTGCTGTGGTAAAGCTAGGGAAACAATGGACCATGTTTTCTTAGAATGTGAAGTCGTCTGCCCAGCGGTCAATTTAGGCACCACTTGCCTCCTTGAAGCCCTTGGGTTCAGCGAGAGCAGTGGAAAAGTAAACATGTCCGCAATAGAGATTACTAAGAGGTGATTGGAAGATTGGTGGAAGAAAAGTAGGGAAACGACAAAAAACGTAGACGTACAAAAGCAAAGTTCGCAATAGGGGATCAGAAAATTTGGTTGTGCGAGTTCATAGCGTTTTCTTTTTCTTTTTTAACCTAAGTAGGGCATTAGGCAGTATAATAGCAAGGGCTTGGTGGCGCAACCCACCGCACCGTTCCAAAGGGGACGCTCATAACATCCGTCTGTCCATCGCGTCTCGCGCAAGAGGCCATGGTTGCACCACAAAGCTCGCATTCGTGCATCGCCATGCATAGCGTTCGCGGCAAGCGTTTCCAGGTAAACATTACGGTTACATACGCTCCAGTTGCCGGGAAGCGTAAGAAGCAGTCAGGGATCTTTGAACGCTATCGCGTTCCACTTTTAAAGGGGAAGCTTAAGCGTCATCCATTTTTTTTTTCTAATTAGGGAACATTCAAACAGTAACCGTCCTTCGAATCTTTTAAACAGTTTGCTATTAGGAGAGATGTAAACCAGTATCGTTACCTTTGTTCTTGTTTTTTTCTTCGGTGACCTTGTTATGATTTCTTTATCTTTAACAAATGCTTTGCAATTACCCATAATGACTGAATTTTTTAACTACTGTTTCGCATGCTACATAACGATTAGCATTACTAAAATGTATTTTAGCTTCGTGCATATGTATTTTTATTAGTTATTATTACGTGTGACATGGAAAATGTTTGACTTCTACTTCGTGCCTTTGTAAGCATCGAGTAACGTTTTTGTAAATCATATTGCAATTGCATCTGCTTGAACTACTGAAGGTAGGCTGTATCATAAGAAGCCAACAAACACTGATACCAAGGACAACATAGGGGAAATTACTTGTGCTTAATAAATGAAATAAAGAAACGATCAATTAATGAAGATTAAAGTGGATGGAAAAACAACTTGCCGCAGGTGGGAACCGAACCCACAACCTTCGCATTTCGCGTGCGATGCTCTACCAATTGAGCTACCGCGGCGCCGTTTTCCCATCCACTTTCTTGGGTATTTATGTGTCCTAGTAGAACCCTGGGAGTGTTAGCCAGCGCCACCACTCACAGACCTTGGCGGCGGACGTGGAACGTCCTTTATGCCGCAGGCGTCACGAGAACGTGATCTTTTTGGGTGAAGGCAACTGGTCAATCACGGAGGAAGGAAACTAAGGAGAGGCCCTGACGTCACTCTTTGTGAAGCAAAAGTGAAGCCGGAATCTGGCGTTGCTCATGGCGATGCTCCGCCGTTTGGGCCACCCTCCTCGCTTGTTTACATCTTTCGCGAAACCACGCCGCGCTGCGCGTGGTGTCGCGCGCTCGCGCAATATCTGGCAGAGCACGGTGCAGGTAACACAGCGCAACAAGACACGGTGACTAACGCAAACCCGCCCACTCAGCGCCTTTGCCACGGCCCGAAACCTACCAGAGCAACACGTGTGAGCGCTCAAAACCATAACAACGCCGCCATTGTGGCCCAAAAGGCGTGGCCATACAACAAAAAAAATAAAAAGCAGCAAAAAAATGAGAACCTACTACGTCATTTCCGCCACACTTTTTTCCTAGTGCGCGGAGGGGGTAGGGCCTCTCCTTAGTTTCCTTCCTCCGTGTGGTCAATAAACCCACATATGCTACCTGAAGGCATCAATGTTGCCGGATTCGAGACCCTCGTTATGTAATAAACGAGAAGAAAGGGGGTTAACCGAGGGGCCCTATTTTTATTAGTCATATCATAAGAAGCCAACAAACACTGATACCAAGGACAACATAGGGGAAATTACTTGTGCTTAATAAATGAAATAAAGAAACGATAAATTAATGAAGATTAAAGTGGATGAAAAAACAACTTGCCGCAGGTGGGAACCGAACCCACAACCTTCGCATTTCGCGTGCGATGCTCTACCAATTGAGCTACCGCGGCGCCGTTTTCCCATCCACTTTCTTGGGTATTTATGTGTCCTAGTAGAACCCTGGGAGTGTTAGCCAGCGCCACCACTCACAGACCTTGGCGGCGGACGTGGAACGTCCTTTATGCCGCAGGCGTCACGGTAGGCTGGGCACGGTAGGCTGGGTAGGCTGGGCTTTTGTCAGGTGTTGCGAAACACCTTTAGTCCAATCTTCGTCGGTCTGCAGTGTATACTGTGTACTGAAATAACAATTAACAAGCACTGAAATTCTGTATGCATACAAGTTTAAAGAAGTACGGAGGTGCCACTTTCACCTCGTTCTCGTTTTGCTCATCGTCTTGAATTTCCATCTCCCGCCTTCCCCATAATATAAAGAGGAACACATAAGCTGTTGTGGCATCTGCTTTGTATTGTTTTGTCCATTTTCATTCACACACTGTTGCTTCAATGTGCCAAGCAACTAGCCCATCAACTTGTGTTGATGTAGTATTTGCCTGTTTCATCTAGAATACACCAAAGCTATGTCTTTTGTGATGCTATGCTACTGTAGAACTAGAGTTACTGTGTATGCTACCAAAGGTAGCCTCTGGTAGTATATACAGTAACTCTATGTAGAATGGTATGGTAGTGCCATCTGTCGCACTTATCGTGAAACATTACAGATAGATGCCTTGCTTTGCCTTAGCGGTAACACACAGTGTACCACTACGTTTCTGAAGAAATCTCCGCCTCTTGCTTAGCATCGATGCAGACGATGTGCACTTCTACTTCATTCCTGATGAAAAAGTGCAAGTGCTGCAACTAACCCGCAGGGGCGTCTGCGTCTGCAGGCGTTTGGTGTGTTGCGACACCACGTAACTAAGCGCACAAGGACTGGACCCTCCCACGTGTAGCTGTGCGCGGCTTAACCATGTCTGCTGGGGAAAGGGGGATCCTTTAAGGCCCCTCGGCGGAGGCAACACACCTCTCTGGCCTCTGCTTCACATATACGTCACCTCCAGACTGACCCGCCTGGAGGAAATCGGCAGTCACCTTTTCCTATACCCCCCTCTTCAATATTTTGCTTTCTCTCTCGCTGTTTCTTCTTTCCTGTCTTCTTACTTCTGTATTCACTTCTGGCTGGCAAGGGTTAACCTGGTGTAATTATCCAACTTTGGATAATTACACCAGGTTATATTATCCTAATCCTAATATTATCCAACTTTGGATAATATTAGGTTATATGGCGATGCATGGCTGGCATCTGCAGGTATTCTCCTGAACTTCTAGCGTCCCCTTGTTGGGCTCGGTGGTGGGTCACCACCATCGCCGCCGAATTTTCCAACTTAGTTTGGCAAACACTTTTCCCCCACTACCTGATCGTTCCCTGAAGAGGGGGCGCACCGATGAACCATTCAACATTTTTATGCAACCGAAAGAGTCCTTTCCCAAATACCAAAATATGTTTGCAGTCAGCATGAAACTAAGACAGTCCGAATGATCTCGCCGTTTCTTGTAGCCAAATCTCTCACTGAAGCAATAGGCCCAGGTTATAAAGTAACAATGATGGGAAGGGGTGAACTTCTCACAGTTCGCGACAAGCCACAATTCGACAAGCTCTCGAAACTTGTAGTGTTTGGGGACATTCCTGTTTCAGTAGGCCCACACAGTTCAATGAACACACTGCGCGGTGTCATCTCGGAAAATGACCTTCTCAGTCTTAGCGAAAGTTAATTACAAGAAGGATGACAAGAATAGAAAGTTGTCAAGGTGCAAAGGATCTAAATAAGGCGAGATGACAAAGGAATATCAACTAGGCATAATTACTTTTGTAACCAGCGGTCTTCCTTAATAAGTTGACGCCGGTAACTGTAAGCTTTTATGTTAGACCATACATCCCAAATCCGCATCGATGTTTCAAGTGTCAGCATTCTGGGCATGGGTCACAAACCTGCAGAGGACGTGCTACTTGTGCTAATTATAGCTCCATTGAACACTCTTCTGACGTTTGCACCTCAGCAACCCACTGTGGCAACTGTGAAAGAGACCACCCTCCTTACTCGCGATCCTGCCCCTCACGGGAAAAAGAAAAACAAATAATAGAACTGAAGGTGAAACTATATCTGTCTTTCCCAGAGGCACATAAGCGTTTCTATTCCAACAATCAATCCAGTCCTTCGTATACACCGATGTAGCATGCCAGGGGGCAGCACCACATCATACGGCGGCCATCCAAGTCACACGAAGAGTGACGCCATCAGCCCCCATGACTGGAACAGCCAGCGCTGTTCTGTCCCCACAAAGGAGGGCCAGCGGACCCTTGGGCCTGTTGGGCCCAGGGCCACTGTCCATGCAGATTGGCCCAAAACTCCCGCGAATGTGCATGCTGCACGGGTAGTACCCACCGCCTCAGACGAGGTGATGGATACGAGCACAACTCCGGCGTCTCAAACACCTGAGCAACAATGCAGCTTCCTCGAGCACGCCACGAAGAAAGAACAATCCCATATTACGGGGCCTGGAAAGGTCTTGTTAGCTAATCTAATCCAATCTCTTAGACATACAGCACAAAACACATATATTGTGGATACACAAATATTACAGTGGAATGTCAGGGGCTTACTCCACAACCTAGACGATATTAAGGGACTCTTACATAAGTACTGTCCAAAGGTGATTTGCGTCCAAGAAACGCATCTTAATCCTTCACGCACGAATTTTCTCTGGCAGTATGCCATTTACCGAAAAGATCCCAACGAGGCCCTTGCCTCGTCGGGCGATGTTGCAGTAGTGGTAGATAAGGGTGTTGCTTGCCGGCAATTACAGCTTAAAACGCCGCTAGAGGCAGTTGCAGTCTGTGCGGTGCTGTTTAACAAGCTGGTAACAATTACCTCTCTATACAACCCCCCGAACTACCACCTTTCAAAAAAGCAGAATGTCACAGCTTTATCTATCAACTGCCTGAACCTTATATAGTTGTGGGAGATTTTAATGCACACAACAGCCTTCGGGGAGGTTGTCATTGTGATGGCAGGGGACGTAGTAGAAAACTTCTTCTTCGCTACAGGTACATGCTTACTCAATAATAAAGAGCCTACATTCTATAGAGTGGTAAATAAAACATTCTTATCGAGCGATTTAAGCATTGCGTCTGGTACACTCGTACCGTATCTACAGTGGAACGGGATTAAGAATACATATGGGAGTGATCATTTTCCGATTCTCATAAATTTACCAAAACATGATGAATACTTTCCATACGTGCCCCACTGGCAAGTTGAGTCAGCCAACCGTAAAAGTTATAAAGTACTCAGGCGCATGACCTGGGAAGGCATCTCTACACTTCCTACTGATGACGCAGTGGCATATCTGATGGCATTTATTATTGATTCGACATCACCATGTATCCCTGAATCAAATGAATCGCCCCCCAAACGACATGTTCCCTGATGGAAGTCGGAGTGTAAGGAAGCTTGTAGAAATCAAAATAAGGCTTGGAGTCTGCTTCGCAACTCTCCAACTGCCTAGAACTTGATCAGTTTCAAGAAAATAAAGTCACAAGGCAGAAGAACACGCTGCCATGCTAAACGGGAATGTTGGGAAAAATACATCAGTAGCATCAATTCATATACAGACGAACGAAAAGCCTGGAATAGGGCGAACAAAATAAAAGGCCTTGAAACTCATCCTCCACCTTTAGTAAACACACAAGGAGACGCTATTGATGACCAAGCTGGTTCTCAAGGGGCACATTTTCAGTATGTCTTTAGTTCATCCCATTACTCCGAAACATTCTTAAGATACCAGCGACAAGCAGAGTGACAGCTTCTGGATCGAAAAGGAAATAAAGATGAACCTTACAACCGTCCATTTAACATGGTGGAATTTCAGGCTACACTGAATTGTTTCAATAAATCGGCTCCTGGAAACGATCGAATAGCTTACGAGATGATTGAATACTTAACACACAAAACACTACTATCACTTTTTAACGTCATATTCTCTGCCAGTTATATTCCATCTGCCTGGAAGCAAGCAGTCACAATTCCTATTCTCAAAGAAGACAAGGGTCCGACTTCGGCCAGCAGCTACAGGCCTATATAGCTCTGACTACTAGCTGCATAAGCAAACTCTTTTAGAAAATGGTAAACAGATGCCTAATCCATTATCTTGAAAGCAAGAAAATACTACTAGACCCCTTGCAGTGTGGTTTTAGGGAGGGTAGATCCACAACAGATCACCTTGTCCACATCAAGGTGAATATCCGAGATGCCTTCGTGCAAAAGCACTTTTTATTATTGGTATGTTTAGATATGGAGAAGGCATACGACACAACTTGGCGTTTTGGAATTCTTCGTAATCTGGCTGGCATGGGTGTCCGAGGCAACCTCTTGAACGTGATTCACAGCTACCTCTCTAATCATACGTTCCCTGTGAAGGTTGGTAATATGCTACCTCGTCCATTTACAGAGGAAATCGGTGTGCCACAAGGTGGTGTGCTGAGCTGCACCCTATTCATTGTAAAAATGAATTCCCTATGTACGGTCATACCAAGCACAATGTTTTATTCTTTGTATGTGGATGACATATAAATAGGGTTTAAATCATGCAATATTTATATCTGTGAGCAACATGTACAGCTTGGCCTAAAGAAATTGTCTAAGTGGGCTGGCGAGAATGGATTTAAGTTAAACCTCCCAAAAAGCATGTGCGTTCTATTCTCGAAAAAGAGAGGTATAATACCTGACCCTGCTATCGATCTTAATGGACAACGGCTGCCAGCCACGAACACAAATATTTAAGAATTATCTTAGACTCCAAACTAACATTTGTCGCTCACCTTAGGTATCTGAGAGTGATCTTAAGACAATGAATTTACTGAAGCTCTTGTCCCACAGATCTTGGGTAAGTGGCAGGAGGTGCCTTTTGAGCGTCTACAAAAGTGTTATACGGTCCCGCCTCGACTATGGAGCTATAGTATATAGCTCTGCTTCACCTAGTGTGTTGAAGATTTTAGATCCCATTCACCACTTGGGCATATGCCTGACTACAGGTGCATTTAGGACAAGTCCCGTAGAAAGCCTGTATGTGTAATCTAATGAATGGTCATTACATTTCCAAAGAACATATCTAAGTTTTTCCTATGCTCTCAAGCTTAAATCAGACATGGAGTATCCATGTCACTCATCTATTTGTGATGTGTCTACTGCCAGGCTATTTCGTAACCACCAAGCTATAGGGCTCCATTGAATCTTCGTTTCATAGCACTGGTAGAAGAAACAGGTTGTTTTAGTTCCAGAGAATGTCCTAATAGCTACCACTCATCTGCCCCCACTGTGGAAATGGCAGGCCATTCAATGTGACATCTCTTTCGTAGAAATATCAAAGCATGCACCAGAAGCACACACACAATCCCATTTTTGTGAACTTCAGGAGAAGTACTCCTGTACAGAATACTATACAGGTGCTTCCAAGTTCTCCAATAGAGTTTCTTATGCACCTACTGGACCTTCGTTTTCAATATCCAGGGCACTAAACCCACACATAAGTATCTTCACAGCGGAAGCCTGTGCTATACTTTCTGCTGCCCAACTCATACAGCTCACAAGTCTCGCCAGGGCTGTTGTGTTTACAGATTCATTAAGTGTAGTCAGAACCCTACTTAGTCCAAGAAAACATAAGAACTCAGTTTTTAGTGAGCTGTACAGTCTGTTGTGCTCCGCATATATGTGCAATAAAATTATTGTCATATGCTGGGTACTTGGTCACAAAGGTATAAAAAGCAATGAGGCTGTTGACGAAAGCGCTACGTCAGTAACTTTTAACGACACAGATGCAACCATCCCTATCGCTTCTCCAGACCTCAAGTTTTTTTCTACGCTGTAAGCTAAGGAAACATTGGCAAGAACAGTGGAATACCCAAGTATTGAACAAGCTGCACATGATAAAACCAAAACTAGGAAACTGGATAAGTGGAAAAACAGCACGACATAAGGAAGTACTTCTTTGTCGATTAAGAATAGGACACGCAGTACTCACTCTTACCTTTTGACTGGCAGCGATCCTCTGACTTGTAGTAAGTGTGGCGATAATCTCACAGTTCTCCATGTTCTTATTCAATGCCCTGCAAGGAAAGCAGAGAGGAAAAAATATTTCCCTTCTGCATATCGCGAAAATATACCCGTACACCCGGCATTTTTTCTTAGCAATGAAGTGCTTTTTAATCTTCAAGTCGTCTTGGAGTTCTTGACTGAAATGGACACCCTGAAAATCATTTGGCCAGTTAATTTTAGCAGATCATTAGCAGCCCTTGTATGCAAGAGCTCTTTTGAAGTTCTTGTGTCACTCTTATGCTTTGTAGCATCATGTTTTTAATGAAACCCTGTTGCCACAGCCCACATCACTAACTAATCCGTGTAATTATTTTAGTACCTATATGGTTTGCACAATTTACAGCGAGTGTTTTCTGGCCCATTTAGAGCCATGTCACATCCACCATGATAATTCATTGTCTCTGATATCCGCAACGCAATACATAGTTAATATCACCATGCGTCGTGGCGCTCTTTGGCCATAACTGGCCCTTGCGTCATAAAACACCACATCATCAAGTGCTGCTACTAAACATAGAACTGAACAAAAAACAGTGAGAGTTGTAATCTCTATGTGAACTTTTTTATGGAAAAGCCAGTTGCTTAGCGATGGCTTTCTTTATTACTGCAACACACTCTTCATATTCATTTGATTTGATAGGACAGCATTTACATAAGGAAATGAATGAAACAGCTAGCTAAGGCTCCATCTATAAGGCATGTGTTGAACTGCAAAATGTTATTGGGGCAGCATCACTTTGGCATTGCATGTGATGAAGGTGCTTTTGTTTTAATCAAATTTTGAAGAATTTACTTAGTTTGCCATATCTTTTCTGTTAAGAGTTTATTTTCTAACTTCGTTTCATTTTGTTCTTCTTTCACTTATTAGTGTTTCTGCTCTCCTTTATATTTATTTCATCTTCCAACTGTAATCATCTGCAACACCATGTCAAGCATTTTGCTAAGCTAACATATCCAGCTGTTAATGTTAATTGACATGACATTTTTGTCTTTTCTCCCTTTTCTGTTTTTGAGTTAGATGAAGATCCAAACCCTCTAAACTCTAGAAAATATGCTGGAAAGTGCCACAGCACCCTAAATAACTTACTAGAATACTTGTTCCTGCAAAGCAGTGTTTCGGTACCCAAGCATGAGAAGAAACACGTCAGCACTCTTCTTTATGAGCAACATCATCATACCCTGCCTTATTGCTACATTACTGGATCAAATTTTGCTTTGGGTCATGATGACACAATGATGTTGATGACACTAAGTTCAGCATTTCGAGGCAAACTTTAGCATCAAATTAAAATATTATGAAGTGCTGCATAATTTTCACACCACTTGTAAAATACCTGCTAAAATATGTCAGTGCTCATCTAATGTTCTTCTCACTTACACGTACGAGTGATATGTCATGGTTCTCAAAAACATTTGCTGTCCAAATCCTTGCTGTTTCACCAGCAGAGAAGAAAGTAACGTAGGCCGGTACATATTTCAAGAATAATCATATCCATTTATTGCATCCTTTCCAAGAGGCAGTGTGCTTTCTACACCTGAATGGCTGCAGAATGTAAATGTTCGTACCAGAGACATGCAATACAACAGGTTGGGAGCTGAGAACATCGCACTACAGGAGGTGATTGCCTACATATGGGAGAAATTGCTTGCTTCTTTTAAGAGAACGTTTTAACATCTTAACTGCCCTTCCAATCTGAAAGCATGTGAGACATGGACACACGATCTTCATTTGGAAACTGTGGAACTGATTTAAATAATTAATTGCTGCAACACTCTAGTGACTGTTCAGAGCTGATCTTTTAATTCATGCTTTGAGAAATAAAAAGAATTCACAAATCGAATTTACTTAAAAAGGCAAATTACACTAATGTTTACAACTTCAGAAAGCCACAAGAATCGCAGATGCTGCGACATTGCAAACAACATGTTTAGAGCAGTCAAAGTAGACAGAATTTATGTTCACATGGTCATGCAAAGTGCTCCATTTTTCTTAATAGAACACTTGCAAAAGTCGCATAAGCAAAGTTGAAGCTTACAAAGATACGCAAAGCAAAGCAATTTTTAAATGAATATTTTGATTTTGACCACTCTAAATGCTCAATCAACTGTTCAAAAAATTGTGATATGCATTTCCACTATAACACAAATAGGTACACATTATTATGCAGCTTTCTATTTCTTTCTTTGATTTACCAATTCTTGTGAGTTCTTGCAAAACATCTGACTATAAAAATAAACAACCTGCTAACAACAGTCACCAGAATTTATAACACTTTCTTTTAAATGCAATAAATTTCAGTCACATCAGTTCAGTGACAGCATAAATGGGGCACTTTTGAATTCTGTGTGTCGTTGAAAATGAAAATCCCAGTTGACTTTCACCACACTTTCAAGTTTTCCCCATACCATGACATACTTTTAAGTTTTCATGCAGCAATGCTTCTTGCAACACTGCCAAATATGAACTTGCACAACTCATGCTGAAGTTCCAGCACTTGAAGAACAGGAAGGTGACACAGAACACTGGCACACAATGACAACCTAAAAATTCAGGACAAATTCTGCCCACAAAGCTGCACGGTACCTGCCGTATGTGCCTCCACGCTTCTAGACATAGCTCCTGAGAGATGCCAATATTAAAAGAAGTCTGCCCCCATCGTGATGTCAAGGGAATAAGAAAATGCAACTGGCTGGGGCACGCACCTATACAAATGTTCTGGTCTTAACAGCAGCGCATTTGCCAAAGCATTTTTAGGTTGCCATTGACCATATTCCTTCCTATGAAGGAATGAATGGAAATACCTCGTTACGTTATATGTACATATTGCTGTCTTCAAATCACTACGTTCCTGCAGTTACATGTTCTACCGTAACATGGAATTTTGCTTTTGCTATCGCTACAGTTGAAATCTGTAGAGTACAAAAGAATCGTAAACTTTTACCCATGGCAGCCTGTACACCAACGTTTGCAAATCTTCATTCATGTGACACCTCGAGAGTAAAATTTACAAACTGTGCACCACTGATATCATATGTGCGCATTTAATTAGGCCTAAATGTGCTAGACATCAATATGGCAATTGCACTGACACAGCAAAACTACTGTTGTCAGAGCAGACATATCCCTGAAACGGTGTGGTCAGTGAGCCTTAAAAGAAAGGAAGAAAAAAAGTTCAAAAGAACAAGTGGGAAAAATAAAATTGTGGCACATACTGAGTATTCGGGGAAAAATAGTGTGACCTAAACATAGTGGTTCCACCTTAGTCAAACATGAATGACTTCGCTGTCAATGCAAGACGGCATGATGCAACTTCCAAGAATTGATACGATGCCCACTTACAATGCATGCATTTCGTGCTACCAGTTTCAAACATAATTAGCAATGCTGAAAAATATTAGAAATCATATGCATACTTTACAGCGTCTTTAAGTGTCTTATGTTTAAAATGCCACACGACTGGATCCCTGATTTTCCCTAGGATTCAAGATGCATGATATTGGTGCTTTTCTTAAGCATGGCACAAGAGCTGCATTCGTAAAAAATTCCACAAGCTATAATCACTGACACACGGGGTCAGAGATTGCTCATTTGACTTACGATGCAATTAATCTCAAAAATTCCTTTTTAGTGCACTTGCAAGGGCTTTAAGAAATATGCTTTTTACTCTCTCATTGGATGTTTAACATGCAAAAGGAAGTGAGATGTGTAGAATTTCCTTTTTGCAATTTTTATCAAGCATATGGAAACTCAAAATTTTTCTTGTGGCTTTCCTTCTCCTACACCTTTAGTTTTACTCTATATTCCAATAACGGCCACAAAGAAGACAAACAGAAATGGAGCATCAGCATCACCATTGTATGTTGAATTTGTAAATGCGAAATAAATAAACATGGCATTGCTGTGGAGCAGCTGCGTAGTGCAATTTGGCATTGCATGAACTGAAAACAATTCACAGGGAAAGAAAAAGGCGGCAGGATGTTACGGGCCACCTTTCTGCCGAGATGGCATTATTGCCAACTGCTCACTACATTTCACTTCTGCATTCTAAGCACTTCGTTGCTCCGTGGCGAGGAAAGCAATCCTTTGTCTATATATATACATACATGCACGCTTTCATAATATACATTCACGTCACTCACATGTACTCCACACTGGCAAATAGCACAACATACAAAGACAGCTGCCACACAGAACTACTTATACGTCATGTAAAGACTGACAGGCCATGAGTGCAAGTTTCACTTGAGTTCGCATGAAACGTACCTGCAACATGGCTAAATGCGGGCAGTTTGAAAGCACGCAGTTACATGGCATGAATAGCTCTGTTCACTACTGCTACAAAGAGTTACCTTTATCACACACTTATAAAACTGAAGTGATGAACTTGCTATACTCTGCTGGAAGCTGGGCTACCTGATTACTGCGTTATGAAACAGGGTTACAGCGCTAAGACAGACAAAGTCAGACACAACCAGGGCCCATTCTGTGCAGTTTGCGTTTTATTTCCGTCTTCCTTAGCGCTGTAACCATATTACTAAGCGCCGTCTCATGCTTAGCAGGCAATGTCACAGAAGCTACACAAGTAGTGTAGTCACAGAAATCTTAGCCCATGCATTTCGCAGTGCAGTCGTTTTTTATAATCGGCGGTTCATGTGGAATAACTACTTTATGTACATTACAACTTGTGGCAGTAATGTTATGTCAAATTGCAAATTATTTGTGCCCCCTTGCACTTATAGTATGCAGCATACTATTCGGTAGAAACATATCACACTGCTCATTCGCTGGTAAATAGTTTCATATCTGCAATGCCTTTCCTGTAACAGCTAAGTCATATCTTGTGAAAACAGAGTACGAGATTACTTAAGTTATACCTATATCTTTTCTTTGTATGTGACAAAATAAATTTTCCTTGCGAATCAGGAATGCGAGCATGGAGAGACGTCTATCTAGCCTTCGTAGCACCGCATGCTATGTATGCAACAGATAATGGCTCAATACAAAGGAGATATACTTTCCTCAGGTGTGTTCAGAGGCATACTAGAACAGCTTATTGCAGTCGCAGAGCATTGTGATGCATGTTCTGTTGCTTGAAAAATTAAATAGGTTATTTAACTTCCAGTGAAAAGATTGTCGCTGTACCAGCTGTAACAATCGGGGGAGAAGAGGACACAACACATCCTGCTGAGAAATGTAGCAAAACTGATGCTGATGAATGACACCATTACAAAGCATTGCATTAAATTCTTTTGTAGTTGTCAGCTAATGTAAGCAATCACATCACATGCCAAAATAACACTGCACCTTGACAGCTGATCAAACCTATAAGAGCAATAGGTACATGAACATATTAAATATGTGTCTTGAAATTCCCAACTGCATTTTCTGGAACTATAGAAAGGACTTGGTCCACAATAGCAGTTTGTTTTTGAGCAGCATTAAACATAATTTTGTTACTTAAGTAGTTTTAGGAAGTCCCAGTTGTGCTTCCTTCTTTTGTTTTTTTCTCTGCAACTTACGTGCAACTAAGGCAAGTAGGGATGTGCAAATAGTGATTTTTGAGATCGAATTGAATAGAGCCTGAAGCCAATGAAATCAAATTGATTAGCTTCTGAATGGTTTCTGAATAATGAACAGCTGTTATCACAATTACAGTCGAATCTCGTCAATTTGAAGATGCTTAATTCAAACTTTCAGTTTATTCTAACTGACGCTGTAGTGCCATCAAAGTTGTCTGTATTCCAATGAGCAAAAATGCTCGGTAATTTGTACGCGCAGACATTTGTGACAGTTAATTCGAAGATGCTACACCCCGACAATGCTCACGTATAGCAGCGTGCCAAATCACGCAGTGGCACCACCGACCAGCATTCCTCTGACCCCGCCACAGAGGAAAAGCTTATAAGAGGCCCCTCAGTGCTGCACACGAAGAAAAAAAAGAATGTGGCGAAAATTTGTGCGCGGGTGCCTGCAGGCGCGCATCACCAATTACTTCTGTTAGTGACGGGTGTCTTGTACAGTCAACGACCACGATTTTCCGGACGCTAAATTTTTCGGACATGCCCGATAATTCGGACGCCTCCGCGGAACCGTCATGTACATCACAGAGTCAATGTATGAGAACGTCTGACATTCAGAACGTAAAAAAAACCTTCGCCGTCCGATTTTCCCGACTTTTTGCCATGACCGCATATCCGAAACGCCATTGATCGAAGCCGCCATCACCGCCATTTTGATTATCTCGCCGCCTCAAGCCGGCGTTCTCACAAGCAGCCACACTGCGGCGACGCTAGGCCTAGCTACTTCGACGTTGGCTACATCAAGCTTCTTGCTATATGGTGTCGCGTGTTTCAGTGAAACGATTCGTCGCTCTTAGCAGAGGCGCTGACTCCGGCTTCGTAATCCTTGCCAATGGCTTCGGAGCGTGGAAAGCCTAGCGCGTTGCACAACACTGGTTTTTGAAAGTCAGCTTCACCTCAATACAGGCGTGTTAAGCGGTGAAGCATACCAAAAGTTAGAAGGGGCAATTGTAACAGGAGATACGTTTCCTTTAATTATACACGCGTGCACCCGCCGTCTCCTATCACAATACGAGCACTGACACGCCTAATAAATGTACTGGCAGGCCTTTAGAACTATTTCGGACGTACTTGTGGCGATTTGAGCCCTTCGGGGCAGTAAAGGGCATGCATTTATTTTTTCGAACCGCCTGATATTTCTGATGTTTTCGCAGCCCCTAGGGAGTCCAAAAAATTGGATGTTGACTGTAATTGGTAAATACGTGTGAATGAATCTTCTGGAACTTCCCACCCATCTATTATCTCAGTGCACATGCGCCTATGCAGGCAAGTCCTCCATTCAATTAGAATTAGCTTCCTTTAATTCCAACAAATTTTTGCGCCCCTTCGAGTTCAAATTATCGAGATTCGACTGTAGTATAAAACAATGTTCACATCCTAGTGTTCTTAAAGTTAGCAAGTTTCTGTCATTACATGGTATGTTCTGAAGCATTGTTTAGTATAAAAGCACAAATGGAGCATTAGCAGAAAACAAGTACTTTTTCCACATGCACAGGACTCTCTAGAGAGTGCAAATGATTGCTGTACACCCTTAAGGTATGGCTACCCAAGCAACGTAGCCTGCTTCATTACGCATGTTCCTGTGTTTTATGTCTATACTTTGTCCACTGGAATGAAAATTTGCCATACTTTTGCTTCAATTCTGTGTTAATTGGGTGCAGTTAACGTTTTCAAATATTCAAAAACTATTTGAAAAATGTTTGCATTTACAAATAGTGACTATACAATTCACAGACCGATTTGGTCACTATTCAATTCATCATTCAAAAGTTTCGAATATTTGCATACCCCAAAATGCAAGCGTCTTTATCTATCATGTTGTTACATGCGAGTAAGTGACGACTGCGAAAGCATGTGGTTCAAAAAATTCTAAACCCAGCCTACATGTCTGATTTAAGTGGTTTCCTTTACAAGTGCCTTGAAAAGTTAAAATTAGGAAAGCATGTTAACAAAACACAGAACTCAGAGCGCTCACAGGTGCCCTATTGGCGGCTTTTACAGCATTGTTCGGCAGAAAACAGTAACTACACATATAAAAAATCTAATATATATATATCTTTTTGCAAAATGATGCACACTTTGTGTAATTGCTCTGAGCCAGCTGGGTAGTTTTTCTGGCCTGACATTCCACAGTGTAATTCCAAACTGCAACAAGTTTACCAAGATGGCTTGATATGCAATAGTGTTGTAAACCATCCAGGCTGGTTCGATACTTTCACCAGGAAACATGCATTTTAGGGTCAAGCAGGCGTCCAATTTTTAGGAAAGAGATCACAGGCTGAACAGCAACACGTCACATCAGCATGCAACACTTTCAGCCTGGTCACCCGCACGTACAACACACGGCACCGTCTCTCTGGCGCTCGTCCTTCGGACATTGGTGCCAGAGTGTTTCTTACAAAAAATCTCTGATTGACCAGGGCACGTGTCTGTCACAAACATCACACTGACGTCTCTTAGCTGATAACACTGCTGCTCAAGCCTTTCTTGCAGAGCGTTTGGTTGACCTGGGCACGTCTGTTGCGCCTGGCGTCACAAGTTCTCGGAGTTGATGTCTGCACGAGTCTTTTTTTTCTCTCTCAGATAAGCTGACTGACCAGGGCACGTCAGTCACATCTGGCGTCACACTGAGGTCTCTGAGTTCAGCCGAAGCACAAAGCGGTTGGACTTCGGGTCCACAATCTCCTCAGTGACGTTGAAGTGGGGCAGGGCGTGAATGCTGACCAGCAAGGACACTTCGCCCTGCCTGAGGAGGAACGTGACGCCTGGCTTCAGCGGCCGCGAGAGGAGCACATCACAGACGAGCGCCCATGTCTGGACTGGGCGCAGCTCCCGGTCATCCTGGAGCACGGGAGTCGACTGGAGGTACTTTTCGAGGAAGGCCTTCGGGCTGAGGTCGTAGTGAAGGCACTGAGACAGGTGCTCCAGAATCCCCTGCATAGTGTGGCGGGGTTGCTGGCGGGTGATACGCAGGTACTTCTGCAGGGCACGGGCCATGGATGGAAAGATGGCCTGTGCAGCCTCTGTTGGGTCCATCGGAATGGCTGGCCCTGCATGCAAGAAGGGAGGTAAACACTGAGCACTCTAGTTGATTTATGGATTTGAAGCTCATCCTAGGACCAGCGTGAAGGTACAAGCGACGAAGAAGGAATATGTAACATGTACAGTCTTGTGAGCAATGTGAGAGGAAACACCGAATTAGGTTTTAAGCAATGGTTACTTGTCACTTGCATGAATTAAAATCGGACAACTTAAAAATATGTGAGAAGTAGTTTTCCCTTTGAACATTTACTCTCATCAAACACTTTTATGCGTGACAAGTGTTTAACCACTGCAGCCTATAAAAAAACAATTTGCGTGTTTCCTTTCATATTTCTTGAAAGGGCAGAGAGTGCTAATTAATGTTTTCAATCTAACCTTTAATTAATTATACAGTTCGACAAAGAAAGCAGTTATTTCTGCCTGTGCTTTCCTTGACATGATTGTCTGTTGATTTCTCATGGTTGCAACTAAAAGCTCAGCTCCTTTGTCCTCTTTATTCTTCCAATTCACTGTATAGCGGGGGTCTTGACTGGGCCAGTCTTAGCATGCGAGGGTTTATTTGCAAGGTACCTGTTCCTAAGAATGCATATATTATATGTGATGCCTGTGGTTTAATCGGTGTTTCATATGAGCTGTCGTGGCTGTACATGAGTGGTACGTGCATGCATATACGAAAGATAAGTGGACGGAGAGATCACCGTCATCATAGCTCAAGTGGTAGAAAATCACATCAGGGGGAGATTGTGTGGCTCCCACCAGCAGCAACATTCCTTTTTTTTACATTCATTTCCCTTTTCCTTTTAAGAATATTACTTCATTGTCGATTTAACCCTCCCTAGTACTTTATTATCTAATTCAATAAATGAGCAGTTCATTTATACTTTAGGCTTCTCTTGGCTTCTTGTGGAAGTACCAGAGAGTCAGAATGGCAATGGAAGCTGCAACTGTTTGATTTGGGAAAGCATTGGTTCAATGGTGCCAAAGTATGGCAGCTTTGGTGCAAGTGCCAACCATAGGCCCAGAGTTTTCATTTATCTGGAGGGGGGGGGGGAGGGGACCACCTTTCCGAACCACATATATATTTTCTTGCGCTTGAAGAAACTTCGTGTGACCTCTAAGAATTAAGCACTGAAGTGACTGCGTTATACGAGTACTATATACAAGACCTCATAGTAGGAGACAGTTCAATTTCACAGCCCAAGTCCTCTCGGTGATGCAACTTTCCTTCGTGTAATTGTCGGATACTTGGCTATCACTATTATTGCTTCACCTTTCCACCAAAACTGCAGCCTCCCTCTCTCTCTCTCTCTCTTATTCTTTTTGTGCGAGTCCAAGTATAAGCGCTGCTGTGCATGACTGCTATTGATTCTTTTTTCGATAGAATCTGGCTTGGCCTCATTTCGGTTGCTGAGTGTACCCGAACTCCCACGCACCAAGACTTAAAAAAAAACCAGCTGCATTACTCGAAAAAAACCTAGTGCATATTGTTTCCAGTACAGTGGAGTAGCTGCCAGTAATTCTTTCATTATTGAGCTTTAATTCAGTAATTGCAATTAATTATCTAAGTCCAGAAGTACTGTCCTAATTTTCAAAGTGTCGATGAGGCACTTGTAGGCACCCCAAAATGACACATAAATGCGGTGTTTTCAGCGACGTACTAATTGCATACAATTTTTTCAGGCTGCAAAGAAACCTCACGAAGTAAGAAAAATACCACGTGAGCGCGCTCCCGCCCGCATCATAAAGCAGCACCCTGAAATAAGCCTATTGAAAGCAACTGCATTGCCTGTTGCAAACCCAATAGACACCGCGTCACCTTGATAATGGTACGGAAGGAGAATCAACAGCAAGCTTTGTGGCTTCATAGCTATTTCTTTCTCTCATTTCTATGTCACACTTACTATCCATCTCTCAAGGCCGACTGATCACACTGATAACAAAAGTCCCTTGATAACACGGTTGAAGCATCGCTCTGACCATGCACAAAATGCGAAAACCAATGGAATAGGCATAGAATGTTTCAATATCCCAGCATTGCTCGCACCGCATTGAAAGAGTGCATGCGAAGCTATATTTCGCGCCAGAAACTTGCTTCGGACCAAAGCAAATAATATAACGTGACGGGTTTTATTTTTCATTAGAATGTATACCCGCTGCAAAAACAGGTTTGTGGCGTAAAATAAAAGCGAGATAAACAGACCGGGAAGCGACCCACGTGTAGAGCAAAGGCAAAACAGATGCTTTCAAAAAAGTAAATGTACCACTTCTAAATTAGCTGAATTGGCAATCGGGACGCCTGCAAAAAAAAAAGAAGAAGAAAACATCATATTTCAGTGTGCCCATATTATCTATAATTCGTAAGCACCATTGAACACCAGCAGTTGCCTATAGAGGACGTGTCCGAATAGGTCTCCTTCTGCAGCTACGCAGTATTAAGTCCACTTTATCACATCTTTAGTGGCTTTCTTGATGACCGACGCCGGAGTTATACAGCAGACATCCACTATCCTTGCCTTGAACTAATCTGACGTCCATCTCAATCATGTAAGCACGATTTTTCACATAACCCCAAAGAAAGAAATTGAGCGGAGAGAGGTCAGGTGACCTAGCCGGCCAATTTACAGGCCCGTGCCTTCCAATCTATTACGTATGAAGAGTCGCATCCAGCCAGTTTCGTGCTCGACTGCTGCTATGTGCAGGTGCCCCATCTTTTGCCATACCATAGAAGTGAAAGGCATGACAGTGGGACTTTACTGAGAAACTCATCCACCACTCCTTCAAGGATTTCGTTCATGTCACGCTGTCCAGTCAGTGTGTGATCGAAGAAGATGGGACCGGTTATAGCACCGGCATAAATTCCGATCCGCACACTGAGCGACCACTGGTACTGGTGCCAATTGTGCTTGACCCAGTGTAGATTGAAGTCCCTCCGATAGTGTGCATTATGCAAATTTACCTAGGCATTTCTGCAAAAAAATTGGTTTCATCTGTGCACCTGATGTTGCTCAAAAAGTCCGGTGACTCATCGGCTTTTGTGAGGACCCAATTTGAGAAATCTGGATGATTCTACAGATCCATATCTTATAAGCATTGGTGCTGGTTAAGGTGGTATGGGTGAAAGGCTGTCACTTAGAATCCTCCAAACTGATGACTGGGAAATTGGTACCTCAGCGGCCACATCCCGCATGCTAGCATGACAGTTTGAGGCTATAAATGCTAGAACATCCATGCGTAGGCTAGGACTCAAAGATGGAGTCTTCTGCTGCTGTTTCTTGAAGCTGCCAGTTTATATCAGGTTTTAATAATTTCTGATGATGGTTGATGCATTTAGTCTACCGCCACACTTCCATGACTGGTACACACACACACACACACATATATATATAGATGTATGTATATATGCGGCTTTCCTCTTGTTGCCATTTGCAGATTCCAAGGCAAGGATCATGTTTACCTTCTGCTCATTAGCGAGACACATGGGGACTGGGACGAAACAAAATGAGGCTTTAAACCCTTGCATTGAAGTTGTCAATTTGTTGTTGTGGTGATAGGTTTAGTGGCAAAAAAAAAAAGAACCTTTGTGCACCCTATCTACGCAGCTATCACAGCTTGTTTCCAACTAACACCAAATGCGACATGTTACTTTGGACGGGGTGCGGCAGATAAGGCACCAGCTCGACCACTATGTTTTTCGTTATCTCCTTTATTTCGTTCTGGATAACTCAGAGGGAGCCTGTTCGAGGACGCTGCTTTATGATCCGGGTGGGAGCACAGTCACGTGGTATTCTCCATATTTCGCGACGTTTATTTATCGGTCCGGAAAAAATTTGTACGCAATTAGTACGTCGCTGAAAATACCGCAGTTAGATGTCCCTTGGCTATGCTTTCAATGCCTCGGTGGCACTTTGATAATTAGGATAGTATGTCTCGAGCTAGATAACTACAGTTACCTAATTAAATCTCAGTAATTGAAAAATCACTGGCAGCTACTCCACTGTACTGTAAACAATGCACTAGGTTTTCTTGGAGTAATGCATTGCTCTTTTTTAAAATCTTGGTGCAGGCTAGTTAATTGGGACACCCTGTATATACTCATGCCCTTTGCACGCAACTGACTATGTTTTCATGTCTAATAAATGTTGTAAATTATTAAAAGTGCTTTTTTATGAGTCATTTGCATTGCTTACTGGAAAAAGAAGCAATACTAAGACACACAACATTTGCGCGCATTTCACACACCACTGATAAGACTGGTGAAGAGTTCACTGAAGTCTATAGGTGTTTTTCACGGCCAAAAAAGCACAAAGAGCAATTTTAAGCATGGTGAACATACAGCAACATATTCATTCTCTAGGCACACGCTATCTATAACTTAAGAAATAATTTTTAATTGGCTACCTCCATCTCTTTTAAAAATATATTAAACTCTGTCCTGTGCATTTATTTAAATATATTGTTTCTGTGCATGCTGTTTATAGTGGAAATTTAAAACAATGTTGAAGTGAGAAAATACAGATCAAGCAGCCACCGCTAGTGCTTCTAATGCGTGTGTCCTCCTATTGTCAAGATTTTCAGAAATAAAGTGGAAGTATGAATTAAAAGCCGTGCACGTCTGTGCCATGAATGATGCAGTAGGCCCCAGTAAAATTTCAAGTTAAAAGGTCGAGGAAAGTCAAAAGAAACCTCAAATGATGTTGGTGACAAAGCTCTGGTAATTGCACTTGAGGTATGTGTGTGAAGGGGAGGAGGGGGGCTTCAGCATCGGCCGTAGGGGGGGGGGGGGGGGCTCAGCCCCTCTCTCCTGGAAAGCTCCGGAGGAGGCTCGGGCCCCGACGCCTCCCTGTAGTCGGCGCCTATGGTGCCAACCATACTTTCGTCTGCCTGCGGTGATGGCACAATGATGGCTTCTGCTCCTAAGAGAGCCGGCGCCACCACTTTCAGTCTACGGATGTATGCTAAGCCTTTTGGATTTGGTCTTTTCTTCTGTAATGCACTGGTGTTCTGACAAGCACTTGTACACACACCGCTGCATTCATCAGTTCTAGCAGTTTAAATACAATACAGTGCCGATGTATTATGGAGCCAGGTATATAAATGGCTTTTCCAGCTAATCAGCTGGCTCATTCGCACTTCGGTTTTACGCATAGGGTTGCTGTACATGATTGTTGGGGGTCCATTTTGTCCAAACAGTCGCAGTTTCACTCGAAAGGCAAAGCACTGATTGCAGTAGCAAATTATTAGACACCTATACGCAATAAGATTAGTAGTTATGTCAGCTGTAGAATCTGCGGCAAACTTTCAATTGCTAATTAAACTTACAATCACGGTGCCACGCACGTACAGGCAAACATGAACACATCTCACTTGATAAGCGTGGACATTCATTGTCAGAACACTAACATGGTGACACTAACATAAGGGCAGCAGCAGCAGCGAGCAAATTCCCATTCACGCGGCTTCTCGCTTCAGTGGCAACCAGGTGTGCGAGAACGAAGCGCGCATGAAACCATCAGCTTTTTCAGATCTGCTAGCCTTCGTACACACTGCATAATACCTCCAAGATAGAATGTACGTGGCTGTGTTCAGTCGTCCCATGAGCAGCCGTGCTCAGCCGTGCCATTGCAGCCAGAGCACAAGCAGAGACTTGCACTACCCTGCCCTCCCCCCCCCCCCCCAAATATGCGTAAGGAGTTGGTGCGCATCCTTCCCACCTTGCAAGTGCGAGAAGAGGCCGCTGCACCAAGGCCCTATCTTTCTCAGCTCACCCTAGCATGCTGTCACTCGTTCCTACGGCACACGGGGTGCAACCATGACCTTATCGCACTTGGACTTTGTACGGAACATTGTACGTGACGCAAATGACAATGCCGGAAATTTGCCTGGAGCGTCCTGGACTGCTAAATTTATGGTGCTATGAGTGTTTCAATATGCAACCGGGGCAAAAGGCTTATCCTATGATTTGGTAAACCTGAACATGCACACAATTTATATTCAGAGAGTAAGCTTCCTCGCTTGCCTGCGAAAGCTAGGTGGAGGTGCAAGTTTGTTGGCCTATCCTGTATATAGAGATACTTCTTCATTAGAACATCAGCAGCATTGTAGTTTCATTTCATGTCTCCCACTGCATGATGAGCCAATGTTTGTCAAAGCAATATTGCAATACAGTAATTATGTGGGAAGCAGCTGAACCAGCATCTGTAGGCCCCCTGCACACCACAGGACACAGCAGGCTAGGCAACTTAAGCAGTCACGAGAAGCTGTGATCACTGGAGACATTACAACATTGCAAAGACATGGGAGACCTTTCTGGTGAGACCTGTATCCTGGAAGTGGTGGTTCCCTTAATAGGATCTGCCAACATCTCTGTGCCTGCCAGTTATCACATGGCAAACCTTCTCATCAATAATTACACAGACAGCAGCAATTCAAGTTCTGCAGGTTTTAGACACTTGTGCCGGAATGGACAATTTGCTGTTGGCTCTGAAATACACGCACACACAATGAGGGAAAACGGGAAAGGCAGTAGATGGAAATTCAAGACATGATGAGCAAAACGAGAACAAGGTGAAAGCAGGAGCCAACGTTTTGACAAGTGGACTTGTCTTCTCCAAGGCAACATATGCTTTCCTCGGCACAGTATATATAGGTAGGGTTCTTCTAAAGGGGAGAATGGGTAAGACAGGTGGGTGCAGCAACGGGCGAATGTGTGTTAGTGGCAAGGGTGTAGAAATGAGTTAAGGTGAGTGCCCTCTGCTTTCCTTGTCACTCATACCACTAATTGGAGACAGTCACTACAAGCACATTCCCAAGCACTTCCCACCGGGCCAACACTCACCACACATCAGCTTTAAGGGTGGCGCCACAACGCACACCATCCGAGACCTCATTGCCACAACACCACGGCAAGTCACACATGTAATTCACTGTGGGACTAATGACCTTAACTACGACACCGGTGAAAACGCAGCTAAGGCCATGAAAATGCTCAAAAACTATTTGCACACCAACAGAACAAATGAAGAAATCAACCTGACAACAGTACTTCCCAGGATCGCAAAAAAACACAGGTCACTTTCTCAACAATCAGAGACACTCTTAGCTCATGCACTAGGGACACATAAGCTCAATGATTTTCTTCTGGACACTGAAAACCAACCCGAAAACATCCATGTCATCCACCATGCTGAAATACACCAGGACCCCAACATTCTGCTCACCCGGGATAGACTACACCCCAATTTTTGTGGTGTCAAGATAATTGCTAACAATATGAAGTACAGGCTCAGGAACTCTTTGAAATCGATGCAACCAACAACACCAGTAAAGCCTGCGTCCCAATTAGCATCAACACAGAAACACAGGCCTGAAATCTTCAACGTGAGCTCACATGCACATTCCACCAAAGCTAGAACTCAAGAAGCATCTATACAGATGGTGGACATGGAACCAACACCACCTGAACAACACCCGCTCATATGGAAGCCCACAGCCACCCATGAAACCTCCACACAAACAGCTACAAACACTAATAAGCAGACAGACAGACATTGGTGCAGGCCTCCACAAGAAATTAAAGCGTAAAAAAACATCACCTCAAGATGTTTCGCCCCGGAGGTCTGCCCAAACCAAACAGAAATGGCTACCGCTCACTACAGATAGTACACGCAACAACAAATTACGCCCTTTCCTCCAATCCCGCAAGCTCATCGCCAAACAAATTACAGATTTCACCTAGAAATTTACACTAGCTGCATTAACAGAGGAAAATCCCAAGAGGTTTCAGAATTAAGGTTAGATGTGCCCTCGGCTCTTTACCCTCCAGGCTATTATTGAAGTGGAATGCTGTCGAAGAAAGTGCATCGCTCTCTTTAATTGATATCCTCGAAGAACACTGCAAGGAACAACTTACGATAATTACTAATCAACTTGACAGCATAAATTTATCCGAACCGGAAAAAAGAGAACTTGAACAATATGTCCAAACTAGGGAGGAAAAATTACTAAATAAATACCAGCACAAAGGTATTAGAACTGCAGATCCACCCAAGAAAACTAATGTAACCTCCAAAGCACATAGCTCCACTGATAGTGCTACAGGTGAGCATCCAGAGCACTGCAGCAATGTAGTAGACATATCCCAGAGTCTAAGCCCCAGTGAAGTTGATCTCCTGAAATGTGGTCTAACATTTTGTCCCATGAACAACGCAATAAACGAATGCAAACTCCACAAAGATAAAACAGAGTTTTCAAGATAGATGCACATCAAGGAGTTCTTTTTCCTTATGCAAAAAGGCATTCGTGTTGTCCACTTCTCTTGTGTCCTGTCTGCATGCCTCACCTTTCTGCATAATGAATCCTTACCAACTAGCTCAGCGTTCTGTCGTTCCAAGTTCTTTTTCGATAGGCCAGACATAGGAAAACAAGATAGAGACTCTCTTAGACCACCTAGCACATGGACCCCGGAAGCCGAACAGTGCCCAGACCTGGATATTTATACATAAAGCTAATCTCAAAGGAAAAGCTAGAGTCAGCATGGCATTGCCGGAAATGCAAAAATTTGTCCCCCGCTCAGCACCAAATCCTTAACCCTTTGAGGGTCAATGACGTAAATATATGGTGCCACAAACAAGCCCAAAATGGTCGATGCCGTATATTTGCGGCGCCGTCTGTACGTTTAAAAAGCATGCCTATTTCCTAACTTTTCTTTTCTGGCATGTGCTGCCACTATGTGGGAATACAGGGCATTTTTTTTTTCTCGTGCCTCCCTCTCTCGGTTTTCATTGCATGGTTTGTTTTAAAGCTAGTTGGCTCCGGTGTGTCTATATACTACCGCTTGCGTGTTGGCGCATGCGCGGGCGGGTGGCAGTTTGGGTTTTGTTCCACGGGCGGTTTCGGCTCCTTGCGCTCGCAAAACTGAGGCTATCTCGTTACTAATCACTCAAAGGGCGACCGCCTGTTTCTCACTCGTTTAGTGCTCACAGGGGTGCGCATAGCAAGATGCCACTGTGTGTGCGTTTTCTTTTCTTCTTTTCTTTTTTGGAGATGCGCGAAAACTAATAGCCTCTGGTTGGTGATATGATGAAGATCAGCAGACGTTTGTCACACGTTTTGCTTTTTTGATGGGTACGCAACCACACAGTTTTCTTGAGTGCGCTCATCTACGCAGTTGGATTACGTTATGTACGTAAATATTAGTCTAAGAGCAGGAACATTTGAGAGTTGCGAAATATTCTCGTGTGTGCAATTTCTAAGCCTTGAACTATGTGTATAATAATACATCAAATTTCTTATTATTTAAGTTATTTCCTTTTTTTGTGTTGTTATTCATGAATAAACAGTACATATATACCAACATGAAATATTTTTTTCTCCCTTTACGGTCACCCTAGAAAAATTACGGTAACTTTTTTTAGATATAGGTCGCTCAGAAGAATTGGAATCTGCAATAAGTAAATCGTTTTTGGGCAGTCGCATACGGCGAAAAAAATCGGCCCTCAAAGGATTAAAGAACTTGCGGAAAGGAATGATATTGTAATAAAACCAGCAGACAAAGGCAGGAGTACTGTAATCTGGGCTATAGAAAAGTACGAAAATGAGGCCTCCAAACAACTCAGCAACGACACCCATTACACAAAACTCCACTAACCCAACTTCAGACTACAGCAATGCTGTGCAAAGCACAATAGAGGAGCTCCTGTCAAGGGAACTAATCACACAATCTGAATATCGCTTAATGATGCCCAAGAACAAAGAAGCAGGCCGCTTTTATCTTCTTCCTAAAATACAAAAAGTTCCTGCCGAAGAAATATTTACAGCAGAAATCCCAGGTCGGCCTATTGTGTCTTATAACAACACACTTACCGAGTCACTATCTAAATTCTTAAATCACAACCTGTCAAACATCCCCACCGCCTTCCCATCTTTTGCTCAAGACATGCCGCACTTCCTTCGAATTACCGACGGCATCAAAGCCAACCAAATCCTTTCTGACCGTGCTATTCTAGTCCCTTTGTATGTTTCTGCCTTTTACACTAACATACCCATGAGTGAAGGAATGGAAGCCGTATCAAAATCCCTCGCAATCAATCTTCAAGCGCACGCTCCTGAAGTTTACTTGTTGCTCCTTAGGTTAGTTTTCATGCCCAACTATTTCGAATTCTATTCTATTCACTACCTGAAAACTTTCGGCACTAGAATGGGAACACCATTCGCTCCCAGATATGCGAACATTTTTACGGGACAGCTTGAAGCATACCTGCTGAAATCCTACCCTTTAAAACCCCACATCTGTCTTCGTTACATTGACGACACATTTATAATATAGGAACACAGCACCAGTGTGTTAACCAGCCTAATTAGCCATTTGAATCGCTTTGACCCGAGAATTAAATTTACTGCTCACCACTCTCCTGGTCAAATCAACTTCCTTGACATGACGGTCTACGTAGAAAACTGAAAACTGAGAACGACACTTTACTGAAAGCCTATGGATAGCCAGCAATATTTAGACTACAACAGTCATCACCTGTGACAATGCAAGCAAGGAATTTTTGTCAGACAAGCGAAGCAAATAAGAAGAATCTGCAGCGAAGACAATGATTATATCCACCAGCTAAATTACTTTAAAACAACGCTAGTAGAAGGAAACTATCCACAAATTGCTCTTGATAGAGCTTATGATGCCGTGTCAAGATTGAAGAAGCAGCCAGAATTACCTAAGAAACAGCCTACACCAGAATCTGACAGACCGCCAGCCTTTATAACAACATATTCTAATGCACTCCTAAACATAAACAACATCCTACAAAAATACCACCTAATATTATCAAGTAACGAGCATCTGAGAAAAGTGTTCCCGGATGTAGCAAGAGTTACCTATCGCTGCAAAAGAAACTTTAATGAATTGATATTGCATGCAAAAGTCAGCCAAAAGTCAGTCCCCTGTAATAAAAGCATGTTCTTTCCCTAGGTGCAAGACCTGCAGGCACCTTCAAAGTGACACTAAAATTAAAAGCACCGCAAATAGTTATACACGTGAAGTCAAAACTAGCTTTAATTGTACAAGTTTGGATTTGATTGATATGGTTGAATATTCCTTCCATAAGAAACAATATATCGGTGAAACGGGACAATCAATTAAAGTCAGAATAAATGAACACATTGCGCGGACGCAGCTAAAAAGCTTCTCAAAGCCGTCGCCGAGCATTTCAACCAACCAGGTCATAACTTTGATGAACTTAAACAGGGTGTCAACTAAGTTGACATCTCCGAATTCCCTCAATTTTCCAGGTTTTCCCTGAGTGCCTTTGCGAAATTCCCTGAGTGATGCAGAACTATGTTTTACATCAAGACAGGCTGAAACCATATCGCCCGATACTGTCACTCTCTAGTAAACATATGAAAAAAATTAAAAAAACAACTTAATCCAATTTGAATACTAAGCAGTAATGTTCATGTTATTAAAAATGAGAATAGAAGGGATGGGTTTGTAAAATGCAAAGCAAATAAAATGTCTTCGAAGAAAAATTGCAAATCAAGTCGGACATTCTCAAATACGAATAAAAAGGAGATGCATACAAAAGCAAATATTTTCGAATATGAGCTATTTCTATCAATTGATGGCAAGCTCAGTGGCATGAGGCCCGAACTTTGTCACAATTGAGATTCTCTCTCAACAGCTCGTAAGTCAACCTCAACTGTCCTGACATACTCTTAGCCCACGCACGATGCCTCGGTGTTATGTTTCACTGCTTTAAGTAGTTTATTTTGGTTTAGATCAAGGGGGACAACTGCATCTCGGCTTCGGGCGACACTCCGCTTTTTGAGCTCAAGCTCCTTCAAAACAGCGGCAGCATGCTTCCTTTCTCGTTCATTCCTCAATGCATAGGTCATTTCTGTTCTTGTCCTCCTTCCGCCACTTGTTCGTCCCACGGACCATTTGAAGCATCTTCTTGGTCAATTGCACAGTCCACATCCAATTTTTCGAACTCCCTAGGGGCCGTGAAAACGTCCAAAAAATCGGCCAGTTGGAAAAAATAAATGCAAGTCATTTACTGTCCTTAAGGGCTCAAACCGCCACAGGCACATTCGAAAACGCTATGAAGGCCTGTCGATACACATATTAGGCATATCGGTTCTCATACTATGACAGGAGATACTGGGTGCACGTGTATATAATTAATGAATAGATACTGTGTCCTGTGGCAATAGCCCCTTCCCACGCTTGTTATGCTTCACTGCAATACTTTTGAGTATGCTTCACCAAGCAACATTTCTGTAGAGAAGGGAAGCTGACTTTTGGGAACCACTATTATGCAACGCACCATGCTTTCCAAGCTTCCAAGCCAATCGCGAGGACCACAAAATTGGTGCCATTGCTGACAGCAGCGAATTCTTTCAAAGAAAAACATGGCACCCAACGACAAGAAGCTTAATAGCTAGGTCTAGTGTTGCTGCATTGGTGGCTACAGCTGCCAGCGAATCTGCGTGAGAGAGCGCCGGTTCGAGGAGGCGAGGTAATCAAAACGGCAGCAGTGGTGGCTTTGATTATGCCGTTTCGGATCTGCGGTCGTGGCAAAAAGTCCGGAAAATCGGACGGCGAAGGCTTCTTGAGTGCGAAATTTCAGACGTTCTGATACACTGACTCTATGGGGTACGGGAGTGGTGCCGTGAAGCTGTCCGAATTATTGGGCATCCCGAAAGTCGTTCGTTGACTCTACACTGGCAACTCCTCCAGCCGACGACAGGGCGTCAAAGACTATTAGTTACGATTGCTGTCTGTTACTCGAGCCAGCATTACCGCGACTTTCGTTCCCTTTCAATAAAATTACAGCTAATTTTCCTTGATAGAGGCACAAATTCCCTGAGCTTTCCCTGAGTTTTTCCAGACTACGCAAAATCCCTGAGAATTCCCGGTTTTCCCGGTCTTCCTGGTTGGTAGGCACCCTGTTAAACTCTACATCTTCTAGTCAAATTTCCGTTCTGAACGAGAAAGAAAATACAGAGAATCATACGTTATCCATAAGTTCAAAACATTGCAACTAATAGGCATAAACGTTTCAAAGGGAGGGTTAGAATTTATTCTCTATGCTAAATTTCAATCTACAGGCAACAACACTTAGTCTGGCTGCTTAGTGCTTTTTCGTGCTTTTTTCCGTTCTTTCCTTTTTTTCCCTTTATTTATTTATTTCATTTCAGTATATCTTTTAAATATTTTTTTTTTACGAGCACCGGTTTCTGCCGCTAATTCTATTATCTCTTTCAGAGACACGATAGCCCACGACCACCAGCGAAGCAGATAATAGAGGGCTGCTGTGCACGCCGTTGACGCACCAGCTGACACATGGCCATTGACCCGTGGCTGACAGATGGCCGTGTCACCGGCCTTGTGCACAGAACTCCTTTTATTTTTAATTCTACACCCTCGCCGCTAACAAACCTTTGCTCGCTGCCGCACCCACCCGCCTTCCCCCTCTACCCTTTAGAAGAACCACACCTATATATACTGTGGCGGGGAAAGCATATGTCGCCTCGAAAAAGACAAGTCCACTTGTCGGAACCTTGGCTCTCGCTTTCACATTGTTCTCGTTTTGCTCATCGTCATGCACACACAACGCCATCTTTCGAGGTGGCGCCACACATGGTACCCTGCACCCTGCAGGGTACCACACATCGCATATTGGGTACCAGTGCAGGGTGTACCACACATGGTACACCCTGCACAGACTTGCTGAATGAGCAACTTGAGCAATGGTGCAGTGGCTAACAAGTCTGGCTCCCATTCACACCTTGCCGTGGTAGTAGCATGTCTTCTGCACCGAATAGGTATTAGTGAGTAAGCTCATTTTCCTTGCACATATGGTGAACAACTTGTGCTGTTTTCTGGATTTCCTCTGGTTTCTATCATCTTTGGATTTTATTACCTTTCTGTTCAGTATTCTTTGGTGTTAACTATGTACCTTGTGCATTCCCCCTTTTAAGTGTGCTTGCGTGGTGAAGTGAAGCTGCCGCAGGTCTCAATGCAAACGAATGTTCTTGGTACGTACCATTTTCATCTTGCATCCGCTTGATGTGAGTAAATGCCTCTTCGGCTGCTGAAATAAGCCTGGCCCTGCGCTTCCGCACCCTCCGCTCATACTCGTACTCCTCGTAAAACCGATCATTGTGGCCTGATCGCCGTCCAGGCAGAACTGTCTGGTTTAGTGGAGCTTGGTCTTCTTCTGCGACGCCATCAACATCGTAGACCTGTGAACATGAGAACCACACATTTCATTACATGTGCTTTTTTTACTCCAGTACAACCACATGTGGAAACCTAACTGTAGGTGCTCCCTCTGGCGCTAACAGATTCAATGTCATTTAAAAACAAACTGCATAGCTGAAGTGGTTTCCAAAAGCTCATTTCAAGTGCAAACAAGAAAGCAACAGAAAAAGAGGGAAGAGAGAGCAAGAACCATACCTGACAAGATATGCCTAGCTACAGCTTTCAAATTTGAACAAATTTGTCAGGGCTGCTATTCTTCAATGACCTCATTTGGGGGCACTTTGACTTCGGTGTGGGATGACATCTGGTATGATGCCTCACTGGAGCGACAGGAATTCTGTTTTCTCCTTGCCCAATTAATTTAATCATTGCTTCAAGTTGGCAATTATTCTGGCCTTGCTCTGCAATCTCACAGACTCCTGGTTAGCTCGCACAGTAGAGTGACAATATTGGAATAGCATTGGCAACAAGTTCGATTCCCAGACCAGGATGAATTTTTCTTTAACTGCAAAGCTTTCTGAGAAACCTACACGGGTTTCTTTTTTTCTTTGTGCTACTGACAGGTGCACCACAATTTTTTTCCATCAAACAGTGCTTCTTTACATTGAAGATTTTTGCTATGCTGGTTTGCCTTAGCCAATCAACATCCACTGAAAGCAATTTCAGTAAAAGTAATAAATCAAGAATACATGCATATATGTTCTCTGTCTCTAAAATATTAAAACTGCAAACTTCGTGAAAGCAGGAAAACCTGAATCCATGTTGCGGAATGTCTGCTTTCAAACAAAATATAGACTGTGCGCTGAGTGGCTAAAGCAATGAAAGAGAACACAGAAGAACTGGAAAGCAGGCAAGTTTGTTGTGGATCCATAGCTGTACTACAGCACG
The DNA here is from genome assembly GCF_050947875.1 of Dermacentor variabilis. Classification (NCBI taxonomy): domain Eukaryota; kingdom Metazoa; phylum Arthropoda; class Arachnida; order Ixodida; family Ixodidae; genus Dermacentor; species Dermacentor variabilis. The sequence continues at coordinate 161,662,497 of NC_134572.1, forward strand.
TACTACTATGCTTATACTACTATATTATTACAGCGGATGCCCTATGTTTTCATCTCTCTTTTGTCTGTGTTCTGTTGCGCTGCCCACACACAGCAATGAATGTGAGTCCAATGAGAAATTTGTGAGTGGACACTACCTCTGAAAGTTTAATTTCACATTGTGCAAGTGTCAATTGCCTTAATAGAAGGTAATAAACTGAACACTATAATGGAATTCTTTTAAACATTCCAACAATACACCTTTTCCATTAATCACACAAAGTTAAATAAAAAGCAATGTTATAATGATGCTGGATGGGCCTTAACTGCAACCTTAATGAGTTCACATTGTCACACTGCAACATTTTTATATGGTGGCTGATGTACACATACTCAAAGATGGAAGAATTATATTGTTACTTTGACGGTGGAAACAAGTATAAAATTTAGGCAAAATGTTGAAGAAATCGAGCAGCGTGCAGCATATCACATAAAAGTTATAACTGAATGTGCGCTGAGGCAACACACAGCGTCATTGATTTCCAGCAAGACAGAAAGAATAAATGTTGTAATATTCTGCATAATATAAATAAATAAATAACATACATATAATAACATAAATAAACAAAACACGAAGTTATTCCTTTTTCTCCCCTACACTCGTGGCACTGGAATAGAACACAGCGAATCGTGCTCAAAATCAAAACCACAAGCAAAGTGAGATTGAAGAAGCATAATACACATGTGGGCTGCTTGGTTCACCACTTCCAGCGTGTGCCATTCACGACTTGGTTCATGAACAAGACTTAAGCAGAAAACAGCACGGTGCCGTCATCTGTCCCTTCCTTAATTATGTCCAGTTCTTTTGCTGTGTTTTCTGCTTCAAAATGAAGAAGCAGTCTTAATTCCTTTTTGACTTGATGGTGCAAAGGGGAAATTAACTTGCCTTGAAAGCCTGCTGCTGCTGCTGTTGTTGCTTTCGGTGGCGACTTGGAACAGTTTCCAGGTAAGGGTTGTAAATTGGAAAATCCTGCATTATGAAAAGAGAAGCTCAGGTTCCAGAAGTACAACAAAGCACACGGCAAAGTTCAAAGTGTGTGTGTGCGTGCATGTGCATGCATGCATGCTTTATTTCCACAAAACAAAATGCAGTACTGTGGAGGGAAAATTGAGAAAATAACTGCTCATGGCAGAAGAACCAGCCCCAAATACCCATAACACAAGAAGAGCAGCAGAGCATAAATAAAGTTTTTGTAATTGCTTAAAATTCAAGCACTATAACATACCATGCATAAACATCACAGATTAGAAAAACAAATCAAGATGCATAAAATAAAGAAGAAAAGAAAAAAAAGCATGACATCTCAATACACTTCCTAAGCTAAGATGATAGCGCACAACTCACATAGGAGAGAAAAAAAGCAAGAATATCAGGAGAACAACACACAATATCAATTTCGTTAACAAGAAGGTCATTTAGGAACCAAGGTAGCCTCAATAAAACTTGGTGCTGGGCTAATTGGTGATGCATTCCTTAAAACTGAAAGCAGCGCTAAAAAGGACGAACACACTGTGAAAAGACGACACAACGACTGTTCGTCCTTTTTAGCGCTACCTTCAGTTTTAAAGAACAAGGTAGCCTGGAGCTCAACATTTGAAATTCACAGTTAATGTTTGATTGTGGTATGTGCCAATACTCTGGACTTCTTGTATTGTAGGGAGCTTCGTGTTGCTTCAAGTTAGCCATACAAGTAATCTCGTTTATACTTTTTTTCTGCTCATTTTTATACGCAAGTACGAAACAGTACTTAAAAGGGGCATTTGCTTTCGGTCTCTTAAGTTCATAAAATAAAGATGCTGAAGAAAAGCCATATGGTTTGTTGCAAATAGTGTGATGAGCCTTCTTTTGCAGAATGTGCAATCTGTTGACTCAGTTCCAAGTTGTACCCCAGACAAGACGACAATAATTTAAATGGCTCAGAAAAAAATGAATTATGTATTAAGTATTTATTGGAATGAGAAAAGCAGTTTAAGGAATAAAGAATTTTCGGTTATGAGAAAAATTCACCGAAAGATCCTACAAATTACACAAGTTCACTTTTAGTGTTGTCCATTATTAAATCTTCCTTGAAAGTAATTTATCTGTTCTTAGTGCAAAATAACAGCACTTTAGTCTTTTCCAAAATAACAGTCAAACTGTTATCAAGTGACCATGTGTGCTTTTTATTCAAAAGTTCATTACCTCTTGTAATCAATTTGGCAGGGCAGCTAGATAAAAAGAATAACACAGTGTCATTGGCATAGACTACATAGCATGGATCCCCATCAATGTTTGCTAGATCATTAACTAAAACATTGCCCTGCATGATCTAGTGAAATTACGGCTTATTTACAAACTACCACAGTTATGTGCAGTTACATGAATAACCTAACCAAACTTATATATAAGCAGCTACTACGTTTCAACAGAAGAATTGCTCACAGACCTTTGTGTAATATTGTACAACTGTGATCAAGAGTGATCAACCAAGGAAGGTTGCTGGAGCCAACGTTCTGACCAGGGGGTCTACGTTTTCGTTAGGTTAGGGCAAGCAACCTGATGAAGACAAGGCCCCTTCTCAAAACATTAATTGGCTCCAGTGGCATTTGTTGTTCTACAAGAGTTGTACATTTAAACCCTCCACTTTCCTGTTAACTTCTGTCTTGTCTTGGACTGCAAAACTGTGGCAGGTTGCAACTGACAATCAGCCAAACCTTGGCTAATGAGGCCCACATAACTGGGAGATGAGCAAAACGAAAACAAGGTAAAAGCAGGAGCCAATGTTAGGAGTGGACTTGTCTTTTTCAAGGCCCTGAAAAAGGCAAGTCCACTTGTCGAAACATTGGCTCTCGCTTATTTTGGCTCTTGTTTTGCTCATTGTCTTGAATTTGCATCTACCGCCTTCCTCATGTTTTCCCCACATAATCGGGGTTATATAAATGCATTCAGCTTATCAGATGCTTAGCTTAGCTGAAATTACCCAAAATATAAGGCAATGCAAAGTGAAAGAGTACTGTTTAATAAACCAGGCATAGAGCACACTAAGGTGAAGAAGGAACAGCAAGAAAATAAATTATACAGCACTCTACAAATAAATTCCTTAATTTGTGTACAATGCAGTATCAAAAGGAAGTACCAGCCATTTATATTAGTCGCTGTAGTTTTCATAATTTGTGCAACTGCTCTAAACAGAGTGTTCCTAGCGTTTGTGAAAAAAGGTTAATAGCCCTCATGGTAGCAAGAATTCAAGCCATGACCAGTACAATCGTTTAGCTAAATGTTTGATGTGCAAGTGCTTTTGCAACTTAGCGTTGCCTCTCCAAGTCGGGAGGTTTGACTAATTGGTGAGGTTTAACACACAAAAACCAATGCAAGGCTTACAAGCGTCTTTGTGGCAGAGAAGTGTGGATTGATTTTAACTGCTTGGGGTTTTTTACCACGCAGCCAAAGGTCTCATTACATGAACGCCTTTGCTTTTTGCCCCTGTGGCTTAAAGATGCCCACTATCCTTGGTTAAACATTTTCATGCCTATTGCATGTAGCAGTCATTATTGTACCAACTGTCAAAGTCTGATCATTCCTCCCTGAATTCTCAAGCCCAAAGGAAACACATTCGTTTGTGCAGTACTGTACTGGTGAGAGAGAGGGTGACTGTGGAGAGAAAGAGGCATTATTTTCTACAGCCCTTTCAAGAGCACAGATCAGCACGACTGAATTCCATGCAGCATTGTTTTTCACCACCTCGGGGGTGGCTTCCCATACGCAAGGGGCTGACAGATATTTTGATTATAATAGCTCATTTTGAAGAGGGCACAAATGGATTTGAGCATTCTGAATGAACAAGTGATCATAACAATATCTGTTGCACTGGAGTGCATAACAATGCAGGGAACCCACAAGATATTAAAAATATAGATGTGCGTGTGGCTTTCAATTATGCCAGCACCATTCTCATTCAAAAACTGAGATGACTCTCGGCGACCTCACATGTGGAATTTTCTGCAATCTCAATATTTCATATGCCAAATTATCAATCATCCATGTGTAGCGACGGTCAAGTAAAGGTCGTTCAAATATATATATATATCATAAGATGCCAACAAACAAGGACACCAAGGACAAAACAGGGGAAATCGCTTGTACTTGCTAATTGAATAACAGAAATGATAAATTATGGAAATGAAAGTGGATGAAAAAGCAACTTATCACAGGTGGGGAACAATCACAAGTCTTCGCATTACGCATGCGATGCTCTACCAATTGAGCTACTGCAGCACAGTTCTGCCATCCACTTTCTGGGGTATTCGCGTGCTACTGTAACTAGAACTAACCTTGGGAGTGTCAGCCAGCGCCACCACTCACAAACCTTGGCAGCGGATGTGGAACATCCTTTCTGCAGCAGGCGTCATGAGTATGTGATCTTTTTGGCTGAAGGCAACTGGTCAATAAACCCACACGTGCTACCTGAAGGCATCAATGTTGCCGAATTCGAGACACTCGTCATGTAATGAATGAGAAGAAAGGGTTAACCGAGGGGCCTGATTTTATTATTCATAGCACAAGAAGCCAACAAACAAAGACACCAAGGACAGAACAGGGGAAATTACTTGTACTTACTAACTGAATTAAAGAAATGATAAAATAATAGAAATGAAAGTGGATGAAAAAAAAACTTGCCGCAGGTGGGTAACAATCCTACGTCTTCGCATTACACATGCAATGCTATACCACTTGAGCTACCGCGGCGCCGTTCTCCCACCCATTTTCTGGGGTATTTATGTGTTACTACATATATACATACATATATATATATTGTCGACGACCTCCTTCGCTCTTGCTTCACGTCCCACAAGTTCATGACGGCTTACCATCCACAGACAAATGGACTTACCGAGCGTCTCAATCGTACACTCACGGACATGCTATCAATGCTCATGTCTGACGATCACTGGGATTCGGACTGCACATTACCCTTCGTGACGTTTGCATACAATTCGTCGCGTCACAATATCACTGGTTTTTCTCCGTTCTATCTACTATATGGCCGTGACCCACTCCTACCTCTTGACCTGCTGCTCCCTTCTTATGCCAACACTACCATGTCCTATGCTCACAAGGCCATTGTTCGCGCAGCCACAGCACGTCACATTGCCCGTGACCGTCTTCTAGCGCCTCGGGCTATCCAAAAGCATTGTTACGACAGTCGTCGTCGGAATGTTCATTTCAGCCCTGGGTCACTTGACCTGCTTTGGTTACCCTCCCGTCGCGTCGGCCTTTGCAAAAAACTGCTGCCGCGATACGTCGGGCCATACCGAGTTCTTTGCCAAGTCACCAGACTCACATATGACATATCACCTGTGACTTCGACGTCTTCTACCCCTCCAAGAAATGATATTGTGCACGTTTCGAGACTAAAGCCCTATAACTCGCCCACTGATTCAACACCCTAGGAAGCATCGACACAATGCTTCTGCCGCCGGGGGTTAATGCCACATACGAGTCTGCGCCGCTGTGAACAAAAAGACGTTGGGAGGTGAAGAGGAGGTTGAAGTGTCTGGACCATTGGTTGATGGTGTTACCCTGTGTTGTGACTTTGGGGTGGAGGACGAAAGACGAACTCGTTACGTGGACGGAGAAGAAACAAAAAACTTTATACAATATTTACAGATATTGGATGATAGCGTACAGATAGCAGTAGGAGCGCATCAGACCGCCTGGGCGACTGCAAGCGACTCTCTGTCCTTACAATGGGCCGGTTCTCCCTTAAATCCCTTCGGCGACCCCTCATCGGCAGCAACCGGTTAGGGCGAATTCTCGTTGCCAAGAACCAGGTGGGGCAGGGTGATGACCTCGCCCACGTCGAATTCTTGATTCGCTGCGGAGAAATGGGAGCTCTCGTCGCCTCGTGGTAGCCACGTGGTGCATGTAGTATGGCAGCTCCCGTCGCCTCGTGGTCGCCACGTGGTGCTCGTAGTATGGCACAACACCTGGCTACTGAGCTACAAACTTCTAACTGTATATATTGTAAATAGATATATTTTCTCCCCGTAACAATGTGTGTGTGTGTGTGTGTGTGTGTGCGTGTGTGCGTGCGTGCGTGCGTGTGACACGAGCAGGGGATTGCAGACGGGAACAAACATGGTCGCCCGAACATTGCCTTTATTCTTCGTTTACCTCTTTCTCTTCTAGTGCATCGTACAGTCCTTGTGCAGTTCGTAACAGGCTTCCCCCATCCCCTGAGAGAGTGCGAGCAACAAGCAACATACGAGAGAACTAGGAGATGCTGATAAATGAAAAATAAAGATGCGCAGCTAGTTTAATTTCACACGTTAGTTCGGTAACCTTATCGGCTTCACAGAAAAGTGCAGCTGCCCGACCACATCTAACACAGCTCTGGTGGGTGAGGCTGGCTGTAGCGTACCGGGCGACATATGAGTGCCCCGCACGTGAATACTACTGGTGTCACAGCGTGTGCCATTGTCGCAAATGAATGAGGCAGGCGTGCCACATAGCATCGGTAGATCAGCTTACAGTTGATGACTTCAGAGACTGAATGGTACATGGTGTGGCCTATACTTGTGTCATGTATGTTATTTGTCAAGTTATTTTGACCTCAGTCCACTTTTCGCGGCTGGTAGACATGTGCTGCTGCTTGGTTCAATGGTTGTTGGACTATCTTACTCGAAAACGGTCCGTATCCTTTGCATCGTATTCTGTGGCTTCGCCGTTGAAGTTCTCGGTATAGGCACAGTCTTGATCATTGCCAAAGTCATCCTCGGCGACGTTTATTGCTGGGAAAATGTTCGTCTTTCAGTTCTGCTTGGGTTGTGTTGGCTTGCACATTGACTTCTTTCTTGTCATCATATCTGTGCTTTCGGTGCCGCTCTTTTTTGTGCTTTCGGCACTGAGGCTGCCGCAACGACATGACAAAAGGGCGCTTCACTAATTACACAGTGCGTGATGCTGCTTTGCGTGTGCGATGCTTCTGCACTGGCAGCATCTTGTTGAAGCATCGCAGAAGGAGGCTTGAGAGTCGCGAAGCAGCCAGATATCTAGATGTATATGGCTCTAACTTGTCTTCACCTTGAAACGTATGTGCGTTGGTGCTGGTACTTGTATTCCAATTTCTTCCTGGCAGTAAGCAAGTTGGCTTCGTTTCATCAGAATAAGTATCAGCTGCACTGGAGATGGGGCGTTGTATGACAGCCGTTAAAGTGTTATGTGACAAGAAACTCGCTGGCGGGCCGCGCGTACAAGACAACAGTGCGAGGGCGTCAAATGTAGAGAGTGCAGATGGTGAGGATGGTTCTGCGGACGTCATCATTACGTGGTATGCGTTTACGCTTCTTCTCAGGATAGTTGTCATTGATCTGGTCACACGTAACTTTGGTTGGAACTGATGATGACCGCTACGTGGAAACTGTGTGTGACTGCGGCAACCCAGTTGTAATGTTTCCAGCTGTTGGATAATGAGGGAGTCTGCAGCGTATACCTTAAATCCACCGATCATCTCTTCCTTGATTTTCTCCCATGATGCATACTTATCAAGTATGTGCATTAGGTAGAAGTGAAATGCCTCACCGGTGGTGTAGTCATTGAAGTTCCAACCTGTTCCAACCACGATACAGCAGATGCACGGCGCTCGAGGAGGCAAAGCCAGTCTTCTGCGGGCCCATCGTCCGCTCATCCAGTGTACTTGGGCATGTCCAAGGCTTGCAGTGATGCGGTCATGATGCTGATCAGTGTCGGTGGTGGAGCTGTGCGCTCTTGGTTCACGCCGTGGTGTTGAGTACTTGCATGATGATGTGAGGCCAATGAGGTGGCTGCCAGGTCTTTATCCTGTCGACTTGCGTGACGCGAGCAGGAGGTTCCGAACGGAAACACACATGGTCGCCCGAACACTGCCTTTATTCTTCGTCTACCTCTTTCTCTTTTAGTGCACTGTACAATCTTTGTGCGGTTCGTTACATATATATATATATTTCTTCCAGTAGCTCGTACAGTAAATAAACAAAGTGGGAGAGAGAAAATAGCAGCACTTGTGACTTTTTCAGGTCTGGTACAAGTCATGAGCCAGCGGGTGTTCATAGCATCTGCTTTTGTTCTCTGTAAGGAACACATAGTTGGGACCCGCCGCGGTTGCTTGGCAGCTGTGGTGCTGTGCTACTAAGCACAAGGTCGAGCGATCAAATCCTGGCTGCAGAGGGCGCATTTCGATGGTGGCAAAATGCAAGAATGCCCATTTCCCATGCATTGGGGGCACATTAAAGACCCCCAGTGGTCAAAATTATTTGGGATTTTGGCATCTAAAACCCCAGAATTCAATTGAATTCAATTCACATTGTTGGGAAAAGGTGGCATCAACTGCACTACTCCAGTTCTGTTGAAGTTGTGAAGCTACACTTTGTCAACTCTGAATATAGCTACCTGAAGATTTTCACTAAAGAGTGCCTTGTATTCACCAGCATAAAAGATATTTTTTCCTTCCCCAAGTGATTTAAGGCACCTTAAGAAAGTGTAATCACGCCAATGCTAGTTGAACTGAAATGACTGTACAGGAAAAACTACAACATACACTCAGAAAAAGTAGAAGTGTCACTTTGACAAGTACAATTCACGTGCCTGCTGATCCCATCGCATGTTTACATTATTGCATGACACAGTGGACAAAACCTCCTACTGTCAAACTGCGTGGCCTGTGAAATTATAAGTTTGGATGGCCTATATCATTCAAACTTGAAAATGAAAATGGTTATTAGAGGTGTACAAATAGTCACTTCTGAGACTGAATTGCGTACAAATCGAATAGTGTCAAAAGTGAATCAAATCGGATGTGAATGTTCAATATTTTTCAAATATTGAGCTGACCACTCTTAATACCAACAATATTCACAATGCTAGCAAGTTTCTGTTATTACACTGCATGCTAATTATGAAGTACTGTTTATTAAAAGCACAAATGGAGCATTAGGAGCAAACAAGAGGTTTGTTAGCATACTAATTACTCATTAGCGAGTGTGAATGATGGCTGCTTAGCCTAAAATGTCTGGCTCCTTGAGTGACATATAGTGTGCTCAACTACGTAACTTGTATTTTGTGTCTACGATGGCTGTAACAATGAAATTTATTGCCTAGTTGATGATTACAAGTATTAAAAAACGATTTTAAAATATTTTCATTTACAAACATAGTAACTATATTCAATCTAAAGACCAAACTGAATAGGGCAATATTCAATTCGTTATTTGAAAGTTTGAATTATTTGCACACTTCTAAGTGTTATAAGTTGCCACCCACCTGATAGTACTTCTCGAGCATCCACACTGCTGCCCTCTGTATGCTGAGCTGCCCGACCGCGTAGCTCCTGCTCTGCCCGTCGGGAGATCGCACAATCTTCACATAGTACTGCGGCTGCAGTTGCCGTATTTCTACGAGGATGACGGCCATGTAGTGAATGAAGAGGAGTGAGTCCACCAGGGACAGAGCAAACTGCACTATGCTCAGGTACGTCAACTCATAGTCCTGGTGGCGTCGCTCGTAGATGCGGACGCAGAAGAAAAGCCAGTAGGAGAAGATGAACACAAAGACAAGGGCCAGCACCACCGCCCTCAGGATGAATATGCGCGGCATTGTCGCCCGAGGCCGTCGAACGAACAGGGCCCAAGTGGCGACCGCAAGGATGAGAAGCTTGAAGGCGAAGCTGATGAGGAGGCCGTCGCACTCCGGTCCACACTTCTGCACTTTCCACTCTAGCATCTCGATTCGTGGTAGTGCCACCATCACTATAGGGGAGAGGAATGCCGCTAAGGACAGGATGCTCGTCAGCACGGTCCCCGCCCACATATGACAGCGAAAGAAGCCTCCGGGTGTGCCTTCAGGTTCCCGGCCGAGTCTCGACACGTCCTCAGCGCTGATTGAGCGCTCGCTCGTGTTTCCCGTGATGGCCGTCGTGTTGTCGCCCCAGTTGTCATCCTGTGGGAGGATCTGTACCTCGATGACCTCATCCCTGCGGTCCCCACCAACCTTAACCTGTGTGGGACATGACCTAGTGGAGCGATGCGAATGCCTTCGGCTGGCACGGTACGAATGCTGCGGGCCGTCGTCTTGTTTCTGCTGCTGCCGCTGTTGGTGGTGCTGCTGGTGGTGGTTCTGGATGTTGTTGCTGTGGTTATGGTGCCGGGAAGACGAGGACCTCCGCGACCGCTCACTAGGGCCTGATTTGACGGATTCGTTGTCGTGTGACATCTTGTAGTTTGGTGGCAGCTGGATCCCACCATGGACGTCCCCCGACCAGAGGGACATGGCCAGGCCACCGGGCCGTCACTGTCAGCCCAGCCGCTACTGCAGCCTCAGCTGCACTCCTGCAGAGGTTGAACAAGTGAAATTGTGTAGCTTCTCCTTCACATACTTTAGGCGTTGTGCTTCACAAACAAGGACATGCTGTAGGTGCAAGACCTTGCGGCAATGAATTGCAATAGCACTTCATTTTAAGAGAATACAAAGGTTATGATGGTAACTGCACAAGTCACAAAAGCAACAAGTCACAAATCACAGATGTGTTGGGACAGATGTGCACAACGTAATTTTTACAGCTGCATACTACAAGAACATTGCACATCAAATGCAATATTTGCAAGAAGTGTACTGAGAAATTATTCTTGTGCATTTTCTTTGTTTCTTTTTTATAGAAACAAATGAACTAACATTCCAATAATTACGAACAACATTTGTTCACCATAAAATTGGAAAAATTATCTATGACAAGCCCTGGGCAGCCAATAGAATACCTTGCCCTACTGACGTCATTAGGGCAATTTGCGCCAAATGGGTAGGGGAGGCTGAAAATTCAGCCAAACAGTGTGCTGTGATTGGCAGCGATGTACATTTTTAAACCCTTATAATAAATTACATGCTTTACACGGGGAACTTAGATGTGTCAATTAATGATTAGAAGGACCTACTCTAACAACTCAGTATGTTTGTACAAAATCGTCAAAATCGATTCGGGGTCCCTTTAAGCTTTGCCTTTAAGAGTGGAATGCCCACATTATTGAAGGATCCCTGACTGCTTCTCATGCTTCCCGGCAAATGCCGCTTATGTAACCGTAATGTTTACTGGGAAACGCTGGCGGCGAAAGCTATGCACGGAGGAGAGCTTTCTGGCAGAAACATGTCCTCTTGGGTGGGCCGATCCCGGAGGTAGTGTACAGCCTCACCAAGAAATTTACATAATTTTCAAGTTTCTGTTATTGCTCCACACTTTCAGTATTTCAGTCTGAGAAGATTTAACATAAAAGGCATGCACTGCCGGTGCTTTGTTTCATAACATTTCTTTGTGGGCTGTCATTCTCAAAATTCTGAGGAATAACTTTGTCAAGAATGTAAGACAAGGTATCAGCAACTTTAGTGATAAAATGTGTGCCAGTATGACCCACATATCCTGCATGTCATATAGCAAGGCGTGGCATATACATATACCTAAATTTACACGAATTTTCACTCACAGGACACTGATGCTGGACACCGACACAGGATTTTCTGCAACATGGGGCTTTAAGGTTATCGCAATAATACAGAGCTTTCATGTTTGATATTCTTGCTCACCAGCTCAAGTTTCCTTGTCTGAAGTGAACCTTCTTTACCATATGAGAACAGAACAGAACCAGCAGATTTATTTTTTTTTTTCACTCTGAAGGTAGGCATTAGCTAAATCTTTTAGTTGCTTTTTTGCACACAGCAAATGTCCTATCCTGAAAGCTCTGTACATTTACATACATGCCTGCAATGCTAATGAACGAGTGAGTTCAGTGATAGATGCCACATACTTGGACAAAATGGGCAAAGCTGTGGCAGAGATTATTAAAAGGTGGGTGCATGACTGACAGTATAAAGGCAGCAAACATAAGATGAAAAGAATGCGACTTTTTCAGAGCAACAACATAGTTTAGGATTCAACAGCTCATCAGCATAAATGATTGAAAGGGCCAATTGAAGCTGCCTCACCTCAAGAGGGGTGCACGCAAAAGTGCATTCTTCCATGGACTGATATATAAATATATATATATATATATGTGTGTATATATATATATATATATATATATGCATGGCACGTACACACCAACCTGCTGACCGTGAGAAATGTGTCATGAGCAACTGAGCAATTCAGTCAACAAATGAAGGCATCATCTGATCTGTCCCTACTTCATCTAAGCATTCGCAGCCTGCAGAACCACTATGACGCACTGCTTCATTTGAATGCATCTCTAAAGTGCGCATTCCATGTGATTGCCTTATTCGAAACTTGGCTCAGTAACTGCTCTGACATTTCTTATCCTAAACTAGGCTACTAGCTTGAAATGACAAACAGATCGAACTTCGTTCTCAGATAAAGTGTGCCCTGTGCCGTTGCATGGAGGTGTAGCACTTTATATCAAAGCATCAATATCTTATTTTGACAGGTGCGACATTGCCATTATGTCAGACTTATATGAAACTTTGTTTATTAAAATTCAACCTGATCGTACCACAAAAGGCTTGCTACTATACAAGACTAAAAAATGATGATAGGTGTCATATATAGGTCACCTCTTAACAAAACAACATTTTTCACAAGAACTCAGAAAGCTACTCGAGACCTACAATGAGACTAACACACGTCATTTTATTGGGCGATATCAATACTGATGTCACGGAAAACTCTACTAAATATTCTTAAACTGATTTACTTGCTTGCGAGGCCTGTTGCAACTAATAACATTTGCCACTTGTATAACAAGCTCGCAACAAAGTACACTTGATCACATCACAAATAGTCATTCATCACCAATATTTGTAACAGGCACCATCTCATGTGACATTACTGATCATTTGCCATTATTTACAATATAAAATTCGACTAATCAAATAAAATCTAAAGGCACATGCTCAATTTACAACAAGAAAAAGATTTTCCACTCTTTAGCATGTAAAAACTGCCAAGAAATGTATTCTGCCGGATGAAACTGAGGATAAATATATTGCACTCATAAACATTTTGCAACGTCACAGGACAGTTAGGGAGACCACTATCATAATTATCAGAGCTAATTACAAACACAAACAATAGATAACTACTTCCCTTTTGTGCTAATCACAAGAATGACATGTATAAACAGTTAAAGCGACAAGTGCATAACGCTAACCTCGAAGCTAGGTAAGCTAGGTATAATCATTACAACAACCACCTAACTAAAATTTCAATATTTCTAAACAAAACTACTTCAATTCAATAACAAGTGAATACTGACAGTAAGGCAACGTCGATAGTTATTGAAGCCCTCAATAAAAGAAAGACAGACAACACTGTGCCAAGAATTCCTGATGATGTTACACTTACAGCTAATAATACTGCTATAAGCAATGGTTTTAATGACTGATTTGCTAACATAGGTACTAGCAAAACAAAATTTTTTTGCAGCAACACGTGTACTTTTCTTTCAGGCGCAAAAAATCTGAATTAATTTTTCCTTCACCCTGCAACTAATGATGAAATTAAAAAATAATTCTTGGATTGAACAAAAAAGAAAACGCAGTCAGTAGGTGACGAAGGCACATCACTTGAACTTGCAAATAACTTCTCTACACTTTTAGCTCAATCCTTAGCACATGTTATCAATTATATTGTTGAAATTGGTTGGTTTCCTTTAACATTAAAGATTGCCAAAATAATTTGTCTTTAAAAAAAGTAACAAGATAAAACTCACAAATTACCAACCAACTGCCATACTGTGAGCATTTGCCAAAGTTGTCGAAAGGGCATTGTATTGTAGGCTCGATAATTTTTTTGAGAAACATAGTTTATACACACTTTATCAATACAGCTGTAGGACGGCAAAATCAACAGAACATGCCCTACTTAATGTTGAAAAAACCAAGTTAAAAATAGAAAATAAATTACTTAAAATAGGTACTTTCGTTGACCTCACAAAGGAATTCAATATACTTAACCTTGGCATGTTGCTAACGAACTTAGAACACTACAGAATATGCAGGATGATAACACTCTTGTCTAAGTACATAACTAATAGAGAGCAATATGTACATGTAAACAGCATGTCATCATTACAATGTACAATGAATAATGGTATTCTACAAGGACCAATTCTAGGGCCATTTTTGTTCTTAACTTACATTAATAATCCACCATCTGTTATATCTGAAGAATGCATCCTTTATGCAGACAATACTAACATATTTATAACAGTGAGAAACGAAAATGTACTATACGGTAAAGCTACGACAACCCTAAAAAGTTATCATTATGGCTTCATGCAAATAAACTTCTTGCTAACACTGTCAAAAGTAACCATGTTATCTCTGTCCCTAAAGACACTAATTTTATGTCTAATAACTCGCTTGTAATGAATAACACGCCATTAGAAAGAGTCAATTGTACAACATTTTTGTGTCCACTTCAACAGGCAGCTTTCGTGCACACACGTGTGCATGAAACAACACTTTAAGATTTAGAGGAATATACCTTATCTTTATAATTACATTACATTTTCCTATTAAAGGGATTGTTAACATCATATTATTCTTTCATACCTTCGCACACTACATATGCGATGGCAATTTAAGGATTAACCTATCAGACAATGGTGAAACCCCTTAGAGCAGCATGGAACACAGCACTACATGCTCTTCTTATAAAAAGAAAATATTGTTTCATATATACTTATGGATTGCTAAACATACAACCCACAACAGTTTGAATCAATTATCATGTTTTACTACTTGCTTATAAATGTTTATGTAACACTGTTCTATACCCGTTAATAATGTTAACATATCACAAAGCCCAGACTATAGTCTACCTCGACTGTACCATTATGTTTACCCTACATATGGACTAACTACGGATTATATTCATTTCCTTACATTGCTGCGAAACTGTGGAACACATTACCATATAACATCACATCATTCACATCAGCTTTATACACAAGAGCAACTTCTTCAAGTTCATCATCTTAATTTACAATAGTAACCATGTTAATGAAGAAAAAAATTTTTCACCTGCATTTGTAATAAAGCCATTGTAATATTTGTATTTGTTTTGCCTTGTAATTCACTTCTAATCATGAAAGAAGGCAAGACATGCAGACACGGACACAAGAGGACCAGATAACATACAGGGTGTTTGTGTAGCTCAAATGTCTGTGGTTCTAAGCTTCACTTGTAATCATTTAGTTAAAAAAAAAACAGACCCCTGCTACAATCCTTTCATGGGCTCTGGGGTCTTGCCTGTATCATTACATGTATCAGAAACCAAAACTGATTGATTGATTGATTGATTGATTGATTGATTGATTGATTGATTGATTGATTGATTGATTGATTGATTGATTGATTGATTGATACTATGGTGCCTTCAGCATTTGTGCAAGCATCTGGTTTGCCCTGCCACAACCAATGTGTTACAACTGCAATACATGTACATGAGCGAAAGACATAGTGGCTTAAAGGTAGCACTATAACACCACTATGTTCACGTACGGCATGTCTTTGGCTTTGAAACACTGAAAGGCCCTTGCTGGTAGCCTTGGTTTATTGCAGCACACAATTGGTTGCTAATTGCAATAATGACAGCAGCGTCATCATCACCAGCAGCAGCATATTTTATGTCCGCTGCAGGACGAAGGCTTCTCCCTGCGATCTCCAATTACCTCTGTCGTGCACCAACCGATTCCAACTAGCACCCGCAAATTTCCTAATTTCATCACACCATCTAGTCTTCTGCAATCCTCTACTACGCTTCCCTTCGCTTGATACCCATTCTGTAACCCTGTAGGTCCAACAGTTATTTAACCTGCACATTACATGACCTGCCCAGCGCCATTTTTTTCTTTTAATGTCAATTACAATATTGGCTATACCCGTTTGCGCTCTGATCCAAACTGCTCTCTTTCTGTCTCTCAACATTATGCCTAGCATTCTTCCATCGCTTTTTGTGTGGTCCTTAATATGTTCTCAAGCTTCTTTGCCAGTCTCCATGTCTCTGCCCCATATGTCATCTACGGTAAAACGCACTGATTGTAGACCATGCTTTTCAATGATAGCCCAAGTAACCATGGATATCCGGCCAACGTCCGATGGGTGTCCTATCCGGATATTCAGACTGTCCGCTGGATATCGATGAATGTCTGACGTACGTCCAAGGGACGTACCTGGGAAATCCAAAGGTAACCGCTTTGCTCGTCCATAGTACGTTGTATTTCAGCAGGGGTAAAATAGAAAATGCACATGCACTTAGATTTTGGGACATGTTAAAGGAGATCACAGTGTCAAAATTAATCCACAGTCCACCACTATGGCTTGCCTCATAATCCGAGTGTCTAATACTTCTGCCACAATGCGATGTGCCATGTGAGGAAATGACAACGCTCAACCCTTTAAGAGGTTATAAAATATGGCACACAACAACATCTCAAGCAAACACCTCTCCCTGCGTGTTCTGTGTACTACGCAGACAAACAACAGTGGTGCACGCAAGGTAGCATTTAACATCAACTCATCACTCTCGTGTTAGTCTAAATGTTGAAGAAATTAAGCTTTAGCTGCCAACACTGCCACTAATTATTGTCAATGAAAGCATCCAGCATGGAAAGCTTCGCTTAGATCGATTATCACAGTGCATGGGATCTACATATTTTTCTTCTATGAATTTCCTTTTCATGATCAGGGTTCCCTATAATTAATTGACCTAGCTAAACGTACTCCTTCGCAGATTCTAGAGGCTGACTGGCGATCCTGAACTCTTGTTCCCTTGCCTGGTTATTCATCATTATCCTTGTCTTCTTCCTATAAATCTTAAACCCCACTCTTACACTCTCTATGTTAAAATCCCCAATCATTTGTTGCAACTCGTCTGCAGTGTTGCTGAATAGAACAATGTCATCGGCAAGCTGAAGGTTGCTAAGGTATTCGTCGTTGATGCTTACTCCTAAGCCTTCCCAGTTTAATAGTTTGAATACTTCTTCCAAGCATGTACTGAGTAGCATTGCAGAGATGGTGTTTCGTTATCCGACCCCTTTCTTTATAGGTATCTTCTGACTTTTCATGTCTAGAATTAAGGTAGCTATGGAATCTCTGTAGATATTTTCCAAGATATTTACGTAAGCGGTCTATACTCTTTGATTACGTAATGCCTCTATGACTGCTGGTATCTCTACTGAATCAAATGGCTTTTCGTAATCTATGAAAGCCATATAGAGAGGCTGATTGTAATCTGCGGATTTCTCGATTACCTGATTGATGACAAGGATACGATACATTGTAGAGCATCTGTTCCTGAAACCTGCCTGTTCCCTTGGTTGACTACAGCCCAGTGTTGCTCTTATTTTGTTGGAGAGCATCTTGGTGAATATTTTATGTACTGGGAGTAATCTAATGGGCCTATAATATTTCAATTCTTTAACGTCTCCCTTTTTGTGGATTAGTATAATGTTTGCATTCTTCCAGATTTCTGGGGCCCTTGCAGTGAAAAGACACTTCATAGAGAGAGCCGCCAGTTTTTGAAGCATTATGTCTCCTCCATCTTCTCCTGCCACTCTTTCTCGTTTCATGTCTTGTGAGGCCCTTCGAACCTGATCGCTAGTTATAGGAGTTTCTGTAGCCTGTTAATTACTGTTTCTCATGGAGATATCCCGACTCCTCTGGGTATTGTACAGGACAGTATAGAATTCTTCCACTTCTTTTACGATATCTTTGAGATTGCTGATGATATTACCCTGCTCATCTTTCAATGCATACATCTTGGTTTGTCCTATGCCAAGTTTCTTTCTCACTGATTTCAGGTTGCGTGCATTTCTTACGGCTTCTTCAGTCTTTCTCACATTATAGTTTCGAATATCACTTATTTTCGCCTTGTTGATCAGTTTTGATAGTTCCGCAAATTCTATCTTACCTCTTGAGTTGGACACTTCCAATCATTGTTGTTTCTTTATTAGGTCCTTTATTACTTGGGAGAGCTTGCCTACTGGTTGCCTTGGTGCCTGGCCTCCCACTTCAATTGCTGCCTCTGAAGCCAATCTAGTTACAGTTTCATTCATTAGCTCTACGTCAGCATCATCTCTCTGTTCTAAGGCTGCATATTTGTTTGCAAGTACCAGCCCGAATTTGTCTGCTTTTACCCTTACTGCCTCAAGGTTGACCTGTTCCTTCTTGACCAATTTTGCACTTTCTCTCTTCAAATTGAGGTGAATCCTAGCCCTCATTAACTGGTTGCCTTACTGGGTATTGTACAGGCCAGTATAGAATTATTCCACTTCTTTCACCTATGGTCACTGCGCTTTACCTTACATATCACTTCTACATCCTGCACTATGCTGGGATCAGCAGAAAGTATGAAGTCAATTTTATTTCTTGTTTCACCATTAGGGCTTTTCCAGGTCTACTTTCTGTTGCTACGCTTCTTGAAAAAAGTGTTGATTATTCGAAGCTTATTTCTTTCTGCGAATTCTACCAGCATCTCTCCTCTAGAGTTCCTAGAATCGATGCCGTGGTTGCCAATCGCTTGTTCCCCAGCCTGCCTTTTCCCCACTTTTGCATTGGAGTCGCCCATTACTATAGTATACTGAGTTTGCACTTTTCTTATTGCTAATTCAACATCTTCATAAAACTGATCTACTTCCTCATCGTCGTGAGTGGAGGTCGGAGCGTAGGTTTGTACTACTTTTGATCTATACCTCTCATTAAGTTTGATTACGACTACAGCTACCCTCTGATTAATGCTGTAGAATTGGTCAATGTTGCCCGCTATGTCCTTATGGATTAGGAACCCTACCCTGTATTGCTTCTTATCTGGGGACCTCTATAGCAGAAGAAATGGGCATGGGCAGGACACGTAATGAGGAGGGAAGATAACCGATGGTCATTGAGAGTTACGGAATGGATTCCAAGGGAAGGGAAACGTAGCAGAGGGCGGCAGAAAGTTAGGTGGGCGGATGAGATTAAGGAGTTTGCAGGGGCAACATGGTCACAATTAGTACATGACTGGAGTAGTTGGAGAAGTATGGGAGAGGCCTTTGACCTGCAGTGGGCATAACCAGGTTGTTGTTGATGATGATAGCAGAAGACGTCCGTTATTTAGCAATGTATAGGCCCAGTTCTTCTAATCTCACTAAGGCCAATGATATCCCAAACAATGTCTGATATAGTTCCTCAAAGAGTGCTGCTAAGCTAGCCTCACTCGACAGAGTTCGGCTGTTAAAGGTTGCCAGGGTGAATTTCCATGAAGAGCAGCATGCTCACACATAAAGCTCCCAGAATATTAAATATGATTGTATTTCTTTGCACACCCTCACATACTTTTCTGAATCTGGCTACCTCACCTTGAAGCTGTACCAATGCAAAGAAAAAAAAAGAGAGAGAGAGAAAAATTGGAGGATCCCGCACATGCTATACTGTATAATTGTCTATTCGGGCATATATCCAGCGGTCCAAGTATACTCGGCAAGACAACAGTCACCAACACCAACAAAGTGGGGCTGAAGAGCAAAGAATATACTGTTCGTTAGTTTTCAACTAAGAATTCCGTGGCACTTTACAGGCTCTACCACGGCTCGCAAAAAAGGAGTGCCGTAATGGTACTCTCTTTGAAGTTCAAAAAATGGTTTGATCTGGTTACATTACCAGTAGTAAGCTTTCAAAAAATATAGAATTCATTCCTGCATGATGTATGTACCTATTAGGTCTTACAAGTAATTGATCACGCTAATATTGGTGAGATAGCACATATCATTCCCAGCTATATATGTTGTCATCGCCCTACATGTCCTCACAATAAACACACATTCTTCTACACACACAGTGATATCATAATTTCACAGACAGCCATGACATTTTTTACCGCTGCGTGAGCAGAGATTTCTGTCCTTCCAGGTGATTTTACTGAACTTCGCACACGCGTGATGGGAAGAGCATCGCATGCGTAATGTGAAGACGTGGGATCATTCCTCATCTGCGGCAAGTTGTTTTTTCATCCACTTTCATTGCCATTATTTTTTCATTTCTTTCAATTCAATCAGTAAGTACAAGTAATTTCCCCTATGTTTCCCTTGGTGTATTTGTTTGTTGGATTCTCATGATATGATTAATAAAAATCGGGCCCCTCTGCTAA
The DNA here is from genome assembly GCF_050947875.1 of Dermacentor variabilis. Taxonomy (NCBI): domain Eukaryota; kingdom Metazoa; phylum Arthropoda; class Arachnida; order Ixodida; family Ixodidae; genus Dermacentor; species Dermacentor variabilis. The sequence goes on from NC_134572.1 coordinate 161,682,676, forward strand.
CTACCTTTCTTCTCGTTCTTACATAACGAGGGTCTCAAATCCGGCAACATTGGTGCCTTCAGGTAGCATGTGCAGGTTTATTGACCAGTTGCCTTCACCCAAAAAGATCATGGACTCTTAACGCCTGCGGCAGAAAGGATGTTCCACATCCGCCGCCAAGGTTTGTGAGTGGTGGCTCTGGCTAACACTCCCAAGGTTAGTTTTAGTAGCAACACATAAACGCCCAAGAAAGTGGATGGTGAAACCGCGCCGCGGTAGCTCAACTGGTTAGAGCATCGCACGCGTAATGCGAAGACTTATGGTATCTTCGACTGGTCGCCTGTATGCCCCGAAGCAGAGTCGGGTAGATCGGTCGTTTCCCGAGCTCAAAGGTAGGGGACAAGCGTGCAAGCCGAACGTGCGACTCGCTCTCGGAGGAGGAAATTGCTGTTGCGAAACCACGTGACTACTGCCAACGTCCGATGTTTCGCCTATCCAAAGCTCCCGGCGCTGCCCGAAAAACTGGCGGACGTGCCGGCGGGACGAACGTTCGTCGAGACGCCAGCATGCAGTGGCCTAGGTTGCCAAGGTTACGGTGGGCCGTCCCCAACAGCAGCGACGCGGCGCTGAGATGACGTTTCAATCTCGATGAATGCTCCGACGACAGGGCTCGGAGCGCCTCAGAGCGCTCCAAGATAGAGGAGAGCAATCGAGAACCAGCCGAACCGCAGGGCGCGCACCCTCTTTCAACCAGCCGAACACAACGCCGCTCGCGAGAGCGCTCCAGAGCGCTCAGAAACGACCAGCCGAAGATAGCATTATGATCGTTACCCACCTGCGGCAAATTGTTTTTACATCCACTTTCATTGCCATTAATTTATAATTTCTTTAATTCAATTAGTAAGTACAAGTAATTTGTAAATATGTTTTCCTTGGTGTCTTTGTTGGCTTCTCACGATATAATTAATAAAAATCGGGCCCATCGGTTAACCCCCTTCTCGTTCTTAATGAACTACGCAGAACAAGAGACGCGAAAATGTAGCCACAGTTTTTGGCCACAAAGCTTCCACAAGGAGCAGTGCGGCGGTAATGCGGCGTCACTGTCGCTGTGTTTGGCCCGGATAGCGGTAAAAGCCAACAATCCGGAATTTGTAACAGCGGTGTTGTGGGGACGGGGTATCGAACACGCGACCTCACGCTCCACAGCGCAGCACGCTACTGATGTAGCTACGGAGTCAACTTCGTCCCAGCCTCACAATCGAAGGAGTGGCCTTTCGTGCATGAACTTGTGAAACAAAAGCTGCAACTCAGATTTACATACCGTGCGCGCATGTCATGGCCAGCAGTATGAGCAAGGGCACAAACTCTTGACACAACGCGCTGAGTTGGAGCACCGTACTCGGCATGACATCAAACCATGACCTCCAAGACGTGCGCGCCAATCGCATTCGAGACTGCGGTGCAGGATCTCGGAAGCCGTGATGCACGTACGATAGTTCTGTAAGCTGTCAGCAGACGGCGCTAGCTCCCTGGCGCCGTCTGCTGACAATCCGCCTCTTTCACGGCGCGACGGCGCATGCGCCCTGCCCTAGCGGGTTAGTCGCGAAAAGTTTTGGAAGGGACGCGCGCGCGCGGCCGCGCGGCCAGATATCGGGGGAAAGTACCCCCGGAAAAAAAAAAAAGCGCTTGGACGCGCGCTGTTGCAAACGCTCGTGCCATGTAAAGCCTGGGATACATGGAGCGAAAAGCCGGCGTCCAGGCGGCGAAAAACGCCCGGCGTCGAACGCTCGCCCCTCGGCGTCCAAAAATTTGACTCCCGCCGGCTATCCGGACCGATCGGAAAAACCGACGCCCGGCGATCGACGCCGGCGGAAGTGGCGGGAGTGCCTCTCGTGCTCACCAGGCGTCGCGACGATCGTTCTCCCACCGACTTCCGGTATCCGCCGAACGTTTTTGTGTGTTTTTCCTTTTTAGCTGGTGCCTCCGTGGGAGCGTCCGTCGCGCGGCCGCGCTGGAGCGACGGAATGTGGGCGTTTGCGCTTGTTTGGACGCGCACTTTTGGTCTCTCTGCGCGTGAAAAGGACACCAGCGATCGTTACAGCCGAATATTGAATCTTTCAGAGCATTAAATGAAGAGTACAAATTTGTGTATACATATTTTTCATCTACAAACTTAAGTGACGTGCTCACGAAAGAGATAATTATATATGCGGTACAGTTTTCTTACCAAGCCTTTCAAAAATTGCAATTACTGTGAAATATCCTGCTTAAAACCTTTATTCTGCGTAAGTGTTGATTATTACTCAAAATGCAGGCAAATAAGTGACAGCAAAGGTAAACTTTGCCCATATTTACAACGTCAAATTGCAGTAAACTCGGCGGACTCCAATAAGTACATCATGGAAGTCTAAAAAAAAAGAATTGTTGCCGATGTGCTCAATAACATTTCCTCGTTTTAAGAAGTTAACTTTCGTCGGGGGTGATGGGGTATTAAACTCTTTGAAATCACTGGTGACGCCAACGTCACTATAACCGTCGCGTGGGTGCTATGAGCTAGCAGTGGCTAATCAGAACTAATATTTCGTCTTTTCGCAACTCTTGGTGGTGCTTGATCACACAGATTGCGTTCTTTTCTTTTCCAAGTAGCAGGCTTCTATTCATACTCTGGAACATCGGGGAAGATTGTTAATGGCACCGCATCGTTTTTCGACTGAGGCACATCGCGTGGCATATCGACTGGCTATAGCACGCTTCTAAGCATCGCTCGCAGATTACAGTGGCATCATCCAAATATTTGTCACCACCTTTGATGTTTCGGCCCCGTTGTTGCAGTATCTTATTTTTAGTGCTGCGAAAAAGACTATGTCGTTGTGCAATACTCGTGCTCAGGCACCACTCGCTCCTGTCGGTGCCCGCACACTGAAAATATCTTGCACTTATCGTGTCTGAGAAGACAGAGCGCTCAACGCGTACGGTGACGCACAGAAACAACCCACTATTATTAATGCAACCGCTGCCAAGAGTTATTTCCAAAAATGGCCGGTAGCAAGAATGAAAAAAGAAATCAAACGTACGAAAGTAAATTAAAAAAAATGCGTACACTAAATAATGTAACTTTTATAAATTGCTGACTTCCGCGTCACAGGTTGCACATACTGCTGTCGGCGTACGTATAGAAAAGGCGACGCTAGCAAAGATAGCATACAAAGGGACAACTGAAACTGCTACGCTAAAAGCCTAATGAAATCCAGAAGGGTACACGGCAAGCTGTATGCCCTGAGGTGAGCGGCAGACGAAACTAATGAGACACATATGGTGACGCACGGCACCGGGGAGCGTCCAAGGAGCGCACATGTGAAGATAGCAAAGCATTCTGTTTCCACGTGAAATGCCGAAAGGCATGAGAATAGTTTACAGAGAAAGCGGGTGTTCCAGACAAGCCAAGCGTTGGTACGAAGAGAAAGCGCCCACTCGGTATACGGTTCTCGCGGATACCAGAGGTGCGCGGATCCGAGTGCTCTAGGGACAGCACTGTAACCATGGCAAAGTCATCGAAAGCAGCGAGACTAGAATATAATGATAAGCTCATTTCAGCAGTACAAATACGTGGCATAATTTGGGATTGTGGTCGCCAGGACTACAAGGACCAGCGAAAGAAAGCTGCGGCATGGGCAGAGATCATCGCCGATATCGGAACCGATCCGGAAGGTAAGTTCACAATGTTGGCACTGATGAAAACAAATATATATGCGGAAGTGATCACCCGATGATACCACCCCTTGTGCTTTCTGTACACGACCGCGTTGATTTGCATATTCGTCGCGCCCCCTTATTGTCGTTCTAATTGTAGGATAGTTATATAATTCTTGCGCCCTTGATGTCCCATCAAACTCGTTCCTTCTGCTTTCCTGTTGTTTTATTTCTTTTTCATTCCCCTTTATCTCAGTATATAGTTTTCAAAACCAGTGTGCGATCTATGTGTGCGTGCACGCACGGAATGTTTTGGGCGCCAGGACGAGTGTATGGGTGCAGCAGCTTCAGGCGCTGTTTACACCGCGCGTTTAGATTAGTAACTATTCTAATTTTTTTTACCAAGTTATTTTAGGATCACGCTCGGCTGCGACGCGCAAACAGATGAGCGATGCGCTTCTATGAAAACCACAGTTGAAATCGATGAAAGTTTAGCTTTAATCAGAGTGGGAAATATCCATTCGGCCACATGTTGTTTTGCTGTGAACTTGTGATGAGTTATAAATACGCTTAATATTAACGCGTCCCTGCATCCAGGTTCAAATGTCCAAGCAAGGTGGAAGAGCCTCAGGGACACATTCAGGAAAAAATACCGCGTTTGGAAGGATGGCGCACCCAGTGGCTCTGGAGCGAGCGAGTCAAAGCATGTGCGCTGGCCGTACTTCCACCAGCTAATGTTCCTGAAGGACCAGATGGATATTGGCAGGTGTGTACATTTATTGTTTGGGTGGTATGTGTTAATCAGATACAAATGCTGATGAGGCACCTGATATTATTTCATAATATTTGCGATGTTGACTTATTTCGTTGCTGGCTATTGAACACTTGATTGTCAAATGATAGACAGCATTGTTGACCAAGAAATAAAATCAGGCAAGTTGGTCTGTCAGCTAGGGAAACTGAGTTGAGCTAAAGGGACAAGGTTGATAGAGAATGGTAACACACGACGATGTGTGTTTTTATGTCCGTATACTCGTTCTTTCACATGGTAGAACCAATGTCTTTATGTCTTCCTTTTTCCCTCGAACAGTAACGGAATGGAACAGCCTAGCCTATAATAAACTTCTCAGCACTGACTCAATAGCGTCCATTACTATCTAATATTAGTGCTTGTTCTTACGAAATCTCGTTTCAATTTGTATCGTTGTGCAATATTTATTGATTGGCGCGTTGTAGTAATTTTGAATTATGCACTCCTCCTTTTTTTTTCTATTACATTTCCTGTGCTTTGAAATTGTGCTTGTGAAACAGCGTTTCAATTTGTATCTGCCACTCTCTATGCATTATTTAGAGGTGCTTTACTCATTATGTAATTGTACTTTCTATTACATTTTTCCGGAGCTTTTTTTACTCCTTCGTCAATCTATTGTGTTTACTTTTTATATGTACCTTTCCCCTCCTGCCTGGGCCTTCTAAGGCCTGCAGTATTCCTAAATAAATAAATAAATAAATAAATAAAATCACTCAGTTTCCCAACTTTGCAAAACATTGTCTCTTGCCTATTTGTATATTGAAAATTGGGTGAGTTAATGTTGGTTCATTTTTGGAAGAACTCGAAAAGATGGGTCATGAAGAGGCAAAAAATGCTTGTCATGCGGCCGTAAAGATGTTGGCCTGTTAGAGCGATGTGTTAATGTGCGCTTTAATGAACATGAAAATGCAGTAAAAATAAAGCAATGTTGCACTGAGCTCTGCATTGCCGAGAATGGGGATCTGTTCCTTTTTTTCATAATACTGTTGTATTGTGCAGGTATCGCGATCAAAACACGAGGGAAATGTTTGAGGCGTATCATATATCGAAGAATAAGCAGATTCCTGTCTAGGCCAGGCAAGGCTCGCGCTGTCAAAGAGATAAATTTAGTTTCTAGGTGTATGATAGCCTTGAAGCTTTCATGGTTTGTTCATTTTTGTTTGTGCAGTGCTGTTTACGTTTGTATTTTTGTACACTTCTATTTATTATTCTAAGGACCATGTCCAACATGTGGGAACCAGTTGAAGACACGGCAGAAAGTTTGCTGCAGGGAATGTACAGCGAAGAAGGTAAAAAAAAAACTTTCGTATCAGAATTTTGCAATAATGATCTCATCATGCCAGCACTGGCATATTACTGCAATGAGTATGACATTTTTAATGAATAGCGATACTTGTCAATCTACCCGGAATTGAAAAGCGAATAGTTGGTTACTGCTAGCTTTCGTGACTTCGGCCTCTTTAGACAGAGCATAATCCCACAGAAAGAAACAAAATGACCGTTAAAAATGTTGCTCGCAAAGGCACTTTATGTACCGCTGCCGTATTGCTGAGATCGCTGACAGCTATACCTTTATAACGTTTCGTATGGTCACTTATTGTGCTGTGTGCATGTAGTGCTATGTAGAACTGTAATGGTCATTTCTCTGATCTATGACTATAAAATCATCAGCTAAATTGAAAAGCTCGCGCTTTGCTTGCATAAATATAAAGTATTCTTATACAATCTTGCTTGGTCAGAAGTGCCTTTGAAGTTTTTGGGAAATTCTGCTTAGAAATGTTGCACTGTAGCACAATTAATGCACTCTAATTTGTTTGCTGTCTCACAATTTCTTAGACTTGGAAGTGCCAGAAGGAGAGCTTTCGGGTGAAGCACTGCCTCATGGTGTACCAGCTAGCTGCCAACAAATGAGGAGTCAAGAAATAAGCAATGTTGAGCCAAGCACTCCCCACGCCTCAAGCCACGAAAGCTGCCCTGCGCCAACACTTCAGTGCGGTGTTCCTACACCCAAGAGGAAGCGCACCACGAAAGGCAGCAATCATTGGGAACTTGAAATGGGGAAAATAGATCAGCTGATCAATGATGACAGAGATCAGGCTTCATTGTATGGACAAATCTTAGCCCACAAACTGCGTCTGTGTCCGAAGACATCCAAAAAAACAATGGAGTTTGAGCTCCTAGAATTTTTCAAGAAGTACACATTCGATGAAATTTAATACAACTAATTGTCTCACAAAAGCATAACGCACTTATGAAAACTACCAGGGACCAGTTTACTATCTACATACGTCACAACGATTTTTGAACAGCAGGAGTGTGCTGGACTGGGCTGGTTGGGTCATGTCGAAGGGGATCGAGCAACGCAAAGACGCAACGGGAGGGAAGATGCTGTGTCTGTCATCTCCCCTATATCCAATCATTCGCGCTGTTTGCTCCCTTTCAACTACTTTCATATATAGCATGTTACAAGCGCAGTTTAATATTTCAATAAACTACGTACTGCAACATATACATAGCAAACATTCTGATTGCACGATAACCGCAGTTCTTTTCCTATTACGAGACACAAAAAAATACAGACACTGAAAACAAGGTGTAATTATGGCAAGCATACAGTCAGATAGGAAATAACAGTCAAAATAGATTAGAACATTATCTCTATTTAATGAGATTCCAGAATGCGTTCAAGAAATACTCGAATTTATTTCTAACAGTGTTTACGAGACGGTTGACGGAAAGGAATGAGGAAGGCGTTTTCTGTTTATTGCTTTCTTCCCATTTTTCAAAGATGGCAGGCATTCGGGAATGGCTAAGGTTTTATATGTGCCTGTGTATATCTACTTTCTGTCTTTCTTTCGTTTTTCTTAGAGTTATTAGTGTTTGGATCATGTTTTGTGTACGATACCCATATGGATGCAGTAAATGAAAAATTATTTGAGTGTATGTTCGTAAGTCACTTGTGAAAGCTCTATTTCGTTACGTAGATACTTTTTGTTACAATTTTTGTGACTGTGAAGTTGTTTAAACTGTTGTTATTGGAAATATTTTGTGTAACATATGTAAAGTATCTTGCAGTATGCAACGTTTTCTTTGTTTAGCTGTCAACATCTTGTTTATAATCAGGGAATGTATATCTATATTGTACGGGTACCGGAGCCTCTGTCAGGCTTTGCGTACCTTAAGCTCCTGCACCTTTCTTGAACTGTAAAATAAAGATTCATTTCACATCACCACAGGAGTCTGCTATGCGTTCTGTGGTGTAGGGAGGTTGGTGTGCGCCCACTGCCATGAAACTGCACCTTCCTTCATAAAATATGCCGCGAAAATGTTTCGTGTATCAGCCGCACTTTTGGTGTACTTTCTTGACAGAGTGGCTTCCAAGTCAATGAGGTCACTTGACAGGGTCTCATTCCTCCACTGGCCAGGGACTACGTTGCCGTAGTTGTCCTCGCAGTCTGCATAGCCCGGTGGCGTGTATGTCATATCACGTGAACGTGACGCACTCAAAAAGTTGTGCACTGCGCAGCATGCCAGCACTACAAATGTTGCATTGTCCGGTTGAAGGTTGATGCGGCCAAGCAGGATCCTCCATCGTGCAGCCAAAATGCCAAAGGCGTTTTCCACAATGCGTCTGAAACATAACAGACCTCACTGGTTAGTTATCTAACACCACTTGTCGAATCTATGCATTTCCTGATGTTTCATTTTCCATGACAAATACCAGCTTCTCGGTTAGACTTCTATAGCATATTCTCTTTACCTTGCTCTGCTCAGCCGGTAGTTGAACACTCTCTGGCTCGGATCCATGCTTTTTCCTGGATAGGGCCTCATAAAATCTGGTCGCAGTTGAAATGCTTCGTCCCCGACGAAGACGTGTGGTGCGACGATGTTGGCCTTTGGGAGGCGTGCCGGGCATGGTAAGGCGAGGGCATTGTTTTCCATTTGTTTTCCAAGAGATGTGGCTTTGAAGACACCCCCATCACTGTGTCGCCCTGGAGCCCCGACGTCGACCATCACAAATCTGTAGTGTGCATCCACTACAGCCATCAGAACGATGGAGAATGTGCCCTGAAAATGTAAAGAAAACGCGTTAGCATCGATGGTATATGACTCATGACGGATGCTAGTTTGTTCGTGTATAGCCGTTGTTTATCACCCCTACCTTGTAGTTAAAGTAGCTGCTGCCCGAGTTTGCTGGCGCCATGATTTGCACGTGCTTTCCATCTACTGCCCCAACGCAGTTCGGAAAGTTCCAGTTCTTGGCGAAGCCACATGCAATGTCTTGCCAACGTTCTGGACCTGGAACCTACATTACACAAAAAGTCTACCTTTGTTAGATATATGCTACTTTCTAGCTTGGCTCATCCCCGCCATTGCACTCTTCATCACTGATCTAACATTATGACCTGATTTTCCGTGGATACTCCTATGTCCTGGCTAATGCTTCACGAGACAACAAAAATGTTAAAAGTGTTTACCAATTGTTTTCAAGTAGTTATGTCTTGACATATGCTACTCATACTTACAGGCATGTAGAGTGGCTTTAAGCGTTTCCAGAGAGCTCTGCACGTCTGGTGAATAGTCAGACGACAAGTGGGTGGTGCCACTTTAAAGACCATGGCAATTTGCTTAATGGCCATTCCCGAAGACAGGTACCTGCAAGAAAAAGTAGGGAGTTTACGCGCACTGAACTCTGATATGTGTGCACACTATTGATGTTGCAATTATGGTTAGGTGTACCTGAGAGTAATAGCCAGTCTCTCTCCTGAGCATACCGGCTCCCTGCATAGGAACTTCTTGGCCAAGTCCTTTTTTAAAAGGCAGTGAAGATGGTCGAACATATCAGGAGTCATTCGATAATACTTGAAAAACATGGGAGGGTCCTTCCTCATTACCCGGAACTGCAATAATACCATAATCTTTGCTAAATGCATCGCTTTTGTTCAAAAGCAATTGAGCACATCTGCAGTTTGGCGGAGGTTCAGTAGCGCTGTTCTAGGCTCGAGCATCAACTAAAGGCATTGTAAAATAACGTGCATTAAACAGATCTGCTAAACTGTCCAGAATATATCGTCTAGAGCGAATAAATCGAACATTTGTCTCCTCGTTAACTGCGTCACGAAGCTTCAAAATGAATTTCACGAAGTACAGTCCAATCTAAGGCCTTGGTATTGATATTATTCGATTAATTTCATGCTTTCATCATCGCACCATCTGTGCGATTACGGTGGCGCATCTTTGAGCCAATAATGAAGTTGGAAAATGAAAACCAAAACGAATATTCACAAGCTACAGCCTGATGTAGATGGCTAGCGTCGTTTCACTGACTGAAAAGTATAGAGGGAGTGGAGTCACAGACGTCGGCTGCACACCCTTGCATCTCAGGAAGACGCCCAGCGCTGGTGCAGCTGCGACTTAGGAGTGCGCGCATGCAGCTCTGACAGGTGACATACCGTTTACATTCAGAATTACCAACTCCGCAGTTCAGCCATCCGAACAGTTTCAAAGAAAGTACTCTAGACTATTTGGTGCTGTGTTTATCACCTCTTGCTGGGCGTCAAACTAGACACAGGTAGGATATGCATGAAAGAGGCAGCAAAATTGCAGTTCTCGACAGAAAGCGTATGTATGCAGGAAAAGTTACTCACCGCAGTGTAATATTCCCCTTGTTTCTTTTTCTGTCGCCACACGGGATGTACCCAGAACCTTCGCTTCTTTTCATAAGGCTCTTGCAGCTGCCTCATCTGTATAAGCTTCTTCTTCAAAATAAGCAAACGACGGATAACTCCCATGGCAATGTTGAAATGCTGTCTTCCCTGCGGTGCTTTTCAGGATACTAATTTTCCAACAGCAGAGAGCGACGAGAAAAAGGACTGCGTTGTTGAAAAGCAAGAGGTTTTGTCCCGGAACCTGCACGAGCGGCCCGTCGCGTGAGCAAACCCCTTTGCCCACAACAGCGTCAAGGCGCGCGGGAGCTCGTGCGCTCGACGCTTTTTTTCTAGCAGACGACAACCAATGACAAACGAAGCGATCCAAGGTTCCATGGGGCAAAATAGTGTGTGCATTGTACTGCTTTTCTTATTGCCTTTTTTGGGGGAGGGGGGTGGGGTGGAGCGCCCATATGGGCTAGGGTATAGGGGACGAAACGGTTTCTCGTTGGCGGCGCCCGAAGCTGCCTTTTTTTTTTTTTTCCGCTGTCGGCACGCGTGCTCGTAAAGTTTGGTTTTGCGCTTCTTCGGAGAGAAATCACCCCTGCTCTACAGCAACCAAAAGTCCCTTCTGCTCGAATGCCTCGAGGAAAAAGAGGAACGACACATTATAGTTTGAAGCCGACCATGCCTGTTCTCCTGGCTGTTTGCATCTGTGTGGGCCCAGGCGGCGCACGCAATGCCTGGGGCACCGAGAACAAGAGCCGCCCATTTCACGCCAAATATCGATAATTCTATCCTCTCCAGCTGCAGTACAAAACGCTAGTTCTTGGAGGAGGCTTTAAAACAGGAGCTGACACTGAAGTAAACATCAATAACCACAATTTATTTTTACGCAAAGTAAACGTCGCTGTTGGAGATCCACAAAACCTTCTGCAACGCCTGCAGTCCGCGGTGCCCGCTCACTCAACGTAGCCAGACCTGCCAGACGGCGCAAAGCCAGCCCGCTAAAATGCTTGCAGCTGAATGAAATGTGTAGAAATCGTTCGTAAGCGCCTCTATGAAACTTTTTTCGAAGTTGTTTAGTCAGTAACAATAAATAATACAATAAAAATTCTGCTTATTCTTTTTTTGTTATCCAGAAACACATTCGTAAAGTCTGGCAACAATGCGGCGGGCGCGCGGCGGCGTCCGCCCGTTTGTCGCTGCATGTAAGTGAAGCCAGCGAACCACCGGCGTCGTCCCGCCGCGTCTATTTCCGCCGCGCGATGTTCGCCGTGAAAGGACGCTCCATGTATCCCGCGCTTAACGCGCTGAAACTCTACTGGTAGCTCGGCGTCGGTGCGGTGCCGAAAACGTGCGTAAGACTGCAACTCCACTTTGAAACTGAAAAGGACCAGGGCTTAGTCCGAACTGCACAGTTAACCACGTAGTTGCCGCCTTGCATTGACGGCTGTCAAATTTATCGATAAACCCCTGCGTTACACCTGGGCGACACTTCACGTTGCTGACGCATTCTTCTTACAGCGTCGGCCCACTGTTGTTGGTGGTGGCAGCGCGTGCCTGACTTCATGTACAGTTTTAAGGGGTGGTAACATTGGGTCGATACGAGACCGACAAGACGCTGACGCCGAAGATTGGCCGACTATTCAGCACTGTGTCAGTGAGATCATTTGATCGTCAACGACGCAACCGATGGGTGCGAGTTGTCATATAGCGCGACGAGCTTCCGTGTCGACCATGATAGCTTGACCGAACCCTACGTGATTAGCCGTCGAACCGACAACGCAATAGCTGCAGCTCATTCACTTGTACATATAATTATTCGCGCTCAACATGCGTCGACACGCCTTCGAAGTTGAAATGCACGAGCTTCAGTCCTCTCAAGCCGTGCACGTGAAGTCTGAGTAAATGTTGATCCTGTTTAGCGAAGTTTGGGTTAGGGCTGAGCCCGTCGAGTTCGTGTACCCGCTACCGATGGAGCTGGACTTTAAAAAATAAGCAGTCCGGACGAAGGAAACCGCTCTTATAGTTAGGTTGCGGCCCTATGGCGATTTGATAACTATTCATTTCGCACGGCACGTACACAGTAAGCGGCAAGCGGCAAGCGGCGACACAGCGCTGTGCCAACATCTTGTAGTACTTTGGTCATCGTTCCCGATTGCTACCGGTCGCATTCCCGTAAATGGTGGGTCTGTGTGGGTTTTTTTGCTGACATTTCTTAATTCCAAAGAAGCATTGTTTACCTCTGCGTCAAAAAGGAAAGAAGAGACAGTGCATTCGATACAGCAGCATAAACTCGCTCAGTTGCCAACGGTGTCAGCGATGGCAGCCGCCTTCTCGCGAGAGAACTGCACGGCATATAAGTGGGGATTTATGCCGAGCACAGTTGTCTCTAATAATACTTTAGAGCACGCGCAAACTGTAAGTATGATGAAGTTAAACAAAACCGAGAATCAGTAGTAACAGCCCGTAATATATATGCGTCTTGATCATAGTAGCAGTTTAAGGAGCTCGGCCGTTCATACTGACACGTCCGTATGTTTCGCTACATTTTGAGATTATTTCACATTAGCGATGCGCCGTTTCTACAATATTGGAAGAGCTAACAGCGATCTGAAGCTGTAGATGCAAACAAATGCACCGCTTTGGCAACACGCACGTGGAAGGCTGCGCTCGAAGGCTTCTCGACTATGCGAAATGTTTAGTGAATGTGTAAAAGCAATACAAAAAGCGATGTGCAATCGCAGACTACGGCGACAACGAACTCAAGGCAGCCGCGTCGGCAGGAACTCAGCGTGCCTTTATCGGCCCGTGCTGTTACCGCTGTTACCACAACAGCGCACTCGGGCCTGTTCACACACTTTACTAGTTGGGCGAACGACATGCTGCCCCGGAGGAACCATTATTAATTAATCGCGATCCACGAACCGCACAACCGACGCGCACTCAACATGGGCGCAGGTACACAAATCAACCGGCGAAATCCCCGGCACCCTTCCGAAACGTTTCCAGCGACGTGCGTCAGAGGGCAGCACAGGAACATGAAAGAGGCGGAGTGCTGCGGTAAAGGGATACGATGGAGCAAGTTTTATTAGTATGTGAAGACGTCTACCCAGCGGGCGATTAATGCACCACTGGCCTCCTTGAAGCCCTTAGGTTCAGCGAGAGCAGTGGAAAAATAAACGCGTCCGCAATAGGCGATTGGAGGATTGGTGGAAGAAAAGTAGGGAAACGGCAAAAAACGGAGACGTACAAAAGCACAGTTCGCAATAGGGGGTCAGAAAATTTGGTTGTGGGAGTTCATAGTGTGTTTTTTTTTTTTTTTAACCTAGGTAGGACATCAGGCAGTATAGTAGCAATTGCTTGGTGGCGCAACCCACCGCCTCGTTCCACAAGGGACGCTCATAACATCCATCTATCCATCCATAAACGAACAAATGAACGGGCTTTGCGCACCTCGTGAACTGGCTCGGGTGGTGCAGGCGAATCGAACGTACCTGTGGTGCGCTGGGCTGCACGCACTCACTGCAAGGTTCAAGGAAGCATAGGCGAAAAAATTTGCATTTTTCTCGGAGGGGGCTGAGGCCCAACTAGCTTTATATATATCACTTTTAACAAGAGTTGCACGTGATCAAACTTCGCGTGACGTCGAATAATTGTTCACTGAAATGACGGCCTTATATGAGCATTTATATACAAGACCTCACAGTAGAAGACAGTTCAATTTCACAGCCTGAGTCCCCTCGCACCACCAAGAATCTGGCGTCTCTCTGTGGTGTAATCTTCATTCAGCAAGTTCAGAATATGATTGTCATGATTGTATATGTCATGATTGCCATGATTACACTGACTGCTTAGCAATCATGCGGGGCTGCTATTGACTCTAATTTCGAGTGACTCCGGCTTGGCCTCACTTCAGTTATGAGTGAATTATATATATATTTATGACCTCATGCAAGTGGCGATGTTTCCCTTCCTAATAAATGTTGCAAATTATTACAAGAGTTTTTCGTCTTTTTTTTTTTCATGAGTCGTTCACATTGCTTAGTGTGAAGAGAAGCGACAGTGAGACACATATCGTTCACGTGTATTTCACACGACGTTGATAAAAGACTCTGCCGGAGGGGTCACTGAAGTTTGCAGGTTTTTTTCAGTGTCCAAAAAAAAAAAAAGTGGGAGGGGGGACGCAAAGGAATTTCAAGTAAGATACTCATTCGCTAGGCATAGGATATCCATTGTACAAGAAATAAATGTTAGTTCACTACCTCCTTCCCTTTAAAAAAATATAATAAACTTCGTCCTTTGTGTATACTTAAATATATTGTGCTTGTGCATGGTGTTTACAGTAGAAATTAAGAGAAGAAATGTTGAAATGAAAAATACGGATGACGAAGCTACCGCTGGTGCTCCTAATACGCTAGCCCTAGTGTCAGGATTCGCAGAAATAAAGCGAAATTATGAATTAAACGCCATGTACGTCCGCGCCAACAATGATGCAGTAAGCTTTTAGCTACAAAAAAGATTTTAAGCGAAGAGGTATATGCAACTAAAAAGAAAACTCAAATGACGTGGGCGACCGAACTCTGGTAATGATACTGTTACGGTGCATTTGGACAGCACCATGCGCGCAAGTGGAGACGAAGAGGAAGTTTTTGTTCTGTTTCCCCAATGAAATGGCGCAACCCACTTTGAGAGATCGGCGATGAATCGGGCGGTGAAAGAACTGTTAGCATTAAAAAAAAATCAGGGTGAAATGAAATAAGCATCTTGCAAATAGGATTCAAAGTGTCTACTGTTACAGAGGAAGTTGCAGACTGTCTCCTGGAGCTATGACCTTTGTCTCTTACGTCTCCCTCTTGCGCGCACGGACCTGTCCAAATGCACCATAACAATACTTGCGGGGGCGGGGGGAGTGCAAAACAACAACAGACAACGACGAGGGCAGTCCGCTGCTTCGCGCTAACTCACCATGGTCAGAATTGCTAGAACTAGCCCAACATTCAGTCCTCCGCAAGTATTCTGAATGAGCTCGTTTGCTGCCAGAGGCCAACACTGGACGAGCATGGAAGCACCGGCCTAACGTATCGTCGTCAACGAGAACGTTGACTGCGGCTTGCCTTGTTCGCTCTCTGTTCAGCAACTGCAGTCTTCATCGGCTCTCGATCCAAATTGCCTGACCCCAATGTTCTTTGAATAAGTTCGGTCGCAAATTGCTTACAGTATATATATACGCACACACACACCGTAGCCAATTGACCACCACGGCGGGTGAGCGCGCGCAGTGAACGCAGACGGATAACTGCGTACTTTCGCAGTCGACCAAACATCGTGGCCGTACTATTTTTCGCCTGTACCCGTGTCCCACTGATCCCCTCCTTCCTTCCTATTTGTTTGGCTTAAACTGTGCCGCGCCTCTCAAGTTTGTGGACCGTGACCTCAAACTTGCCTTGTCCGCACGAGCCGTCACACGGCACTCGCCCCTGGGGAAACAAAGCTGTGCGCTCTGAACTCGAATTGTTTCGTTATCACGACGGCAATCGCGCGGATGTATGATCATCTGGACGCTAAGCGCTGAACAAGCCCTTTATGTCGAACGGAATATTCTCTTCTATGTTCGCGCCTATGCTAGCTGTATTGTAGGAGAGAACGGAATAAATATGCGCAGGCACTGGGAGGTAATCAACTTCGAGATCGGGCAACGTGGTCATGATGCCAAAGAACTGGGAAGGGGGAAAAAAAGACGGAAAAGAAAAGACCACATGCAAGTAAACAAACAAGCAAAAATGAGAGCGAGAGAGATAGAGAGAGAGAGAGCAGGCACATCAAGTTGAGAATATACCGAGGCTTTCAGCGCTCCTGCGAATAAGTTAGAAATAACTATGCTCTCCCCCCCCCTCATACGTTTCACATCACTAACGCACACACGTGAACCGAAATAAACAAATTAATAAATAAAAATTAAGAAAGAAAAATTAATAAGATATAATGAAACTCTATAGATAAAAAGAAAGTACTCGATGTCCGTGATCCAGCCCGCAAATGATTACTCGATCACTTGCAAACTGCCAAAAGTGTAATTAATTACAAGCAAATAATTACGCGTAAATGGGGATGCTTAGGAGTAAGGATCGACGGCGGATATTTCAGCAATTTTCGGTTTGCAGATGACATTGTTCTATTCAGCAACACTGCAGACGATCATGGTTATATTGCGCTCAGTTTTACAAACACGATATTAAGGAAGGACAGGACGTGGACGGACGAAGCGCAAACTACCAACTGTTTGATACTGTTAAAGAACGCGCTTATATACAAGGAGATATGGTGTGGGGGGGGGGGGGGAGGCTACATATAAAAAGATATGACGAGGTGACGACATGTGATTATAGTTTGGGTCAGGCATACATCCTTCACATGCACCCGTTCGTCCTGGCAAACTCGACCTCAGCTTTGATAAGCGCGATGGACGGAGTGCTTACGCACGTCTCTTTTTCTTTAGCTATCGCAAGCGCCTCCCATATTTCTCGCTCCGTTTTTGTTTTTGATGTTCCGATGACTGTGGTGCTTTCTATTAGCGGGGAGCATTTGCACTGTTTGCAATGTGTGGCCAAGTTGCTAGGTGCTGTCAGAAGCTGGCACGTGTATTTGTGCTCCCGTAACCTATCGTTTAGACAACGTCCAGTTTGCCCAATGTATACTTTCCCGCAGTCTAGTGGAATATGGGAGGCGCTTGCGATAGCTAAAGAAAAAGAGACGTGCGTAAGCACTCCGTCCATCGCGCTTATCAAAGCTGAGGTCGAGTTTGCCAGGGCGAACGGGTGCATGTGAAGGATGTATGCCTGACCCAAACTATAATCACATGTCGTCACCTTGTCATATCTTTTTATATGTAGCCCCCCCCCCCCCCCCCCCGCACCATATCTCCTTGTATATAAGCGCGTTCTTTAACAGTATCAGTTGGTAGTTTGCGCTTCGTCCGTCCACGTCCTGTCCTTCCTTAATATCGTGTTTGTAAAACTGAGCGCAATATAACCATGAACGTTCACCAACTAGCCCCCTTCATTGCTTTACTAACTGCAGACGAGTTACAACAAATAATTGAGGACCTAAAGAGAGAGTGTAAGAGTGGAGTTGAAGCTTAATATGCAGAATACAAAGATAATGATCAATAGCAGGGCAAGGGAACAAGAGTTCAGGATCGCCATTCAGCCTCTAGAGTCTGTGAAGGAGTACGTTTACCTAGGTCAATTAATCACAGGGAACCCTGATTATGAGAAGGAAATTCATAGAAAAATAAAAATGTGCTGGATGGCATACGGAAGCTCCCTACTGGAAGTTTACCATTATCATTGAAAAGAAAGGTGTACAATCAGTGCATTTTGCCGGTGCTGAAATATGGTGCAGAGATTTGGAGACTGGCAAAGCTTGAGAACAAGTTAAGGACCGCGCAAAGAGCGATGGAACGAAGAATGCTAGGCATAACGTTACAAGACAAAGAGGGCGGTTTGGATCAGAGAGCAAACGGGTATAGCCGATATTCTAATTGCCATCAAGAGGAAGAGAAAAAAAATAGAGCTGGGAAGGTCATGTAATGGGCAGGTTAGGTGTACCTAACCTGTGCATGGGCATAGTATGGGTACCAAGAGAAGGGAAGCACAGTCGAGGACGGTATAAGACTAGGTGGGACGATGAAATTAGGAAATTCACGGTTGCTAGTTGGAATCGGTTGGCGCAGGAGAGGATTATTGGAGATAGCAGGGAGAGGCCTTCGTCCTGCAGTGGACATAAGATAGGCCGATGATGATGATGAATTACGCGTAATTCATGACGCGGGGTTGTCCAGAACATTCGACTCAAAATTCAAGGACAATACAAGAAGGCTGAGGATGCTGCAGGGTGCCAATTAATGACGTCACCCATAAATCCAAGATGGCGGCCCCCATAGTAAATCAACAGCGACCCAATTGGTGATTGGCTAAGTCACGGGACGGTGACATCATAATCCGAGATGGCGGCCAAATTCTGGTGCCAATGATGACGTCGTAATCCAATGTGGCGGATGGAAGTGAATCCACGTGATTATGGCGTCATAATAAAAGATATGCGGCATGGTTTAGAAATTTGAAATCAAAGATGGCGGCCAAATTTAGATGCCAAGGATGACGTAACGGTCCTATATTGCGTATAGAGGTGGAACTACGTGATTAGGCATAGGCCCCATGCGGAGTTTGTTACTTCGAATGGTAAAAAGTCGCCCTAACCCCATTTTTCCACGAGTTTAAGGAGCACATTTATTTTCAAGGATTTTTTAAGGGCGTCTGGATCTTTATTTCTATGTTCAAGGGGCTTCCTTCATTTCAAGGAGATGTACGAACCCTGAGACGTACAAGTCTAGTTTATTCGTACTTTGTGAACTTTTGGATCGAGGTGACGTAGAAACCACTTGCGGCCCTCTAACGCAATTTGCGTTGGACAAAAATTACGCTGGACTAATGTCTCCCTCTTCCAGAAATGACTGTGAAAAAGGAGGAAAACGTCACGGGCGATTAAAAACATCCGTTCGAAATTTAAAAAAAAAGTGGTAGACGACCCTAATCTTTGACTTAGGTATTTAGGTTTCTCTTAGTGGCACTCGCACCTCGGCTTTGGTGTCCTTCAGGTTAACTACAGGCGAACGCAACGCACGAACCGATCGCGGAGGGAACTGTTTTCCATTAATTAGCCGGTTAAGTATCGTGCCACATTCTTGTGTATGACGCCATTGCTTCCGCTTTATACTTCCGGGTTTCCAGGAATTTCGGCAGAGTATTGCTCCCGTGGCGGGTCTCTAATGTCTACGATTCTGTGCTTTGGTGTGCATAATCAGTTATTTCTGCTTCAGTAACTCAGCTTATAACTAAACTTATGCTCTGATATCATATATATACTGAAACACATGAATTTTATAATGTACTTTTTCTATTTTTTTCTTATTTATTTTGAATTTCGTCTCCGGTCGTCTCAGTGATTTCTAATTCTAATTATTCCACACACTTCAGTAACTCAACTTGTAACTAAACTTATGCTCTGATACCATACGCATAATGAAAGGCATGAATATTGTACTGTACTCATTTTCTTATTTATTTTTAATTTATTTTGCATTTCCTGTCGGGTCGTCTCAGGAAGTCAACCGGAAGTGCTGCGTAAGAAACAAGAGCGTCACTCGATGCTCGTGCCACTAAAAAAGCAAGAACAGGTGGTAGACCGCTCGCTCATGCTGATTTGATCACGCGCAAACTGCTCAGACTGCTCGCGCACGTGCCACACCGTTTAGACGGACCGTGACGTGCGTACAGAGAAAACGCGAAAATGTTTACATTCGCGACGAGGAGTTCACATTTTGCCACGCGTACGCGCGTCGCTGTTACTGATCTTTCTTTTTTCTATTCTACGTGACGAGGCAGCTGATTTAACCGCAAAGCGCTGCCGAACGGTTCCTCGAAACACGTGTGCGGTACGCACGCTCCATGTTCATCCGCGACCGACACTATTAGGTCATTCTTCATCTCCCTCGTATACACGCATATACGCGTGTACTGCGCACGAGACGGCGACGCGCCAGCCGACCGTTCCATTTGGAGTAAATCGCCCGGCTCGGCGAGAGACGAAGCACCGGGAAGAAGATCTGACGCCGCTGAAACGAAGCGGTTTCGGTGCGTCTACCGTAGAATAAAGAACCTGCGTCTACTCTAGGCGCGTCCGACCCCGACCGCACACGCGAGACCATAGCGAGCGAGCCAGCGACGCACGCCCCCTCTACGGATGAACGACGAGATTGCGCGAGGCTGCCACTCTCGTACCAGAGATCATCGTTCGCCGAGGCGAGGGGAGTCCCGCGCTACGTTGAGAGCACGGCCTCTGCTCGGCGGCTTCTGCGCGGCGCTACTATCGCGCCGCCGGTGAAGCCTCGGCGAGCTGTTCGCGCCTTGCGAAATGGCGGCGATGCTCACCCAAAACATTGCAGCGCCGGCCGCACCTTAGCGTCTCCCCGTATCTCGGTGGCAGCCTCTCTTGTTTTACTTTGAAGAGTAGTTATCAGCTGGGAAATGGGCCGATCATGTTCGTTCGTCACAATTTGGTTCAGGCATAGAGGGCGCGTAGAATGAAAGAAAAGGTATCGGCACAAGGGGGTGTGCCGATCGAGCAGACGATGCGAAGGAGGGCACTCTAACCGTTACGCCATGGGCGCTTTCTTTCTTTTCTGCATTATAAGGAGCCAAAACCGAAGAACTTACAATAGCACACACACATATGTGAGAGAACAGAAAACAGAAAAGGAAAAGGAAAAGAAAGCTGCATAAAGCAATGGCCACAAAAATTAAAATAGAAGTCTAAGAGAAAAAACAAAAACAAAAAACGAAGACCGCCGTTAGAATCCTTGTATACATGAATATGTGAATTATCTGTTCCTGGAAGATCCTCTTGATTGTTCGCGCTGCTCCGGCGTTAACAACAACCAGGTACCATTCTTGCCCTCCAATTACTATGAAATATTAAATAAGTAAATAAATAAATAAACTCACTGCCCTTCCGCTATGTAACGAAGGATGACCACCTAGGCTGTGTACGTGGGCCCCTTAATGGCGAACTGCACCTCCGTAGCGGGTCGGCCCGGCATTGCACTACCTTCGGGACCGGCGCAAGTACGGGAAGTGCTTAACGCCTGCTTCACCTCCGCCGCGGGTCGGCCCAGTATGCGCTATCTTCGGGATCGGCCCACGTGGGGGGAGTTTTGTTTCTACGCAAAGACACGATCCTGGGGGAACTAGCTCTTAACAGCTTCGTCGTAAAATTGGTTACATCTCTGCGTTTCTTCATGAATTAATTACGTAGACGAACGCGGGAGCTGTGACACGAGCGCGGTAGCACCGTGGGGGGCCAACGAGCCAGCTGTGGAAGAAGACGACGACGCTGGAGCCGATCCTGATGATGATAGTTTTAGAGCGCAGCTCTTTGGCGTCCGTTCCTGGGTTTCGCGTCGTCGTCGTCGTCGGCCTCGTAACCAGCTCCGCCCCCCTTTCATCCCCCCAGCGCTAGCAGCGACCGACTGATACCGCTGGATGCCGCTGACGCCGCTAGAGAGTCAAGATAACGTGACTGCATAGAACACCGTCGCCGCCATGCAGAAAGAGGAGGAAAGGGTCCCCCCCCCCCTGTTCTTGTGTGGCGGATAGGGTGCTCTTCAGTTGCCGACGCGCCGGTTATTCGTTGTCCCTGAAACCAACTCCGCAGCTGGGGTTGACTCACTATCGGCGTCAGCGGCATCAGTCAGTCGCTGCTATCTCTTCCCTCCTCCCTTTATCGTGTTGTCCGCTTGCTGCGCGCGCTTCTGCCCCCATCGTTTGCCGCTGGGTGTACACGCCGCCCCCCTCCCCCCTCTTCCTGCGAGTCTCCGGTTGTCAAAGCGCCGGCTCGAACTTAATTCCTTTCTTCGCTCCTCCTCCAATGCAACCCCTGTGCGGTGGCAATCAGAGAGCCAGATCGGTGGCGGCGGATCTGTATATGTGCACCGCCCGAGCCGAAATTGCCGCTGCCGTTCGCCCTGTGCGGTGGCAATCAGAGAGCCAGATCGGTGGCGGCTTGACATAAAGACAAACAGCAATTTCCTAACACTTATGCGGGAGAACATCCCGTTCCTCTCGCTCGTAACGCGTCCCACGGCTGTGACAACCTCGCGAGGCACTTGTATACATCTCGTCTTTGAGAATCAAGCATTGGTGTACCAAGTCGAACATATATCAGTCTATTTCTCCGACCACAAAGCTTCCTTCATGACTGTCAAGAACTGTTAGTGGAGTCTTTGTTAAAGGAATACGTGTGAAAAATAAAAAAAAAATTCTGTGATAGCGCATACATGTGTTGCTCGATTTCTTTGCCTCAATCTATCGAAAAGGTGAAGCAGCTTATTTGCTGCGCTCAAACTTCGCATTAGGAAGTAACGTAATCGTCGGTAATTTTTTTTTGTGTCTACACACGGACACGATACCGGGGGAACCAGACCTTAACATCTTCGCTGTAAAAAGTATAAATTGCTCATACTCAAGGTGTTGCAGTTGTTGTTGTTACATGAAAGTACCTACCGGATACCGACTGGATTGATTTCTACGTTGTTTTTCAATGTTCGCTGTAAAACATTCCCAAAGTACTGCTTCCAGATAATCGATAAAGCAATGATCACTCTACTTTTTAGATTATCTCCGGTTTCTGTCCCGGAGAACAGATTCCCTCGGTCGTTCGCTTCGTCTTAACAAGAGGTGTCGAGGTATGAAGTTTGAAGCAGATATCTGCTCCCGGAGACACACATTTTCTCAGTTCGATTCAAAAGCAAAACATCTGACAAGTGACGATTTCCCAATGTGACACGGTATAGCAGTTGGGATGGGAAAACATGCATCAATAACATCACTGACGAACTATACTAGCAAAATACGCCATTGAATACCTCGCTTGAAGAAATACAGCAGCGTCAACTATTTCCTTTTGGAATGCGTACAGCGTGCACTTTTCCATACAGGAGGATACAAAGGGAGGACGCAAAACGAAATGAGATACGGCGCTGAATCATTTCGCGTAACAATGGGTTAGTGTAACGTCGCCAAAGCATCAAAAGGTCGAGGCAGCTGCCTCGTCTATGTAAACAAATGTGCGAAGCCAATCCACTACTCTTGTCACATAAGCTGGCTCGGCTGATTAAAAAAAAAATGCAGAGTCGCCACGGCTGCTTCACAAAAAGAATGACTGCTTTATAAAGTGACAGTCGCGGCAAGTGAGCGTCGGCTGGCTCAGCAGCACCTTCCGTTTCGTCAGTGAATTTCCGTGGTCATCATGGGAAGATCGTGGCGATCTACATGTAACACATAGAAAAGAAAAAAAGAGAAAGAAAAAAGAAAAGACCATCATGCAATGAGAGAGAGAGAGAGGAGGGAGGGAATGAGGGAGGGAGGGATAGAGACAGGCAGCTTAATCTCCAAATGGCATATGCATAAAAAAAAGTCGCAAACAGTCCGTATGCACTCTAAAGCATTACAAAACGGTTTATGAACATCAACGGCACTATAAGCCAGAACGAAAATCTCCGCGGGTCGGCCCGGCATTACAGAGACTCGAGAAATAACCCATGCACCTTGGAGCTGTGTCGGCAGTTCCCTTGACAACTGCCGCTGGAGCTGGTGGCTTCGCGTCGTTGCGTTTAGGAGGCGGGCGTTAGTTCCCTGCACCACGCTCTGTCTTTGTGCACGCAAAGGGCGTAGAAGAGGCATTGAAAACAGCGCGCTTGCTGGACTAGTTCTACGCATTAACACCTCGCATCGGCAATATTGTCGTTGCGATTGGTTTTGCATGACAGTGCACGTGTAGTTTTGTATATGCAGTCGCACAGCATTGTACATGGCTTTGAAGACAGTGCTGTATATAGTTTCACAGAGCTCACCGGCTCCGCGCAGGACATGCACGCCGTTAGGGACTAAGTACAGCGTGAAGACATGCGTAGTAGTGTCTTTACCCCGAGTATAGTCGCAAAGTTCACAAGCGCGATCTAAGAGCGTCAAGCCAAGAGCAGCCACAAAATCTTCGCGAGTTGTCGGGCTCCACAGCCTGACACCGCAGGGTCAACGCCGAGTGTTGCGACATCGTGCTATGTAGCACGCAAGACCGAGGAAGACCTACGGTGCGCGTCGCTTACATCGTTTAACGGCGCGCGGGCTAATCGGCGGTGAGCTAGGCCGCAAAACGACGCGTCGGAGATTATAAATACTGACGTCCCGGCGCTGACGCATAGTTCTCGTGGCCTTAATTCGCAGTGCCCCGTCTCCGCGCTAAGTCCGTAACGGATCTCTTAGCGCAACTCGCTTTGCAACACACACACACACACACACACACACACACACACACACACACACACACACACACACACACACACACACACATACACACACACACACACACACACACACACACACACACACACACACACACACACACACACAAGAGCGCGCGCGCGCGGACAAAGTTAAAAGACCTTCCTTCGTGTTTTGGTTTATCTGCTATGGTGACATGACTCGAACTTTCAGACAGCGTTTTCACGTAATTCTATGTTTTCCTTTTTTTTTTTCCTTGTCCGGGCAGTTAGCTGTGCGTGAAAAAATGGAACTATAAAAATAACCCGGTGTTTCAAAGCTGCAGACGGACGCAATTTGCACACCAAGGAGGTCTTCATACATGGTGCGGCACTTGCGAACCATGAACGAGTGTCGTTTTTTTTTTCGTATTCTAGTTTCTGCGGACGCCACAACTAGGGATGGCAATGCAGGGTTGAGCGCGCGGGCTTTGTTCGCCGCGTATATGGTCTCTGCGCTTACGAGTGACGTCACTATGGCAGTTTTCCTTCAATCGGCATTCAGAACAAAAGAAGGCTATTGCTCAAACGGTTCACGAAATTTCAGCATCATTCTTATTCCTAGACGAGCTTCATATTTGTAAACGACAAAAATTAACTCGCCATCGCGGCCCTGCGAAATTTGACGTCCAGCGCAGCTGCTGAAAACCACCACTACAAGTGCTGAGGGGGGGGGGGGGAGTATGCGATGCTTTATTGCTTTAGAGTAATGGTAGTAATGACACTAATGGTAATTTTGACAGCACGCCGCCGCTGTGCGTATTGCCGTTTATTTTTCCCTTCGCCGCTCCTCGTATTCACGCTGCGCGTTGCTTACTCATAGCGTTGCTGCAACAGTGAAATCAGTTACTAGGCTGGTTCTGTTATGTACGAAAGGCTAGTGACGTCACGCTCCACGTCGCAAGCTGCCGTCGCCGCGGCAGCTTGCGCAACGGTAATTTTTACGGGAAACGTATGCAGGGAGCGCTACGGTGCTTCGCATTGTTGTCAGGAGCGCCTTATAATCAATTATGTGGTTCGGACGCTTGTTTTGTGCTTGTTCTTTATTGAAACGATTGCTGTTCTGCATGTTGTATGCGTGATTCCCAAGAATATACGCACTTCTTGCTTCACTTTGCAGAATGCTTGAAACTTGCTTCACCTCTGCCGCGGGTCGGCCCGGTATTGCACAACCTCCGGGATCGGCCCACATTTTTGCCCACGGGCAGGGACACGAAAAATGCCCACCAACTAGGGGCTAACAGCTTCGCTATAAAACCTATAACATATCTATAGTGCGCAGGCAAGTGAGGGTGTGAATGAAAAGTAAATACTTTTTCCTATTTCTCGTCTAGCCACTTTAATTCATGACCGCAATAATTTGTGGTTTCCTGTACGACGACAAAAGACTCAGGACCAGTACAATCATGCGCGTCTATGCCAGAATCGGCAGATTCACGACGGGAAGCGGTAGGCAACTACCTGTATGACGGCATGGCCTATAGAGCAGGTCTATTGGACCCTTTTCGCGGAGCAATTTGCTCCGGAAAAACGAGATGGCGCTTTCGGCGGCGCGCCGTACGTCGGCGAAAGCGGACGAATACGAAACCAATGTCGCCTTTGCCTCGCGTTTGTGCCATCAGCTGTCGGAAGTGCAACTGGATGTTCTCTAATGAACCGAGCTCCATCCATGCTGCAAAATGTGGAGAGGTAGAGCGAATACGTGTGCTGTAGTTGGCTGCAAGAATGGTGAATGTCATATTAAAGAATGCAATGAATCTGTGTGACCAAGTTGACGGACCACATGCTGAGTAAGCACTGCTTGTGTTGCGGACCCTGGCGATGCACGGCTTTCCCCGATGATTAAATAAAAATATCACTCCTCCGCCAGCGTACTATCGCTAACCTCCAAAAAAAGGGACTTCAACGCCGGAATGTCATCAAGAGTAATTACGGCTCGTTACACAGTCACAAAGGAATTGACATCGCTTAGTGGTATACGTTTCTTGCACGCTATCTACCCCAACTTTCACGCAACCTTACGCCCACTCTATCTCCAATGTATCAAGAATAAGTGAGTGGGCGCATATTTGAATCAATGCGCCAAAGCATGGATGACGGCGACTACAACAACAGCACATGAATGCACATGTTCGAAGATGTGAATTTAGTGAAGGTTCACAAAGTAAGCGAGTGACTAGCGATAATACGTCTTTGCTACAAGCTATTACAAATTACAGAACGTCTACGTTGCAAGTCTTATGCACAGCCAGAACAAATCTATAGCGACCTGAACACTACCGCGAGTGATTAGGCAGAAAATAAACAGTCGGATAGCGCTCGCACCGGGAATCTTTACTGAGCCAGAAACGTGACAAGCCGCTGCTTCAGTGTTTGCCAAATAAAGAACGAAGAGCAAAACACACTGATCCTGATTTAATTCATAACCAGAAAGTTTGCACAGCCTGAAATACATTTCTAGCACCGCTTTTAGTACAAGTATCGCATACGCTGCTCGCGCCTTTTGGGCAAGGTGCAATGTGCTCCGAAAGCGCTTACGTGTCCTCTGAAGCTGCGGCCAAATCCCCGTGTCGTCCACCCAGTCATCATGAATACGGCATCCACCGAAACAGAGTTTTCCTCAGCCGCACCCGCGTTATGCACATCCATTGTAATAACAGAGGCAGCTGAGGCAAGCAATGGACGCGTCACCACGTGATCAATCATGGACGCGCCCACAGGCTCGCTGCGAAAAGGGTCTGTAGAACAGATCAGCCTGACATTTTAAACTTTCTTTTAGCAGGCGGTGCTGTCGTGTTGTCGGCGCTGCTCACCTCCTTTGCAAGAATGGGAAGAGAGAATCTGTGCGATAACATAAGGGGGAGTGTGCCTTGCTGTTTGAGGCTCGAGCTAGTTGCCTGAGGACAAAACCATACCGGTGCAAAGATACTTGCAACAAGATGAGGCATGCGTATACGCTGCAGCGAAAATCCGGAGACCACTCAGCATATCCTAATGAATGCGAAGGGATTCACCGAGCGGCACACCCATAGGCAACGTACATCTTCCAGAAGCGCTTGGATTTAAAGTGGATGGAAGCATCAACCGGTCAGCAGTCGAGATAAGTAAGAGACGTTTGGAGTATTGGTGGGAATTCAGGGAAGAGGTTGTTACGACCGGATCTGTTACAGGCATATGTAGCGATACAAAGTAGAGAGAGAAGTTTTGAGCAAGAGAAAAAAGATCGATATGTATGCAAAACTGCTGGAATGAAAAGCATGTCTAGCACACCTGATTAGCTCAAGTAGGCTAATTGACTATTCGTCACCGCCCACCGTTACAAAGAGGATGCCAACAAGCCATCAACCTCATCGTCAGCTAAATTTTTGTTCGCATAGACCAGCGCCTAATTCACAAAGCTCTTCGTTCGTATGGGCTGTTAGCCATGTTAGGCCAGGGCTAGAGGATTACGATCATTTATGATGTTAGCATCGACTTGTCTGGCGTTATCGGTGAGAGGGATGCCTCTCATGACTCCTTTGGTAGTATTATCAGGGGCGGCTTCGTACGCCCCTGATAATACGCGCTGACCTCGTGGGTTACCCCGTTGACTTGGATGGACTTGATTCTTACGTACCGGTCCGCATTTTGCGGGCTGGGCGTGCTGATCACCATGATGTTTTGCTGGTTGTTCGAGCATATTGTGTAGTTTTGACTGTCTTCTGAGCTAAGTTGCGCTGCTTCAAGAATAGCTGCAGTCACTGTAGGGCTGCCGACCTTGGAAATATTGAGTGCTCCTTTGGGTCTGACGATGATCTTGATCTCATTTGCTGGTAGTGGGAGCATGCGCCCGGCCTTGAGAACCTGAGTTCTAGCTTGCTGCCTGGGTCTATAGCGAGAGCGAGAGTCTTGCGTCCTAGGTTGTTGTTCTTGCGATAGTTTGGGGCCCCGCTGCTCGTCTGGGCCACGGGCGGTACACCGACGGGAACGGGCGTACACCAGCCCATCTCGGCGGTTAACTCTTCTGGGGAGAGAGAGAGAGAATCAACTGTTGTGCTGAGCCCTTAGTGACGGTTGGTGCGCGCTGGCACCAGATGGGGTGGAACCTTCTTCTCAGGTCCCATATGCGTCCAGCAGTTCCTGGCCCCTAGCCGCCAGCGCTAAATTGCCACATACTTGGACTTCCATGCTTCGAAGAATTGGCCAGGGGCTTGTGCGTCGTAGCAGAGCTCGCACGGACACGCGCGGGAACGTGCCAGGTAGCCTGGTAGGCCGAGCACCTGGCGCACGCGCTTAGCCTTAGCGTGGCGACGGCGTGCTCGTAACACAAAAGTGGTCGCAGTCCCGGGAAAATAAATGTCCCACCTGATAACTTGGTATCTACAGAGTCCTGGTGGTATCACGGTTCGAATGGTACAAAATTAGGGCTGGTATCCACAGAAATCGCGGCGAAAACATTTCAAGAAGATGGAGCCGATGTGAATACAAGTTATGGACGCCGCACTTCGATTATCTCTGCGAAACAAAAACAAAATTTCCGTGTCAATCGTTCCCGATTTTGATTCGCGATTGGGGACTCTAG
Source organism: Dermacentor variabilis (assembly GCF_050947875.1). Taxonomy (NCBI): domain Eukaryota; kingdom Metazoa; phylum Arthropoda; class Arachnida; order Ixodida; family Ixodidae; genus Dermacentor; species Dermacentor variabilis. Next base: position 161,711,304 of record NC_134572.1, read on the forward strand.
AATAATCACCACGGTTCCTTTCTTGTTCCCAAAGTTCTAAAATTCTAACTATATACAGAAGCCTAAATTCAGAATTTTGCATTCAACATCTGCGAGATTCTCTTTTTATTACATTAACTCCTTTTCATTCCAATAATTTTTACTTCGCTTACTTTTACAAGGCCGACGGCTCAATTGCACGTTCCTTTACTACACACAGAAGCATGGTCGGCTTCCTTCACATTTTATTCATCTTTTCCGTCTTCATACTATCGCTCGATTCTCGACCTACCGCACATACCTACAGTGCGCCTTGTGACCGCTTCTGGATATCATCGTAACGGGCATCGAGCGTGCGCAGCCTGCCGTCGCTCGTCGTGGTTCTTACGCCACTGCGTCGACCCTCCTCCATGCATGGGAAGTACCGTGGGTGAGTCAGCGCCATGGGGGGTTTCTAGCAACCCGTCTCTCCATTCCAGACATTGCGGAGAAGCACCTTCCCCCTGCGGGAGGTGCACGCGGGTGCAAGGCCTCGACCGGAGGAAGGTATACGTAATTGCGTTGCTCACCGTCGGTCCGGCGCGGATCGATACGGCAGAGCGCAGTGTGGCTGAAACCGCCGACAGGGAGGGGGGGGGGGGGCACTCACTGCCGCCCAGAGAAACCTGGCGCACGCGCATACGGTGCTGCGAGCTCGCTTTGCACGCTGCCCTGTAGAGCGAGCGGTGCTGAAACGCTGTAGGCCTTAAAAGAGTTGTCGTATAATTAAATACGTGCTTAAGATCGTTCAAGCTGCGCGTGAAAAAATTTTGGCGTAGTCACAAGCACAAAATAACGCACGCACGCACGCACGCACAAACAAAGAAACGAGCAAACAAACAAACGGGCAAACAAAAACACACAAGGCAGATTCAAGCGGATTTTAAGCGGCGTCTCGGAAGAGTCGTAACAAGATAGCGCTACTGATGCTGTACGATAAGTGTGCCACAACACTTATCGTACAAAAATATAGAAGTAAAAGCCGTAATTAGTGAAGGTTCCAATGTGTGTCGATACACCAGTTGTTTTGTTGTCGAAAAAAAAAAAGAACGTGCTTCCTATAAACGGCATGTTTAATAGACGGTGGGCGTCACGTGGCATGGAACAAACTTCAATTTGTAATGCGCTTCCATATACGTATTTGTGTCCCACCCACAGTCCGCGTCTTTCAGAGAGCGATAGGGGGTCTCATTAATATGAACTGTAGAGATTGGCCAGATGGTCATATCGCATCCCTGCACTGTGCGTGTAAGCAGGGCCCAAACTGACAAAACTTCTAGCATTAAATGCCCAAACGTTCGTAAGCACTGTTTTTATTGGCTGACCGCCTTCGTTAGAGGTATGTCCAGTCTCTAGATTGGCTTGCCAGAACAACTGAATGCGTTTTAAGTTCTCAAGCCTTAAGTTTTTGAAGTTTAAGGACTCTTTCTTTATTTTTCGACAAATCATTTCCGCGCATGTTCGAAGAACAACTGCTTTTTGTGTATGTTTCTCTATGCGTTTTCTTTAGTTTTGTTTCGTCTTTTTTTTTTGCGTAAGGACTCTTCTGTAGATACGGGCCCCCGTTCCTAAGCGATGTTCGACATTCGCCGGTCACCTTCGATAATAGTATCTCCAGTATCATGATTGGCTGGATATTTTTTCTTACGAATAATTCTAGCGTAAGTGTTTTGTGCACATTTTTCTGAGTCATAAGTCTATGGATACAGGTCGGATAGGGATTTTTGAGAATGCGGACAACCTTACCCCTTCCCCACTGCAGTGTAGGAAACTCGATATTTAACTTCCGGTCAACCTCCCCGACTTTCGCATCTCGCTTATTTCTCTAGCACTATTCTATGAACATATAAGTGGGCGCCACGGTATTTACACAATCTTCGTTTACTCTTTTTCTCGTATAACCGTCCTTCGAAACATTTGTGCTGCAGAAGCTGCAGAACTTCGACGTTTGCCCGGGACTGCGATACCTTAATCCTCGGAAACGAAGGAAATAAACGGGACGAGTAAGCAAGGGCGCACCCGCGCCGTGACAGCCAGGCGGTGCCGCATCGCGTTCCAGTTGCGATGTATGCGACACGAGACTGAACCATTCGCGCGTGCAACACACACAGACGCGCGTTTGTCCCTACATATACGCAAGCGCGCGATCCAAAACGAGACCGCGTCGCCGGGACAACACGCGGACGTCCCCCTCTGTGGACGAGCAACAATTACGCCATTATTGTCGTAATAAACGGTGCGTGTGCTCGGCTTGCGCGATTTAGCCCGCCGGCCTTCGAAGGCGAACCGACGCTGGGTGCGGGGCCAGCGCGACCAGCACGAGGCGGCGCCTTCGGATTCGGAGCACGAGCTTCCTTGTTTTCGTCTCTCGGCGTGTGCGTGTGTTTTTGCGATGCGTGGTCTCGAGGCAGGTCGCAAGACGAGTAGAGGGAAGGGAAAAAAGAAAGACGACGAGGGCTGAGAGAGAAAGAGAGGAAGTGGAGGGGAGCATCTTCGAAACGGTCGTTAGCGGCGGCATCGCAGGCTGCGCTGGCCGACACACTCGCCAACGGCGACAACTTTCCGCCCGGCTCCGAGCCGAGGAGGTGAGCGTCGCGCTTCTTCACGTCACATCTGACGAGGTGCGGGTGGTTTTACAAAACCTACGCCGCAACACGGCACCGAGAGCCGACCACATCCGATTCGCCACCCTTCGTAACCTCAGTGACGCGGATATTAACCACCTCACCCATATCTTCAATGATTCCTGGCGCAAGGGCATGCTTCCCCAAGCATGGCGACACGCCGACATCACACTGATCCCCAAACCGGGCAAGCCTGTTAAGGTTGAAAACTTACGACCCATCTCCCTAACATCCTGCATTGGTAAGCTCATGGAGCATGTACTCTTGCGGCGTCTGCAGCCCTTCCTCGAAGAAAAATCATTCTTTTCTAACTCTCAATTCGGATATCGGGCTCATCTGTCTGCCAAAGATGTGCTTTTACAATTGCGGGAGGAAGTCATAGGACCTCCGTCGTCCGCCCAAACGAGAGCACTCATCGCCTTAGACCTAAAAGGGGCATTCGATAATGTTGAACATGACCTCATCCTTCGCAATGTTGCACAATCACACTGTGGAATTCGTACGTACAACTATATCCGCGCATTTCTTCGAGATCGCACAGCCACCGTAGGAATGGGACCGCATCGATCCCGTACGATTCGCCTTGTAGGACGTGGGACACCCAAGGGCTCAGTTCTTTCCCCTACTTTATTCAATATCGCGCTCGCAGGGCTCCCCCGACTACTCGACCAGATCCCTGATGTCGGCCACGCTGTTTATACGGACGACATTACTATCTGGTCGACCCGGGGTTCCGACGGAGCCATCCAGGACCGACTGCATCAAGCAGTCGATACAGTTTCCGAGTACGCGAGAAAATGCGGCTTAAGATGTGCTCCGGAAAAGTCGGAGCTCATAATCATTCGCCCCCGGAGCCGTTCCTCTACTCCCCCTATCACTGTGCACGTGGATGGCACACCGATACCACAGGTTAACCGTGCTCGTATCCTCTGCCTACACGTCCAAGCGGATGGTAGGTAAAACTACACTGTTTCCCTTCTATGCAGACAGATTGAGCAAATTCTGGCCATGATCCGGAGGGTCTGCAACAGGTGCTCGGGCCTTCGAGTAGAGGACCTGCTGCGCTTGGTGGAGGCATGCGTGATGAGCCGCCTTACATACCATCTCCCATTTCAGCGGTTGACCCAAGCGCAACAACTTCGCATAGACGCAATGATTCGCAAAGCGACGAAGCTGGCCCATGGCCTCCCGAACTATACTTCCACACACCGTCTCCTTAATTTAGGGACACATAACACACTAGGCGAGCTGCTAGAGGCACATTGGGTCAGCCATCGCCAGCGCCTCCTACTCACTCCTACTGGCCGCCATCTTCTCACACGGCTAGGATACTCTGTCCCACCCCTTGAGTCTGAAACCCGTCCAACGATCTTGTCATCAGCGATACGCCAAGCACTAAGTATTCATCCATTGCCACGTAATATGCACCCCGAGCATGACAAAGGGCGGCGCAAAGCCCGTGTACGATACATTGGCCGCATGCTTGCAAACATCCCGGAAACACATACTTTATACACGGACACATCACGCACTCAAGAGGGCTATACCTCGGTAGTTTTGGATGGCACCGAATCCCTCAGAGACTCTTCTGCAATGCGCGGAACAAATGCCGCTTACGGAGAAATTCTCGGTGTTGCTCTTGCAATTCGATACGCCATCCGTGTTCCTGAGGAAGTGTATATATTGGCGGACTCGCAACAGGGATGCCGGGCGTTCCTATCAGGACATGGCATCCCGAGAGCGGCGCACCAAATTCTCAAACAGATCCCGCAAAATACACTAACCACACCTCCCCGCATCCACTTACTCTGGACCCCTGGTCATACCTCGCTGCCGGGTAACGAACGCGCACATGCGGTTGCCCGAAAAATTTCCCTCCAGGCGACTCGGCGTGGTGAGGCGACTAGTTCAGAGTGGGGGGATCCCTTGCTCCGTTACAAAGACATACTCCGTCATTATACACGCATTCATCGCACCCACGCCGCACAACCGCCGTCCTTCTCGCGGGAGGAAGCAGTGGCATTACGCCAGTTACAAACCGCAACTTTTCCAAATCTTGTCTCTCTCAATAAATTCTACCCACACTGTTATGCAGATCGTTGCCCTGGCTGTGGCAGCTCGCCCACAATCTTCCACGTCACGATTGAGTGCACTGCAAACCTCTTTTCTCCCTTGCCAACTCTCCTTTACCCCCTACGCAACAAAGAGCTGTTGGACGATGCCCTCCGCGACGGACCTCCCACGGTCCTCCGAGCTGTGATACAACGGGCTCGAAAAATCGCCGGAATCATCTTAGGGACTCTGGACTGAGGGTTCCTCCCACACTGCTCTCGCCATGCAAATATTATTAATAAAGATGTTTTACTCTCTCTCACGTGGTCGTCGTCGTCGGCGACGCGTACGTCTCCAGTCTCTCGCCGGCGAGTCAAAACGCGCGCCTCGGGACAATGGCCGCGAGTGTCCCAGCGTGTCGTATAGTGCGCGTGTGTCACGTCGTGGACACGCAATGCGACGTCTTTTAAAGCGAGCGCGGCGGCCCGCTGGAAACCATGACGACCAGCTTCGCGCGCAACGCGACAATCTCGTCGCTTAGCCGAACGACGCGCGAAATAGCGAGCGCAGTTGAGAAACGCATTCGCAAGCCTGCCGCGCCTTGGACGAGCGCGGCTGCATGTTTGTCGCCCGCCATTAAGGAAGATTTGCGCCTGCGTGGGCTCCGACGGCATCCGCAACGGCGCTGTCGCCACCAATGGAACATGTTGGGACAGGCTGACGAAGAAGACGTTTTAAGATTAGTCCGGCGACGACGACGCTGTTAACACCGCGCGCCGTCTGTCATCTTGTCAACTGCTACGTACAGTTATTGTAAATGTCTTGTAAATATTTTTTCTTAATTACCCCCGTAACATTTTTGGTGGAGGTGCGGGGTAAAAGAAGCAAGAAATATATTCACAAGTATTCAAGAATATGTTCCAGACGTTACGACGATTCGATAATATTTAGGGCCGGGTATACATGCAAATAATCGAAATTTCGCATGCGAACCTGCCGCTGTTTTTTTTTTTTTTAATCGAAGCACTTATTGTGTAACTCGCTGCGAAGGATCGCTGTTTATGACGCTGCGCTTCTGAGCCCGAGGTCGCAGGTTCAATATCAGGCCGCGGTGGCGTTTTACGCCTATTGTGGTGAAGGAATTGTGCAAGAACGCTCGCATACCGTGGTTTGGGTGCACTGTAAAGAACATGAGCCGGTCAAAATTACTCCGTAGCCCTCGGCTATGGCGTCCCTTATAAACACACGGTGCAGCTGCGAGACGTTAACTTAACTTAATAAAAACATATTTGAACAATACTGTACGTTGTCTATATAGAATACTTGCAGATCGCTTTGCCTTCTTACAGACTTGTCCTTATAGCTATATATACATAAAGTCTATGTACTGTTCGCAGAAATGACAGGGTCCTCGAATACATTGGGCTCATGTGGTCCATTGCTCAAAGTCTACAGAAATTAGGAGGAGGAACAGGAAGAAGGAAAGGAAAGGAAAAATAACGGGAGGTCAGCAATGCGCGCGTCCGGTTTGCTACCCTACGCAGGGGAAAGGCGCAAGATTAATCGACAAAATGTAGACACAGACAGAAATATGAAACGTTAAATGAAAGGCAAGGAGGTTAACCAGGTCTACGCTCGGTTGGCTACCCTGTACTAGGAAAAAGAGGAGAGTATAAGTCAAGCGCATGTTCGAGACTCACCGACGTAACAAAAGTTCTCAGCGCTTGTCACAGGCTGCCTATGGATAATATAAACAAATTTCGTAGAAAACTCTTAAACGCGACGCTGATCTGCGGCATGGTTCGATGAAGAGGCCAGAAGGCCTGTATTCTCTAAATACTGCGGACCAAGGGCTACAATTCTCTGTACACGTGAAGTTAGCACGAAGCTTTCTTTCACCGTTTGCCGCCTTCGTGCTTCCTAGACTACAAGCAGTTTCTTTACGAAATTCATCACGCAAACCGCGCGTACAGTGTGCGTGCGTAAAGGAGGACGAGGAAAGGGTCCACGTGCTGCTGGACTGCCGCTCATGCGCAAGGCAACAGCAGGGTTCGTACATACACCTTGAAATCCTTGAGCAACTCTTGAATTCGTTAAAAGTTATTGAAGGTCCCTTTCAAGTCCTTGAAAATCAATACGCTCCATGAATTTTATGAGAACTGGGGGGGGGGGGAGGGGTAGGTATTCTGTAAGGGTCCACCTAATGTTCATTTGGGCCCCTGCTGATTGGATGCAGCTGTACGAGAGAGGAGGAGACGAGCGGCCCTAGCCAATGAGCAGCGGCGGAAGTGGACAGTCCACTAGGTGGACTCTTACAGTATACCACCCCTGGGGTTGGGGGCGACTTTTAAACATTCAAAGTGACAAACTCGGCACCAGGAATATGCCATGGACACTGCCTATCGGGAAACGATCCCATATACTTTCATTTCAGAGTGTCGCTAAGCGATGCAATATGGCATGTCCAAAGTCACCACTGACAGGTTTGTTTAAACTAGCATTGCCCCCGTGGAGCTAGACAAAGCCAGATCAAGCGACCAAGTCCGTGCCACTATTTTTGTTGTTTTGCTGGTTGGTTCACAAAGCAGCTATCACGGCTCCATTTTCGAGCCCTAGGTTCTAGAAATGCCTGGAGTAAATTTTCTGCCATTTGGTTCTAATATCGTTATCTTTGGCTGAAGCCGGACGCCACTCACTAGCCATCATGCTAGGAGCCGATTGACATCATTACAATGAGAAAGCCATCTTAGAAAAGCGACCTGAAGAGCCTGAAGCATGTGTCCGACTCAGAAGCTGCTTAGCTGCAAGAAATTTCAGCTAGGAAGAAAGAGATTTCACCATTTTCTAGTGTATGTGTACGAATAAGGTTTGTTTCCCACTCCTTGAAGTTTGGCCTTTGTCATCGTTGAAATCCACCAATTGTGCTTGTATCTTGAGTCGAATGTTGTGTACGAAACCTGCAACAGCTACACCACAAACTTAAGGTGCTGGGCAGCCATCCTTTGTCACTTGGGACAATACTTGGACCATGGCCCGTAAGTGGTCTTGAAAAGACAGGTTTGATCGCAATGAAAGACTTCAGTATTAGTGCGGACATGCGCACGAAATATTGGGAACGAAATTATGCACATGCAGTGAGTAGCATTCGTTGTTGTTATTGTGTATTTTACCACCCACTTTTGTAAGTGGCGCTGTCCCCGCCCCTCCCCCCCCCTTTCTTCTGTCGTTTCATTTTACTTTATTTATCTTTAAAAGAACTTCGTGTCCAGGAATTTTGCACATTTACAGTAGCGCAACACAGCAATGCACCAGGGTAGCTGTATACACAAATTTTGTAATTCTTTTAATGCCTAAATAAAGCAACTTCTGACTCTGACTCAAGTGAACGGAAAATCGTGTGTGCGTGATCAAATCGCCCATTATATTGTGGGCGCAATCTTGTTTCGTTCTTCTGCATTTCGTTACAACTATGGGGGGTGACTTGGCATCTATGTCCGGCATGACTCAATGGGCCGCTAGCGTTTCAGAAAAAAAGAAAGAAAGAAATGCTACTTCAGAAGATCGGCCGAACTTTACCAACTTTCAGTCGGCAACGTCGAAAGGGTAGGCCTTTCTAATAACATGTGCAGTTACGGCGGTTTGTCGTATCTTCCCTGCTGGGTTCATTATAGCAGTGTTCCAATCCTGACCGAAACGATACAACTTTAGTTACGACTAACTGCCGCAAATGCGCATGTTATTAGAACGGAGTGCCCTTCTGGACGTTGGCAACTGAAAGTTGTTAAAATTATTGTTGAAAAAAAATCTTGCCCATTGAGCTGCGCTGATTCAGCGCGGTGAAGTTCGACAAATTGCCATACAGGCAACGTCCGAAATCCGCGGGTAAGAACGGGAGCAGCAGGAGACGTTCTGCTTCCAATCTTTTCCTTCGTCCTTGTCTGTTTAGCGCTGTTAATTTCCGAAATATGAATTACCGCCAACTCGCCGAAGTTTCTCTTCTCTCTGATCTAACTCCATGTAATCCTAGCTGCCTATGCCTTCACAGGAAATAGCCTACGCGGGCTATCCCAGAACTTTCTATATATATTATATATATATATATATATACTGAGGGTACTTCCCGGACGTCCTCGCGCAAAACAAACGTATGATCGCCTAGTCGACGTATAGCCATCGTAGAATAACTGATCTGCACTGGCAGTGTGTACGCGTGACGCCGCTGTGCGCGCAATGTTCGAGTCCGATCTGAAAAGACGATGGCCACACAGTGCGAGCCGAGCACGTCCCCGCTTTACTACACCCCCCCCCCCCCCTCCTTCTCGCGGTCTCTCGATATTCACGAAATGAAAAGCTCGCGCAGAGCTTTTCATTTCCCAGGCTACGAGGCATTTCCAAATTACGCGACAACACCGGGCCGGGGGCCGACGCAATCTCTCTTGTGCCTCAGCTTGAACGTCGCAAGGCCACCGAAAAAGAAAGACGCGATGAGTCAGACAGCCAACGGCTCCTTGATGCTGTAGTGTGTGTGTGTGTTTATTTTTTTTTATTTTTTTTTCGTATACACAGATAAATCGTTTCGTAGAAAAGCAAGTAAATGAACGGAAGAATGAAAGAAAGCGAAGAAATAAAGATCAATAGACTTCAGTGACTGGAATTGAATTACTGAGACATATCACGCGCAATGTTTTCAGAGAGCTCACCGCCATTCCCACACACACACACACACACACACACACACACACACACACACACACACACACACACACACACACACACACACACACACACACACACACACACACACACACACACACACACACACACACACACACACAAATAAAAAAGAGAGCAATGCAATGCGCAGGAAGTCGTCCTCGTCCGCTGCAACGTACTGCCTGTTGTGGCCTCCGAAATGCATCCTGGGACACCACCTCTGTCGGATGTGGCGCGGTAGAACCCCCTTGCAATTTAGCAAAGCGAAAAAAAAAAACTGTGTTCTCCATTCTTTGAAGCGAAAAAGAAAAATGGCTGCGCGACAGCGAAGTTGTTGGCGTGTCCAGCCAACTCCTAACTCCACAGGGATATGCCTAATACTCCGAAAAAGAAAAGAAAAAAAAACAAAAGGCGCGAAGATTTTGCGCTTACCCCTGCTATGTTCTGATTTAAATATTGCGGCAAGATCAAATTTTAGGAATCCGTGTTACGAAGAAACATATATATATATATATATATATATATATATATATATATATATATATATACATATATATATATATATATATATATATATATATATATATATATATATATATATATTAATGCGGCCCGTTTTACTTCGCCCCATGGATGAGGAGGTCGGTGGTAAGGGTGGGCGCGGCACTTTTGCCGCGCCTTCGGGCCGAGTTTGGGCCGGCATGCTGTTTGAAAATTAGTGGACTCGACGACTCCAAAGCTCTTTGCACCACGCGCAGCGGTGACGACGCTAATTCTTTGGGCATCCAATTCTAGATCACTCTTAATAATCGCTCGGCAAACAAAAGACACGCGCACTGACGTTACGTGTGCTTGCACAAAGTTCCCCCCCCCCTCTTTTTTTTTCGATCTGTAGTTATCGAACCAGAGCGTCCGATCAAACATGTTTTCTCATCAATATAGACAATGACAACGCGCAATTTAACACCGACGCAACTCAAGTCCTTAAAACAGCCTGCAAATCACCGCAGGCTGAATTCACAAAGCTTCTCACGTTCGTCAGTCCTGTTTTCGTAAGTGTAAAACTGGTCGCGGTAATCTTCGAGCATCCAGATCTCGTGACCACCTGACTAATCCAGACCGGAGGAGCTTTCGTCAAAAAAAAAAAAAAAAAGAAGGAACGAAAACTCAACCTCATCTACAAGTTTTCTTAACTTCTTTTCAAAGTCTAAATCCATTAATGGCAGCGCACCGCGCAGCCCATACGCCATACAGCTGGCGCAAGCTTGCAACGGCCGCGCTCAGAAGCGCTGGCCATTAGCGACTGCTCCAACACGCAGTGGATCAGCAGAGAGAGACTGCACCCGAATTACACTCGCCCCGGACACGGGCTGCACTGTTCGCCTCCCGGAGTCGTTCCTCCAGCCTTCCGCGAGCGCGGTAATGCTACTGCCGCGTCGTCTAAATTATGCGCGTCATTATAAACAGGAGTGACGACCGGAAAGGCAGCCGGCCATGGCAGCACCGAGACCCAGGTTGTACGCACAAAGTATATTCCTCTCGGGGGCGCCGTGTACACGTGCGCGTGTCTGCGCGTGCGCGCTCGTGAAGGGACGCCGGCACATTAAGAGCACGGCGCACCCTTCTCAATCACGAGCGAGAGGAAGAACGCTGCACGGCACACCCATGGGGCGCGCGGTTCGTACGTACCCGCTCGGACGCGATAACGGACAAAGCGATGCATCACTGTCCCATTCGTGGACCACAGTCGGCGCGCATGTACGTGTGTCCGATGGCGGTCGATAGAGGGACGCGCCAGAGCTTGCGAACGGGGCGCCTCCGTGCGGCTTTGTACAGCAGTGCGCACTAGGCACCCGCACAACTGCGCACGCTCTGCCCCGTTACATTACCGTGCAGTGTAGTGGAAGCTACGGCTGACGTGTGCCACTCAGGTGGGCGAATCCGCGAGCCTGTTATGACATGTGCGTTTACGAAGTCGTCATGACCCAGCCCCAGCGTGTTGATAGCTTTGCGGCTGGCTTCTCCCTCCCTCTCCTTTCTTTATTTACATCCATTAAAGCCCTTCCCCTTGTAGGGTAGCAAACCGGACGTGCGTCTGGTTGACCGTACCCTACCTTTCCTTCCTTCTTTTCCTCGTCCTCCACCGCTCGCTGCTTTTATATAGGCCCCCCCCCCCCCAACACGCTCATAACTTTCACAAAAAAAGAAAATCCTTTCTACAGACAATTTCCCTAGACGTTCACCTGCTTATAAGGTCCACAGGTTGTCTGTATATAATTTCCGTAGAAAACAGCCAAGTGGCTTTGGCGTTGCGAGATCGAATCCCGGCCGCGGTGGCCACATTTCGATGCGGGAGAAATGCAGAAACGCCCGCGTACTGTGTATTGGGTGCATGTTGAAGGAATCCCAGGTAGTCAAAATTAACCCAGAGTCCGTAACTATACTGCGTGCCTCATAACCGTACGGTGACTTCGGCCGCGTAAAGCCGCATAATTTAATTTTGTATATAGAAAACACCTACGTGCCGTCTATCAACCTCTTCCGCCCCTTTCTCTGTTAGGTCACAGAGTATACTTCGCGTACTGGTAGCACGAAGGTTCGCTAATATGACGTGATTTGACGTACCCACAGTCCGCAACTTGTTTTTCAATAACGTGTGACGCAGTTATTCCGCGGGAAGTAAGCGTCGCCGAACAAAAGCAACTTCACCGCGAAGAGCGCGGAATTAGACTTTATACGACGGTTCTATGTATACCCTATAGCATCTAGCTTCCTCAGCGTCGCCTGCTAAGTATGAGAGGGAGTACAGCTCTCGCAGTGCCGCACGCTTTTAAGCAACGAGGCGTATACAGGGTGCGAGCGCACACTGCGTAGTAGCCGGGCGGGACAATTAGCGCGGCTCTCTCCCCGACTCTCCTCCCTGGGGAGCTCATCAAGCAGCCATCGCTCACGAGTTCCACGAGTTCGGCGCGCCAGCTCGCTGAGCGGAGGGGGGGGGGGGGGGGGTAACACCCTGTGACAAAGCACCACTCGAATCCAAACACGCGCCGAGCCCGATATACGAACGAGCACCGCGTGGGCCGCGTTTCCGCTATTCCTCTTCCACATTCCCCGACTCTATAGTAGCTGTAGAGAGAGCGCACAAACCGCGAACGGGGATGTCAAGAGTAATGCTGCTTGAGGGCAGAACACGATTAGGCCCTCTAGAGGTACAAAGAATTATGGCCCGCGACTGTCTTCCTGCAGTAATCCACGCGAAAAAAAAAAAAGAAGAAATACGAATGAAAATTCAGGGGCAAGTTAGTGTGGCAAATTCGAGAGGAGTGCGTTAGCGTTATAAGTCGGACCGCTCTGAGGAGCCCGGATCCATGGCCGAAACCGCGCTCACCATATTGCACTCAGGATCATTAGGCACACGTCCTACCTCTTAGTAAGGGGCTTTACCTCTTAGAGGAGCGAAGCGCAACTGGCGGTGCTGCTAAGCACGACCACCGTCCGTGCTAGAATGGACATGCTATAACGAATGTTATATACACATAGCCAGAACGAATGTTGTGCTAGAAAGAATTCCGACGGTCGCACTGGTTTCGACATACGCATGCGCCGTCAAAAGCGCCAAAAAATGTACTGTTGTTCCAGTTACTCTTCTTTAAGAAAACACTTTTTTTAAAGTACTAAAGTAATCGGAATGCAAATGCGTTTTGTCGCGCACATTCAAAACTAATGCCTCGATACTGACCTAGTTATGACAATTCGTTTTAAGGCGATATTCCTTGCATACTCAGAAGCTGCAATTCGTAAACTGAAATATGTGCCGTAATGCAATTATTTAAACGGCTAATTAGCATAATTATGTTGATTATTGAATTAAGCATTTTGACTTCTCGTTGAGGTAATGAGCCGCCTCATCGAGTAAGTTATTCAAGGGTTACAATTGTGCTACCTGTCGCAGGCAATTTTCAAGAAATTTGGTGCATCAAAAAAATAAAACACCCTGTATGTGACATAAACATACACACATACAGGCTCTTCTAAGCTCTCCCATCCCTATTCTACTTCTAGCACGTGACCGGCTTCCCATACTTAACACACACACAAGCATATATATATATATATATATATATATATATATATATATATATATATATATATATATATATATAATATTATTAGAACGCTGCTGTTAGGCGCCCATTCCTGCGGTGAGCGTCGGCTTACCTCGGAGTAACCGAGGGAACGACCACAGCGAAGGATAAAGCAGCGAACGCGGAGCGCAGCGTGGGATGAAAGAGTGCGATAACGAAGAGGAGCGCGAGAAGGAAAGCGGAGGAAGCCACCTTGAAACACCACCAGATGGCGCTCACGTCGGCGCCTCCGCGGCAGCGGCGGGAAAGAAAATTCGCGGTGTCGCAACATTCATGTGGGGACGGATTAGCAGCGAAGCTGTTGAGGCTGCATACGTGGCCTGCATGCATTAAGAAATCGTACACTTTCTTTTTTCGTACGGCACCATACTACGCCGACGCAAGCACCGCCGCGGTCACCGCACCTCCGCGATGCATCTGCCGCAACCGCTGCTGCAGCCGCACCGGCAACCTCCGACGCGCGCGACGGTAAAATTACAGAGGCGCCGGCCACGTGCACAGGCGCCGTCGCCAGACCCCTTCCCCATCTCATTGTTCGTCAAACAGGATTTAAAACAAATAAAGCGCACAAAGATACATATACCGGCCCAGTATTGCACTATCTCCAGGATCGGTGCACGCATTCCTGTCCACGCGCCGTGATACCGCCCCTAGCTGGAAACGCGTGCGGGGAATGCATACTGGAGGTAGAGGTAAACAGCTTCGCTGTATATTAAAAAAAAAGAAAAAAAGAAGAACCAGGAAGCTCGCCTTCGCGCATAGCGTTCGCCGCAAGAGTTAACCGCGGTAAAGATTACGCTTGCATAAGCTGCAGTTGTCCGGAAGCGGCAACTGTGTGGCCTGTCTAAATGCATGGTGTCTCAACTATCGTGCGCCACGCTTCAAAAATATGAAAATGACACATAGCTGGACACGACCAAGGTAATGTTGTTTGCTGTCGCTTGGAGACACCCAAATTATTTTTTCGATTCTGTCTAATTGCATAATTAGTATTAACTAATTAACTTCTGAAATATTATAATTAGACTAAAACTGTCAATGAGAAAATTGTAGAGCGACAGAAAAAACTCCCGATGCAGGTTTTTGTAGCTCAATACGTGCTACATAAAAGTATTTTTCCGAGCCTGAAAGAAGCCCGCGAATACGGATGCTAGCAGCACAACAACTAGCGTTATACCAGACATACTTTCGATACCCTGGCTATATTCACGCTTACACAGATGTTTCTTGCCGAACAAATTCTTCTACAGCTGCCTTTGTCATTCGAGAATAGAACCAGATACAGACGTTTACAATACCTCAGACGACATCGTCAACGGCAGCAGATATTTTTACAATATTGTCTTTGTTACGATACATAAATTCAATGCAAAAATGGGTACAGTGGCTCGTACGTCCTTTGAGGCTCGCAGGCAGCTTTGTCTTCACTTCATGGAGGCATTTGCAATTCGCAAAACATGGCGTTAGTTTACTAGACACCAAAGAAACTCGCAAACGCAAGCGAAGGGAATCTCACAATAAGGTTCTAGTGGATACCTGGCCACTGCAATAACCCTGGCAATGTTACAGCAGACAAGGCGACGGACAAGCGCGTGTTAATAACGACACAAACGGCCTCGCTATAACACAAGGCGAATTGCGGCACATACTAAGACAGATCTCAGCCCGCGGTTGCAAAGCGACACGGTTTGATCAGAACTCGAAATCTTCACATTTATTTCAGACTGACCCATCGCTTCAATTTAAAGTCCCGTCCACATTAGATACAACCTAGAGCCTTCGAAACGCTCATTCACCGTCTTCGGCTCTGTACCGCGTACACAAAACAATTCCCACATAAAATGTCATGAGCTGATAGTCCGAAGTGCACTTTGTGGCCACGCGGATGAGGACGTATAGCATCTTCTAGTAGAATGTCCGCGATACGACACTCACAGACAACGTTTAGCACGTGACTTAGCGGCATCACATCACAGGCCCTTCAGCGTTAGGTCCTTGGCCAACATATACTCATTGCAAGAACAAGCGTTACTGGCCCTTCAAAGATTTCTATAAGCGAGCAATATTCTTAGAAACTATTCAGTAGAGCGTTTAAATGCGATAAGCTCATTCCATGCTGTTTCTTTTTTTTTTCTTTTTTTACCTACTTTTCCCACTTCGAAGCCTGCATTGATGTACTTTCACTTGAACCTAATCCGTGCTTTCCCATGTGCCCTGATTTTAGTGTAGCTATGTGAGCGGACTTTGTGCTGATGTGTTTGTTAGCTGACTTTCAGCTTTAATGTGTAATTAGTGGACTTATGTGACTGGACTTTATGTTATCATCATTTGGAGCATACATTTAGTTTTAATGCGCTTGAGTTCATTCTCTTGTTTTTAAATCTCCATGTGAAAAGCCGGCGCCAATTGAAGGCGACAGTATCTCCGAAGTACCGCATTAAAAAACAAAGAAAAAGCCCTCGAATAGGCGCAAAATTGCACCGCGACCGGCCGCTCGAGGCACTTTGCGTGTCGCGATTCTGCCAGTCGGTGCGGTGATCAGTGCGAATATACCGCGAAATGAAAACGCATAAGAGATACACTCAAATTTAGCAATAGGGAGTATCGTAATCGTCGGTGATATCTTGTCAACTTTGACACTCAAAATGCTAACGCATTGGAAGAAAGGAAATAAGACGATGACACGAGGTCTATGCAGCACATGGTCGACTCTTAAATAGAACAGCTCATTAGCAGTGATACTCGAGTAAAAAAAAATTGCGAATCGAATCGACTACGGCGCTGAAGATGACGTGCCCTGTGGTTTCGTTGTCACGTTGGAGAAAGAGTCGACGACCCGTGCCGTGACTGTGACGCAGCCCCGTGTTGCCTGCTGACACTGCAGTGCTTTTCAGGAGTGATCGTCGTCGAGGGCAAGCCCTCTTTCAAATACCAATATTCGGGGGGGAAAAATGACCTCCGCATATTGAATCCACTATCCATGTCTTTCACATTTCTGAAGAAAGTGAAATTAAAGTTCTCGTGGAGTCCGTTTGCAAGAGAGAGAGAGAGAGAGAGAGAGAGAGCGAAGGGGGAAACGCTCATACGCATTACTCGATACATGCACGTAATTCCATTCGCAACTGACCGTCTAATCGACTGAGGAGCTTGTAATTGAGGAAACTGGCAGTTTCGCACGAAGGGCGAAGCACTGACTGCGATAGCAGGGTTGAGCTCCTCGGACTCGACTGGAACGACTCATAACGAGTCGACTCGACTCTTCAAACTTGAACTACTCACAAGGTCCGACTAGCACGGACGCAATATATACGGGTGCGCCAAAATTTCTGGCACCCTTAAGAAGCTTCAAGACGCCGTGTACCCCGCAATGACATCGCACAGGCGCCATTATATGTCGCCCCTCAAGAGCCACGCCAGGAAAACGATGTCACTCTCAGCTTTGAGGACGTTATATATTGCTTTACACTTTTCTTTTTCGCACATAACTTGAACGCTTCGTGAGCTTCGCAGGGAAATAAATTGCTTGAAGTTACGCGTACCGCTAAAGAAGTATTGCCAGGCCATTCTTGTTAAAACTGTCAAGCTGTAATAAGTTCTGCGATACTGATTTCGTGTTTCCTTGAAACAGTTGAACGTACCTATACAAAGAGAGGGAGAGCGTTTGCGCCCGTTGGGCGGACACTGACAAGCATATAATCAAACGGAGCTGATCGATATGAAAGAAAAGCCTGTCATAACACCGCATTTTGCTGGCAATAACTGATGAGGCTGTATGATAAGGAGGCTGAGAAAGATGACGCAAGACGACGCAGGGAAGTGATGGAGAGGAAAATGACAGGCTTGGCCACAACGGATATATAGTGTGGCTTTAGATCAAACAGAATCAGGTGATATTTCATAGTACAGTGAAGACTGGGATAAAGGAACATGTCAAGTGGGGCTGGCCACGTAATTCAAGGAATGAACAGCTGGGCTACGAGCAATAATGCGCACCAGGGAAACTGCAGTCGAGCGCTGGCTGTGGTGACCTCACCATGGAGTTCGATAGACGCGCCAACAAGGGATGGGTAAGGCCTTCGCAGTAGATTGAGATCGCGACGATGATTACTTATGAACTGAGCCAAAATAAAAAGAAAGAGAGACATGATTTGGCGATTGTGCGCCACAGCTATCGGGACGGTAAACACCAACATCCTTATCGAAAATAAAAAGAACTCTTCGCCACGTAAATCCAAATTCGAGTAATTCCAGATAATTTAGGGAACGTACGAGTCTTTATGTTCGCCTTTTCACGTAACATAAGCGGAACATTTAACCAAAAGTAGTGCACCTCATGCGATCGAGAGTACGCAGTCATCTCGAGTTACTCCAGCTACTTTTTGATGTGCGGTTATCGTTATAAGATTACCTGCATGGGCTGAATTGTGTATATATACATATATATATATATATATATATATATATATATATATACAGGCACGTACCCAGGAGGGGCGGGGACCCCCCCCCCCCGAAATTAAGCAGCATACCCCCCCCCCCCCCATCCGCCCACGTCACCACTCCTCACACACATTCCTAATTCCTAAAGCGCCGACAAATCAATCTACTCGGCGGTCAACATTTTGCTGCCTTTTACAGCGAAAACAGTGTATGACTAACTTCCGTAGCTTCTTTCGGTGTCCGTTAACAGAATAAAATCATCATGTGGGTCGATCCTGGTGATAGTGCAAAAAGGGTCCAAGATCAATGGCACATACCCCTGTGGACTCGGGAACCTGTAACGCGCCCTTCGGAATCTTCGGGATGGGCCCACGTATGGGGAGCGCTTAACGCCTGCTTCACCTCCGGCGCGCGTGGCGGGCCCGGCATTGCAATATCTTCGTGATCGGCCTACGTATGGGGAGTTCTTATAATGCCTGCTTCATATCCGCAGGGGGTCGGCCCGGTGTTGCACTATCTTGGGGAGCGGCCCACGTAGGGGAAGTGCTTAACGCCTGCTTAACCTTTGCCACGGGTCGGCGCGATATTGCACAACCTTCAGGCCGACCCGCAGCGGATGTGAAACACTTTGCTTTTCGTTTGAGAGCTTTGACTGCCAGCTTTCGCTGCCATTCCATCTTCACAGAGTAGAATAGCTGTCAATTTTTTTCACTCCTTCTGGATGGCGGTAGTTATCGGCATCTTCTGTCAAGGCCAGTTTTCTCATCGATTCAATGCCCGCGCGATTAACTCAAGTTCAATTCAGTTGTCACCATCTATTGCAGCAGGCAGGGCGTAGTTTATTGTTTTAATTATAGTATTTCATTTATAATGCCTAACACAATTTTTATTTCACCATCTATTCAACGATCACGCACAACGCTGTTGCTTCGCTAGTTCAACCTTCTTTGTTTAGACTGATCCAGGGGCCAGGAAAGGGATTCGGTTCATAGTCAGCTGGTCTGTATGCTTGTGGAACGAGTTGTGACAGGAGAAAACAATTGCGTTTAACTTTTCCTTTTGCTTCATTATTTCCTCGAGTGACGGCTCGGCGACGGCAGATCCTCGGAACCATATATCCGCGATATGCGTTAGATAAGGTGGAAAACAAAATATTGCGAAACAGCGTCCAACTTCAGACATTGCAATAACCGTTCAAACAATAAGCAATATGACTGTCACCTGTTACCTCGTCTGGTTCTTCCCTAATTGTACAGAACTTTTCGAGCGAAATTCGCAACTGGGAACAAGAGTCGGAAGGAGATGAGAACATTTCACAGGCGTATCTGTGAGATACACGTTATTTCAATTCTCTTTTGCGGGTTTACTGGTGTTTACGGCGAATGGTGGGATTATTCACATTTGTACTACTAAAAGTACCCTCCCCCTCATTTGCATAGAAAAGTTACTTTGGCTTGGGCCCCGCCCCGACAAAAGATCCTGCGTAACGTGCCTGTATATATATATATATATATATATATATATATATTGGTATAAGTTGGTATATGTTGTGCTGGAATATCTGCAGGGCGTGCTCAGAAACAGCCAATCGAGAGTCTTCGATGACTTTATCTCTTACGTTATTATTTTTTTAATTTTCCCGGTTCTGAATAAACTTCACTAAATGTATTTAAAAAAATTATGTTCCTGCACGCTTGCGCATCTGGATTTCAGTGCTTCCAGTCGGTCTGCCCCACCGTTCTGGCCAGATGTGGAAACAGAATTCGCTGAGCTTAAGCGGAAAACGAAACTTACGGATTTTTAATCGCTTCTAGGCATTCAAACTTTTCCAAAGCCTCGAAAATTGCGTTTCGATATTCACTCGTTTTCAATGATATTAAGAATAAACACAACTGTTTATCAGGAGCGATATAAGCCGCGCCGTCATTAAAGCGATCAGCTCTAAACGTTTTAACAACTTTCTTTAGAAGTGACACTGTATCGCTGTATTAAGACTTTGTTATGTCCTTGTCCTTTACTGAAAGAGATATTGTATCTGTGTATGAAAATTTTCCATGTGCGCGTGCGCTTATTTATTTATTTTACGTTACTCGAATTGAGTCGATTGACTGAGTTGCGTTTAACTGCAGAAAGGGTTGCTGCTTTTTTTTTTTTTCGATATTCACTGTTTAAGAAAGCTTCCGAATAGGCCTCATCGTCGGAACGTTCTTTACACGACCTCATATTATCGACATTTGATCAACGAAGGATTCATTATTTGGGGAGAAACGGGCGACCCAATCGATGCCTTCGTTTCCAATTTCACCCGAATAAATCACTCACTGCGCCGCCATTCGCTAACTCACGGAGCACGATACGCACGCCCCGCTTCCAGCGACAGTTCTTCCGGTGGTATGGCAGGACATCGCGCACTGTTTTCTCTGCAGCACAGTGCTCGGTGATCTTAGCGATTACAGGCCCGGCGAGGCTATACTTGAGCCGTGACTTATCCGATCAAGCTGAGCCTTTAAGCCGGCGGTCTGAGGCACATTCTTCCACGATCGGCGCGAATGGCATCCGTACATCCCTGCGAACCAGCTGCGTTAGGGAGACACTGGCATAAAGCAACGTGATGTGCATATAAGAACGGGGGTGGGGGGGAGAAGCCAACCGAAAGAAAAGGCCTGGCCTCTAACTATAGCGCACGCTCAACGAAGTGCGGCGACGTTCGGCTGCTAACTAATCAGACGCAGGGGAGGGATCGATCAGCGGCAACGCTCTTATCGTCGGTCAAGGCAAACAAACCGAAGACCGGCGATCCCAGCCGGGAGCTCCGAGCAAGGCATGCGGAAGAAGGTCGACGTTGCAGCGCCGATATCGGACGGACCCGCTCGGCTATCGCGACTATATATACTAGAGAGAGAGCTCAAATCAGCAGCGGTTCACCGTTCGGTATACATAGGCGCACACGCACGGGTTGCGCGGCTCGGGCGCAGAATCGGATGCGCGCAACGAGTTCGCTTGGGTCACTCGAAACTGCACCGGTTGCACACCCGCACCCGGTGGCCGAGGCATGCAGGGCCGTGGTATTGTGGCAAATTAAGCGTTCAACACTGCAGTGCATGCTTAAAAAAAATATATATACACAATAAAGGTGGCGCGAAGTGAAAATTACGCGAACGAGTGCGAGTCGGTCCCGAAGGTAAAAGTTTCGCAGCACCGGAAGTCGGCTACCAAGCCGCGTGTCGGAGTGAAGCATGCTGAGATCTCTCACCTTCGCACTGGCACCACACAACATATCGGAGTGTCGCTGCTCTATACAAACGCGTTCCACGGCGACCGATGCAAAGAAGACGCGATCGATGTTCGGTGATGACGCTCGTCCGCTGTCTGACGACCTCCTTCTCTATACTCAAAGTGGGTCTCAAACTTTGTAGGATCCGGGGATGCGCGGGATCCGATAAAAAGCACAACATTTCCTCCGCCTCGGGCAGACAGCCTGGATTTTAGGTTTGCAATCAGCATGCATGCACTAGTGTACACGACGAACATGGTGTTGTACAGTTTTACATGTTGCAGCTCTTTCTTTCTTTTTTTCTTTCTTTCTTCTTTTCTATCTTTCTTTTTTTTCTTTATTTATTTCCAATTCCATGTTTCCTTTATTTGTTTCCAGCCTGAAACTGGGCTCCGAAATTCGGCTTGTTCGCGATACCCGCATTCAGGAAAATTTTCACACCGACTATACACGTTCGTTCCGTTCATTTATTGCTCATTCATTATTTCCGTTCGTTGCGTTCATTATTTAATTACACATTTATTGCTGTATATAGACATAGTTCAACGTTTGCTTTTGCTGTATGCCGTGTACAAGGGGGACTTAGGATTCCTTCAAGCGAATTTGCTGTTTTTCGCCAAGGCCATCTCCCAACTTCCTGATGCAAAGAAACAAACAAACCGTTGAGCGGCTTACTGCAGCCCCCACGCAAGTTCGACGACCAAGCGATCCTGGCAGGCGACCAGCGGTCACCTGGACTGAGGTGCCCCCATACAGCGCGCACTTCTTTTCTAATAACTGAAGTTTACTACTACTACTACTACTACTACTACTACTACTACTACTACTACTACTACTAACTGATTCTAGGCAACAAGCGCAGGCGTGTGCTCTTGTGCCGCGCGGAAAGCAATGCAGCACGCCGCGTATCGCATGCGAGCGTTCTCACCTCACGTAAGTCTAAACGGAGGCGCCTCGTCCTCCATGAGCAGTTGGCGCGTCATCCGCTCCATACTCGGTCCTGGAAAAGTGGAACGGAACAACGAATGAGATCGCGGTTACCAAACGCTCTCGGCTTTACGAAGTTAACCGCAACATTTTGCTGGCTTGCGAAATGCGGGGTGGCAAGCACTGCGTACACACAGAACTAAAGCAAACGGCTCATCAAACATTTGTAAAGCAGTAATATCTTTCCACATCCTGTACGCAAACCGTCATGCAAATTTCTCGTGCTTGCCAGACGAGCGCTAACTATACCGACCGCGATGAAGTATATCAGGATACCCGTGCGTGCAAAACGTCGTTTCAATATAACCGTGCTTCATATATAACATGGCCAGACGGCCAGCGATCTAAGTCTTCGAGAGCGTGTCACCCACTACTACAATGACGACCCGTATAAGGTGACATGGCCAATCAGGCTGATATGCGATGGAGTCAGCTGACGGAAAGACAGGCTTAATTATCGGAGAACGCCAGCAAAGGCCTCCGTCCTTGCAGTGGGCATAAAATAGGCTGACGATGATGGCGATTATAATCACTTCCTTGCTACTCGCGTCGGCGCCCATATCGCTACGCTCCACCATACAAACGTGCAAAGTTTGCAAGCGCAAAGCGCAGCCAGGCGCTTTCAACGTTTTTTCGGTCCATTCGGCAGGTATAAATAGAGCAAGAGGTAAAAACTGAGACGTTTTGTTCTCGGAATCGTTCACGGTCCAATGCGGGGCGACAGCAGACTCGCAAGTCGCGCGTCCACTACAATGAGCACGCCGCCTCGGCGCGATTTGCTCGACTTTGCTTCTCGGCACAGCGTTGTTTGTCTCTGCGCGGAATATAGCCGCTCCCCGGTAGCGTGCGTCGTCCGCGAGCGAGTCATTTGTTTACCTAATGGGCAAAGTCGTGAGTAGGACTGATTGCTAGCGCGATCATCGGAGCGGAGAAGCCAGTGGACCGAGCGAACGAAGTCTCCATTACACGCTCCCGAGCAACGAACGGACCGCACGCGAGCTCCGTGTCCCCCCACGGGCGACGCCTTATTTAGGGCTGCGCCCGCGGATACACAGAGGCAGGGAATTAAGACGGGAGCGGCAAGAAGGACTGCCGGGATTAAAGTTAATCAGCCTGACGTATATACATAGGGTGCGCGCAGAGATATCTATCTCTACCTCAAGAAGACCGACTTCAAGGCGCGGCCGCCCTTTTACTAAGCTTCAACATTTCGCTCGAAATGGGTCGGCCCACTGGAAACTATGTTTGCAAAGCCAGTACCTAAAATGGTGCGCACTTACAGACACCACCATGACGTCAGCGGCCGTAAGAAGCCGATTGCTCAGCCGAGCCAAAGCCGATCGTCTGCCGGTCCCTCGGCTTCCCTCGCGGTTCCTCACCGGCTTTTAGCAGCGGTTGATGTTTTATCCGATGTATCGATATATGATTGCCTGCGAACACGAATTATGACCGACTGTTGCTTAATCTTTCAAATTCACGTATCGCCTTCTTCTGCTTATTCTCTCTCTCTCTTCAGGAAACAAAGTGGAGACGTCAAAGAAAGAATTACGCGGTTCCCACGCACTGTGGAAGCCAGTGGGCGCGAAGCTTGTTCGATGTTTTGTGTTAATGCTAAATATGTGACGTTATGCCAATTTCGACTACAGAATATCCGTCACCGACCCTTCCTCGACAACACCATTTCCGGGATCGGCTCAGTCTATACAGGCACGACGAATAACCCGGCTACGCCAAATCTCGGGATAGGCAAACAAAGCTTCAGTTTAATAGATTCGAGCTCTTGGCGCGAATTATTAGGTGAGCGCTATAGCCATGTATAATCGTCATAACTGCGGAAATGTAACCGATTTAGGGTGTTGGCGCTCTCATGCATAGGTGATCCATTGTCTCACGAAACAAGCACATATATTTGCTATAAGTATAAGCGCTCCAGTTAGTAACAGGTTTAGCGACCTTCTGTTTTGAGAACTAAGCGTTCTTATCTACGCTGACACAGAGCAACGCACCGACCTACCCGTCAGGTATAACAACGTCCTTCTCAAAATAGAAGTTTCTCATTACTATCCTCGGTCAAGCGCCTTTATCAAGCTGTTTGCGGCTAGCAAAGGAGTGACATTCACATTCGGCGATATATTCAAAATTTCTTGCGCGTCATCGCATTTAGAACGCACAAAAATAACTTGCGTGTCCTCGCATCACATACACACACCGTCGCTAAACGGGACATAATGCCACCGCCGAGACGATACGAACGGAGCCCTAAAATTTGTCCCATGGTTAAGCTTAACCGACGTCATACGCTGAAAGAGAGGCGTACCGCGCGTTCACGCTGAAGCGTCCAGCTTATACTGCAGTGTACCGAGAGTTCGAGAACTAGAACGGCTTAACGGCAGCAGCAAAGACGAGAATAGAACATTGCGCCTCTGTCAGCCGCACCTTGCCGACAGCCAATTTTCGTCGGGAGACCAGTGATTTATGGATTCCGTAATGTCTTCAAAATATACCCACCGCCAGCCCGCAGTGTCTGGCTCGAATTCACCGTCTACGATGTTATAATCTCGTCAGGAGGCGACGAGATCCCATCTTTGGACGCTAGAGCTGTTCTGCTTCGGGGGATAACCATGCTTGCACACACGAGCACGAATTGTCGTATCGCATTTCGAAACCTTTTTGATCTCCCGCTTAGTATGTTTGCGGTCGCACGTGTTTACTTTGACGCCCCCCTCCCCTATGTCTCCTCGGACCTTTAAGGTATTGAAATAAACAAAGAAATAATGATAAGCAAGTGAGATAACACGGAAGGCCATACAACGGTCATCGAGAACATCCTCTCATGTGCACCAACGTTATTTATCTACGCTTACTCAGCTCCCACCGTCATCGAGCGTACGTAGGAGTAACCTTGACCATTTCTCTTTCTTGTTTGTTTGTATGCGCGCGTGATGGGATAGGGGACACACCTTCGAGTCGCATGTGACGTTCCCGTATACAGCGACTTCACGCACGAGTGCCTTGGGCTCTACCAGTTCAGCAGATCGCGAACGCCTTCTGCGGCGCCGCAGGCACATGCAGAGCACGCGGTGGTTCGGCAGGCACGGAATCCTTTCCTACGCTCGCAGAGCAGAGACACCGCCACTTAGCCAAGATGGATCGTTCTTGACGACGTATACCGCCGCTCTCCACTCCCCACTCGCCTTTTTTTTTTTTTTTCTTTTTTTTCTTCTTTTTTTTTTTTTCATGCCGCGAGTGCGCGCACTAAACGGAGAACGGGCCAGCCCGAAGCGACCGACCATGGGAAGACCGCTATCAGGAGCGCTCAAGTTTTGGGCGGCACCGGAGTCCGAGTGTCTCGGCTATGTCGTCGCAGCGTGAGCAATCCGAAACTTCATGCGTAACGCCTTCTCATTGCAGGGCACGAGTCCGCAGAGGCGCGTCCTATCTTATCGTGCCTTTGGGATGCGGTTCTCCACTCGAGCCGGACTAGCGGTGACAGAAGCCTCACGGAACGAGCATCAAAGTTGCTTCCTCATTGATAAGCTGAAGTGGTGAAGCAGGCACGTGCGACAGCCGGACAGTGAATGAACGAACGAACATTTAGTCAGTTATGCAGGGCAGCACAAGTACCACAAGTAGCGGACACCATCCAGCTATACCAGCGCACACGCAACGTAGCATTTGTTTCTTCGGCACCATCTCATCAGGCTACGGACTTGATATGAGGGCGGAAACGTTATCCCCAACGACAGATTGCAGCCGCGCACGCACGCACGCACATACACCAGACGTCAGACAGAAGAAAGAGCAAGGTCCGAAGTCGCCCACTAGCTGCACCTGATTCTCCGCGCTTGCCTCATCGCAATGACAGCTCGGACATAACTTCACGGGAAACATTCCCTGTCAAACCCGCGGCATTACAAAACGAGCAAATAGCAGCGCCCTTGAAAGTGACCCAGTACGTAGGCAACAGATTCGTCACCAGGTGCTGCGTCGGTCTCGTCTGGCTGAGAGTGCAGACCCCGAACGTACGTCAAGCTTTTTGCACTCGAAATACGTACACTCTACACGTTCTAAGAGTAAAAAAAGACGCGTGTTCCCAACCCACGAACACGTGTCCTCGATGTAGTGCTTCCTGGTCTTGCACGTGACCACAGCCACCAGCGGAACCACAGCACCCGAAGCTTCGCCCGGGTTCTCTCCCGGAACAGCGCGCGAGCGCTCCACCTAAGCGTCGCCTAATGAGCGATGCTCCCGTGCACCGCGAATCGTTGAGATGTTTGACCCAGCGTCATCATGGCCAGGGCTCATTTAACGACTTAATGTCTTAAGCTACCAGGCGCCTCGCCCGAGGCGCTCGCGCTGCTGCAAACAAGACCGGCCATTCCTACAGGTTTCAACTTCGGGCCCCCGATTACACACACACACACACACACACACACACACACACACACACACACACACACACACACACACACACACACACACACACACACACACACACACGCACACACACACACACGCGCGCAACACACAGTGTCGGTCGCCGCAACGACGTCGAGACCTGCTCGATACCGGGGCACGGTCGTTGTCAATTGTAAACGGCGCAAATGCTCGAATACCTGAATACCTGAACAGGTAGCGCCATTAGGCGCGTGAGGACGAGCGACTGGAAGACGAAAGAAAACAAAAGTACGAAAATTATACGGGACAACCACAAACGACTGCCACTTTGTAGCGGCTCTTTAGTGGGCGTGGAAAGCAAACAAGACAATAGCAAGTTCTCAACGATGCGCGCCATTAACAACCAGTTATCGCTAGAGCGAACTTGTCCCCTGTGCTTCCTCTTTCACCCTGCTTGTTTTTGCCTCGTCATGTCGCGTTCGTCGGGCATCCTCGCAAGCTCGTTAAGGACGAGCTGACTACGTGCACGCTCTTGTTATACAAATGACTGTGCCCTGCTTTCAGACGATCGCTGACGGTACGCAGACAACGCCATCGCTTGCGCGACTGCTGATTACCCGAGACTCTACACATTCTTACCAGGACGTAAGAGCGTCAAAGCTCTAACGTGAGTCGCGATTTGCTTGCAAACCATTCTCTCTTTGTCTCTAACATTTACCCGGGACACGCTCATAAGATTAGAAGGTTTCTCGCCGCTCATTATCCTAACGTTACACTGCCTTCTGTAAGAGCGAACTATACTACGCGGCTCTGTTAAGAGGAAGCTTTAGCTCGGGTGCTCCTATCTAAATACACGTAAAAGGTGAATTCCTTTTTATCGGGAACCACTGCACCAAATTTGACCAGGTTTGTAGCATTTAAAAGAAAAACTTAAGATCTAGTGACTTTTGGCTTCGAATTTCCGATTTAGGTCGTCATTTTTTTATTAAAGATTGGCGAAAATTGAAAATTTTCTGAAAACGAAACTGTCCAAGTTTACAACGCTGTAACTCAGCAAGGAAAAATGCCGCTGCTGCCACGAGATGCCTCACACGTTACCCTTCCTGCTGAGCAGCTGTGCGGAAACCGCACGGCGTGGTGCACACATACGCTGGTGTGAGCGGAACGGACCGTAAACGTCGATGCAAATCTATCTTTTTTTTTTTTTTTGAGGGGGGGGGGGGTGAGGTCGCTGACGAACGCCGATGGGTTTCCTTTGGATCTCATTTCGTGCGCACCATGGTACATCGACCCCCCCCCCCCCGTCCCCCGGCGGTGCTCCTTACCCCGCCAGCTATATATGAGATGCCTTCGGCGTTGCAAGGCACCTTGCAATCGCTTTCAATGATTATTCGCCTTCGGGCGAAATTACGATTTTTTTTCACTTTCTGCCTCCCTATATTTTTTTTTTCTTTTCGCGCGATCATACATACGACACACAAGAGGCTCCAGGCAAAGTGGCCCGAACCAGCGCAGGCGCTAAGTATAAGCTGATATCACAAGCAAAACCGGCGCGGCCGGCGCGAATCCGTATGTGACCAAGCAGTTCAGACCTTGCGAGCGGTATGCACTGATCCCGACCTGACCGAGACCTCGTGTATATCACAGGTGATTATCCAGTGCACTCGCTGTGTCGAAAGCAGATAGCGACTTACACAGAGTACAGCGACGTTGCAGCGTTAAACACTATCGGGCGCATACACTGCTGGGAGCTGATTACGTAAGTGGTGGTAAGAAACAGACAGAAAAAACGCATTATTATTATTATTATTATTATTATTATTATTATTATTATTATTATTATTATTATTATTATTATTATCGTCGTTGTTAACTTGTGTGCATTCATACTGAAGAAGAACAAGCCGTCTAGACTTTTCAGTTCATGGGCGTGGTTAAACTGCACGTTGCTAAAGTGCGCGCTGAAACACTCGCAAATAAAAATTAGAAAAAAAAAACGATGACAGCTGCCCGATCGACGGCGAAGAACAATAGAATCCCCCTCCAAATGTTTTGCAGCCACTCCAATAGCGCTATCATCTGGTGCCCGCCCCGACTACAGGTCACTTGCGGACCTCAATCATGGGAGCTAGAGTATCGCAGTCTCCCACAGCCCGCGGTGTTTAGTGCGACTTTTCACAGCACCATTCACCATGTATTGACGTCCGTGCCAATCACGAAGGGCAAAACGATCGAAAAAATTAAACGCATCGATACAGAATGTGCTTGCTGGATCCAATGCCAGGGACAGTGCAGTTTTAGTTCCGCTATATCCACGTGATAAAAAAAAACATTGTGCCGAAACCATCCACGACGGTAGTCAATGTAAGCGAATAGCCGGAACTACACCACAGGGAGCAACCGGAGAGCAACTGATACCCCGGGGAGCACTGATACCACGGGTACCGTACGGTGGTACCACCGGGAGAAAATCTATTTTTCGAAACAGGCTATAGAAACATACCTACCGCATACAAAAAAGTGGTGGCAACTCGGCAAAGAAGGCTTGGTCTTTAAAAACAAATTACGTGGTTTCACGTGCCAAAAACGCGATGCGATAATGAGGCACGCATTAGTGGAAGACTGCGGAATAGTGTTGACCACCTGGATTTCTTCAACGTGCACCTAAACCTAATTACAGAGCGCTTTTGCATTTCGCTCCCATCGAATTGCGGACCGCGGCGCGGCAGCGATCGAACCCGCAACCTCAGCCATAGCCGCTGCATGGGCTACCGCGGCGGGTATCACGTGATCCCGTCGAAACGCCCAAGAGCCGCAAGCGGCAGCGCGGGAAGGAGCAGGCACTCTCACGGCTCGATCATTATCAGTCGATAACTCTGCTGTGCCGCCTATACGGCCGCGAACTGCGCTCGGCGCTAAAACAAGGCGTGTGTTTGTGACGCGTCCTGCCGCACCTCTTTGTCCACCTGCTCTGTCACTTAAACATACGCCGGAGAACTAAGTGCGTCTGAAGAAGCCAACCGCGTAAAAGTGCTCCGAATTCCTTCCGTATACGTCTGGCTCGCCGGGCTTCCATAGCTGCAGCCTCTCGAACCGGTGAAATCGCCTCATCTCGGACGACCTGCGCGAAATGCCGAGCACGACGACAGGCAGCGTACTTTCGAGGTGCAGTTTACGCGCCCACTTGGCACTTAGCGCGCACTCGAGACAGCAATAAAGCGAGGGAAAAAGAAACAACGCCCATACCTGAAGCTGCGCTTATATATATCTATATACACATATCGTGGGGTAGCTTTTACCACGTACTAGTCAGCCGCCCCTTAAGAACATTTAATGACGGAGAAATAAGAGTCATTACCTTATTTTCCAAGCCCATTTATGCCTTACTTCTTTTTCCATCTTCACACATCTTGAGCACGATGTCTTACGTAACACGCTAATTATTGTTTTCGTACGTATCTATTTCCTTCAGCATCGACGTTCTTTTTTTTTTTTTTTGCAGACGTCACGTGTCGTTTCTGTTTAGCCGACTGCACTTAATTTACCCAAATTATGTTGACGTCTACCTCTGTTGACCATTATGAGCTGCAGCTATTTTTCATTTGCTATTAGTGTGTGCGTGCGTACGTGTTCGCGTAATTGCAGTAACAATGCAGGTACAGCGCCCTGATACCAACTCCGATTATCCGGAGGGATGGTATGACAAATGAAGGCACGTTATACCATAACATAAGGCCTAGTACAAAGCTCATACGGTCGTCATATAAGCGGGTTATCGAACATGCGAGGTCCCTAAACGAGGCAGCGTCAGAAAGCACGGGAAAACGGCCCATCACCATCTTTGCCGTTAAATCTAAACGGCGAAGCGGGCAGAATTCCTAAGACGATCATTTCCTAGGGAAAAAAAACGAACTGCCAACTGAAGTGCCGCCCGACGCAGTGCCTGTATACGTATAGCCTACGCAGAATACGTTCAGTGGCGAGTACACATCTGTAGCGTCGGATACAGTTGGCTACTTATTTCTTCTCGGTACCCGAATTCCGATCTCCGTCCCCACACCTCATTCATCCGTCGGCAGCAAAGCACAGCCCCAGTTCGCTGGAATAGCGGCATCGACAGGGAAACAACCACCCGCATTGTTCGTCTGCCCCTGTCTTTCCCCTAATCACCGTTTTCGAGACAAGTCGTTGTTCTCAGAACCCTTCTTTACGGAGAAGCGGCTTTTTTCTTTTTTTTTCTTTTCACGCCGCAGAAGTACGCAAGCGGACCCGTTATTGTCGATGATAGTGCAGCTGCAACAGAATATGCCCGTACACGGCCGGTCATATCCTTCTCAGATCCAGTGTCCAACGTCGCGGACGTCGCCTCCGGTTCTTTTAAGTATTAAAACTGAAAGAAAACAAAATTCTTAGCGACCTGCCGAGAGGTTCCTGAGCGAGGAGGAAAAAAAAGAGGGAGAGAAGGGCATCGGAGTAGTCTCTCGACACTGGGAGACAGCCCGAGGATTCAGTACACGCTCCGTAAACCCCCCCCCTCCCCCCGCACACACATGCACACACACACAATGCATATTCCATCTGCGGAAGCCCGCAAGGTGGCGGAAGTTTCGTGAAAGGGGAAAACTGGCATTCAACCTGGACAGTAGCAAGGAGTGACAAAGCCGAGTTTCGAGGTGAACGAATGCAGTCTCGCCCATCCACCAGCTAGCCGCCTGGTTAGCTCAAATGCTGGAGCGACAGCCCCGGAAAGGCGTTGGTCCCGGGTTCGATTGCCCGGACCAGGATAAATTTTTTCTGCAACTTCGAAGCTTCCTTTCAAAGGGTTTCTTCAAGGGTTTCCTTAGTAGCTTTGCGCACGTGGATTCGAATTTTATCCTTTCACTACACCGACATTGCGAGAAGTTTATCTCCACGGTGACGTCATAGATATCAGCGGGCGGAATCGGCTGGCGCTTCTACATAAGTTATTTTCGAGCTGAGCAGCGGTGCACTTTTCGTCACACATCTAGGATGCCCACGACTTGTGACGTCATTTAAAGGACGGCGAAGGCCGACTGTCCTTCACTTCTTCCCCAGGCAATGCAGTCCTGGCACTGCAAGCAACAAGCACGCGTTCGGCGCTCAACGCGCACGAATGACTTCTAGCCAGTCGAACACGGCACGCCATTTTCCTGACGAGTACACCACGCACGGGCATCGCATGCCCGTCAGGTCTATAAGCCCCTCCAGTAGCTAGCCAATTCTCCATTCCGCTGTCTATAGACCACCAAGGCCACAGGCACACACTGAAGACAGCGTAGCGATGACCAGCTTGACGGCGAGCGCGTATGTTGCCCAGATCGAAGCCGAGAAGCGCGGGCGGTTGGCTGTGGCCGGGCGAGTTACGTTACGAGAGAAGCGAAGGGACGAACGGCGGCGATCACTCAGTTCTGGGAAAGAGGAGAAACAAACCCCGGTCGGTGAGAGGGCCGCAAATTACAGCCTTGCGAACGGGACGCCCTCAGGCGGCCGGGGGGGGATAATGACCTCCTCACCACTGCAACTCCCTCCTTCTCGGCACAGGCTGCATCCGCAGTGTCGGCGTAAGAAATAAGCTTCTCCGTTGTGCAAAAGCAGCGCAGAAAGGAACGAGAACTCCACAAGCTGCACGAAAAAAGGCTCAGAAAGAGAGAGAGAGCAAACTCAGCACTTCTATAGCTTGTTTTTGCTGCTTGCCCTGCTCCCTACGTTGGTAACGACGCGCGCACGAACCGAACTTGTGAAGCGTACACGAGCGCAGAGCGTGGTGCTTGCCCGAGTCATTTCCCTTCGAAAATTTTTTTCGACAGGTGCGCAGTCAGGTTAGGCAGGCAGGCTCACTTCGCCGGCCACCGCGCATGCGCACTAGGGGAGGAGGAGCGCGTGGAGACACCAGGCGGCAGTACGCTCGCGAGCATTAGCGCGGTTACTGTACTATGCGTGGTACGGCACGTATAATGAGCGGATGGCGGGGCACGGGAATATCGCTGGAGGCGGCATGTGTGAGCGTCTAATCACCCGCGGTCCCCCCCCCCCCCTTCCATATCGGTAATGTCTTTTCCCCCTCCCTCTCTCGTCAAATTACGAACGTGCGCGCGCACGACTTCTCTTTACCTTTACCTTCCTCTCTTTTCTTCGCTCGCTAGCCGAGCTGCGGTGGGCGTAGCACAGTCAGTGGGCCCCGTGTCATTGCGCGGTACCGTTGAAACAGCCACATAAGCTGCCAGCGTACTACATCCTCCCATCACGAAATCGAGTTTTCTTGCGCTCCGTTTGGCCGCCTTAACCACAGGGGACGATCCGTGTCTCCCGACACCTCGCCGACTCGTCGTAGCCGCAGCCATTGCTTGCTACGGTACGAGAGATGCCGGGTGAAAGAGAAAGTAGCCGAGAGTGAGAAAGGGCAAAGGGTGGTAATGGCTAATGGTACGTCGTCCGCGACTTACTTTTCGAGCCCACGGCGCCATCAGCGGCTCTGTGCATTTATTATTTCGCTTGGACGCGAATCATGCGGCGGCGAGCAGTTGCGGGCTGCGTGACTCGGCTTTCCCATCGCACATGAACGGGCGCCCGTGAACGCGGCAGCTCGTCGCGAAGCGCTTAATAAATGCAATTCACGGTCTCGCGACACTTATACGCTCGTGGCGACTGCGAGTCAGGATCGTGCGAGCTAGAAGAAAAAGCGGCCGGGCTCCTTGACACCTCAGTTGAGTGCGGCCTCACTGAAGCGCTGGAAGAAGCTCACCGGATAACAAAGCGAGCGAGGCCGCGAATGATCCATCGAGAAGAGCACTAGGCAAGAAATTGGACTTTCCACGTAGGGAATGCGGTGGAATAAATCAAGCACAGCCCGCGTTTTCGCGAGGGACATTGAGTCGGGCAAGACTTCACTGACTCGAAAGAGGTCAGGTCGTGGCCGGCACAGTGCAGGAGCAGCGAAGAAGTGTTATGGGTCTACCCACGACGGATACATCTGAGGACTTCCGTACGGCAGAAACTTGAGCCTTGGTGTAGAACAGTTCAAATACCAGAAAACCAGCGCTTGGACGAAATACACCGAAAAGAACGCGATGCGTGTGTAGTTCTTGTTTGCGCATTTCGTCTAAGCGCTATATCCTTCCAGAATTTGAACTTCTAAAGACCTCCTGCTTTCCGAGAGCAACTTTTAGGATTATTTTAGGATAAGTACCTCTTTTTTCTTTCTTTCTTTTAAAATCAGGCCCGAAGTGAAATGACAAGATAACTTATTGAGGCTTATGACATCGTCAAAATGACAGAGAAGTGCGTGAGAATGCCTTCGGTTTCGCTATGGAAAATTTTCTAATTTAGATTTGAAGGTTTTACGTGCCAAAAAGCCAGATACGATTATGAGGCACGCCGTGTTTTTGTGTGAGGAGAAAGGGACTCTCGATTATTTTTTACCGCCAGGGGTTTAAAAAAAACGGGAGCGTTTTCGCATTTCGCCCCATCGGAATGCGGCCGCAGCAGCTAGGCATCGATCCGGCGACCTCGTGCTCAAGACCGCAACGACAAGCGGACAAGTGACTGAGGCGGGTGACCGGTGTTTGGATCGGACTGCTGGTACGATCTGTTGGGAACTCGGCGCTGACGCCCGTGGTTGTACCTGGGTCGCAAGCCCCAAGGGTAGCGTTGGCCTGGCGGCCTGGGGTACAACTGGAAGCATCCGAAGGTCCCGGCAAAGCATGAGTCGACTGGTAACAACGAAACAACTTGTTTATTTTAACATCGCAAAGAGTTGGCGGTCAGGTTTGACCGAAGTAGAGAGACGGGAGAGCACTTCACTCAACAGAAGAAATCGGAGCCCTCCCTTTGGCGTCCGGGGGCAGCTGTTTTTATACTCTCGCAGTTGAGGGCAAGAAGGAACCCCTCAAAAGACGAGCACGTGAATGTACAATGGGCTAATGGTGACGCACACTGTCGTAGCGATGCCGTAGCACCATGTCGAGCACGATCTCGTAGCACCCTGTCGTGGCGCTGCCGGTCGGACACAATGACTGTAATGAGAGGATGGTCCCTGCTTTGGCATCGCCTGTTTCGGGCACAATGACTGGAACGAGATCCCTGCTTTGGCATCGCCTGTTTCGGGCACAATGACTGGAATGAGATCCCTGCTTTGGCATCGCCTGTTTCGGGCACAATGACTGGAATGCGAGGATGATCCCTAGGCGGTCGCACCGCCGCAGTCGCGCCTGGAAACACCTGGCGATGAGTGTTGCGGCGACGACGATCGGGCCAAAATGTCTGCCGCCCCGCCGCAGTCGCGCCGGCAAAACCACGTGTCGCAGGCGAAACGCAACAGACCGCCCCGCCGGGGGAAGGAGATCCCGATGGACAGGGGACTGCATCCGCTGTCCGGAGGGATGTCGCTCGATGATGCTCATAACCGAAGTCGGGCGTCCCTCGACGTTTCTTGAGCGCAGCGCACAGAGAAGGCCTCGTTCTCTTGTTCAGGTTCGCACGGGACACTGCAAAGTGACTTCGGGAGAGTTCACATTTTTGTTCTCGTTCCCGGCAAGCGTTAGAACTACGCTGAAACTCAACCGCTCAGTCAGCAAGCACGGCACAACCCTCACTAAGCCCTGCCAGGCTCTTTCCCCTTTTTATACCACTGCCTAGTTCCCTACAGTAGTCTAGCATCACTCAGAACGCGTCCACAAATTGAAAAATTGCACTAGAAAGCATATCATCACTTTGAAACACTAAACAAAAGCAATATGTTAAAAAAAAAAATCCTGCCTCAGGAAGAAAACATCAGTAACAAACAATTTTGAGGCTGATTCCTACGTTAGGGGCTTCGACTTAAGCCATCGGCGTTACCGTTGAGACTCCCCTTTTTGTAACGCACCTCAAAGGAATATTGTTGTAAAGCGAGGCTCCAGCGCAGGAGGCGGCCATTTTTGGGAGAGATGGTCTGCAGCCATTGGAGAGGGCAGTGATCCGTCTCAATGATAAACCTTGAGCCGGCTAGATAGCATGACAATTTCTGAACGGCCCACACGAGACATGCACACTCTTTCTCGGTGGCGCTATACGCCTGCTCACGACTGGTCAGCTTACGACTAGCATACAGGACGGGGTGTTCTACTTCTCCATTTTCCCGTTGGCACAGTACAACGCCCATGCCTCGCTCACTAGCATCGCACTGAACAACGAACCCTTTTGTATAGTCTGGCGATCGTAGCACAGGCTGGTTTGTTAGGGCACTCTTTA
The DNA here is from genome assembly GCF_050947875.1 of Dermacentor variabilis. Classification (NCBI taxonomy): domain Eukaryota; kingdom Metazoa; phylum Arthropoda; class Arachnida; order Ixodida; family Ixodidae; genus Dermacentor; species Dermacentor variabilis. Next base: position 161,747,204 of record NC_134572.1, read on the forward strand.
GGGCGCTAAAAGCTCTTTCCTTGGTCTCGTCCCAGACGACTGTTTGAGGCTCTGTCTTTCTTAGAGCATCCGTCAGGGGAGCCGCGATATCAGAGTACCTAGGGATGTACCTCTGATAGTAGCCGGCGACACCCAAGAACGACCGAATATCGGTCTTTGTGCGCGGTTGCGGAAAGTCTCGCACAGCGGCCACTTTTATTTCAGAGGGGCGGCGACGACCCTGACCAATCACGTGACCGAGGTAGACAACCTCGGCCTGTGCTAACTGGCACTTAGGAGCCTTGACTGTCAAGCCCGCGTCGCGCAGGCGGGTTAGCACTGCCCGCAAGTGTGCCATATGCTCAGACCAGGATGCGGAGAATATCGCTACGTCGTCTAGATACGGTAAAGCGAATTCTTGCTGTCCCCGCAACACTTTATCCATGAGGCTTGAAAAACAGTATGGCGCGTTCTTCAAACCAAAACTCAACACTTTAGGACGGAATGTTCCCATTGGTGAAATGAACGCCGCATACCTACTAGCCTCTTCTGTAAGTGGAACCTGCCAATAACCCCTGACAAGATCTAGGGTGGAAATAAACTGAGCGCTACTAACTTTCTCAAGGCGCTCCTCGATGTTAGGGATCGGATAAATTTGATCCTTAGTGATGGAATTAAGCCTGCGGTAGTCGACGCAAGGACGAGGTTCCTTGCCCGGTACCTCAACTAAAATCAAAGGGGAGGTATAATCACTCTCACCTGCCTCAATAACACCGAGCTGTAGCATTTTCTTTACCTCAGCCTCCATAATATCGCTCTGGCGGGGTGACACCCGATACGCCTTGGATCGTACTGGCTCTGGGGAGGTAAGTTCTATATCATGAGTAAGTACAGAAGTCCTACCAGGCCTCTCAGAGAACAGACCTTCAAACTCTTGTAATAGCTGGTGTAGTTCGGTTTTCTGCTCAGGCGACAGCGGTGCTTTACTGATAAGGTCACTAATGACTTGACCGGTGTCTTCCCTGTTCGTCACTGAGCCTAGTCCTGGAAGCTCGACCGGAAGCTCTTCAGGAACGTTTACCATCATGCACACCACTGCTTCCCTTTGTCTCTAAGGTTTGAGCAGATTACAGTGGTAAACTTGCTGTGCTTTCCGCTTTCCTGGCAGACTTACCACGTAGTTAACGTCCGACAGTTTCTGAACAATTCGTGCTGGGCCCTCCCACTGCACGTCTAGTTTGTTGTTTAGCGATGTGCGCAATATCATGACCTCATCGCCAACCTCAAAACGACGGGCCCTGGCTGTCCGATCATAATAAACCTTGGCCCTCTGCTGGGCCTTTGTCATTGCTTCACCTGACAACTCCTGTGCCCTTCTTAAGCGTTCGAGGAGCTTAAGCACGTACTCCACCACGACTGGGTCGTCGCCCCTACCTTCCCACGATTCTCGAAGCATGCGAAGCGGAGATCGAAGCGAGCGACCGTACACCAGTTCAGCTGGCGAAAACCCCGTAGCCGCATGCGGCGCGGTCCGTAAAGCAAACATCACCCCAGGCAGACACAGCTCCCAGTCAGTTCGATGTTCAAAACACAACGCTCTCAACACGCGCTTCATGACGGAGTGGAGCTTCTCAACGGAATTTGACTGTGGGTGGTACACTGAGCTGTGTAACAGCTTTACCCCACACCTTTCGAGAAAAGTTGTCGTCAAAGCGCTAGTAAACACTGTGCCCTGATCTGATTGGATTTCCGCAGGGAAACCAACTCGCGCAAATATGGACAGTAGTGCATTAACTATCTCAACTGAGCTGAGTTCTTTAAGCGGCACTGCTTCAGGGAACTTTGTCGCTGGGCAGATCACAGTCAAAATGTGTCTGTACCCCGTGGCTGTTACCGGCAGAGGTCCCACTGTATCAATAACGAGCCGTCTAAAAGGCTCCGTTATGATAGGTACCAATTTCAACGGCGCCCTTGATTTGTCCCCTGGTTTGCCCACCCGCTGACAAGTGTCACATGTCCTCACGAAATGGTCTGCGTCCCGAAAACACCCTGGCCAATAGTACTCTTGCAAGAGACGGTCCTTAGTTTTCTTAACTCCTAGGTGTCCGGACCACGAACCCCCATGTGACAAGCGCAACAGATCCTGACGATAGCATTGAGGCACGACCAGCTGATCGAACTCCACTCCTCGGCGGTCTAGATACTTCCGGTACAGGACTCCACCTCTTTCCACAAAACGCGCAGTTTTCCTGGCGATACCTTCTTTGACATTGCAGCGCACGTTTTCCAGGCTGCCATCCTTTTTTTGCTCGGCTATCAAAGCCGACCGGCTGACTTTTAGCAACCTATCAAGTCTGTCTGACGTAGGCGCGATGAGCAAATCAGTAGATAGCTCTTCTAACTTTCCCGCATCGGGATTTTCCTCTCCGGTATCTGGTGCCTTTAACGTTACAGACTCAAGTTTATTCAGTTCGGGCGTGCTCTGAATATCAGCTTGCTGCGCCTCTGACCCTTTTTCGTTGGTTGATAACGTCGGCCCCGCAACTACCGCCTTTGCAGCGAGCTCCCGAACCTTCGATCTGGTTAAGGCCTGAACACTAGCTTCACCAAACAAAAGCCCCTTCTCGCGCAGGAGGTGATCGGACCTGTTTGAAAATAGGTACGGGTACTGGGGTGGCAGCATAGATGACACTGCCGCCTCTGTCTCAAGCGCTCCGAAAGGTCCTTCAATAAGCACCTTTGCTACTGGCAGACACACGCTATGAGCTTCCACGGCTTGCTTGATCCACGCGCACTCGCCCGTGAACATATGGGGTTCTACGTAAGATGGGTGAACTACATCCATCGTAGCTGCGGAATCGCGAAGCACTCGGCACTCTTTCCCGTTCACGAGGAGGTCTCGCATGTAAGGCTCGAGAAGCTTCATGTTCTCGTCAGTGCTGCTTATTGAAAAAAACACAACTTTTGGTGTTGTTTCCGGACACTGCGCCGAAAAGTGACCCGGCTTCTGGCACGTATAACACAAGCGCGCTCGCCTCATCTCGAACCGCTTTCTGCGTTTGGCTGCCGCCGTCTCTTTACGTTTGGTCGGACTGCTTTCACTCGCATCCTCACTACGCGTGTCCCCCTTTAATCTCATGGGTGTGAACTTCGGCCTCTCAAACTTCGAGCCAAATTCACCCTTTTGACCGTCCTTAGCTCCGCGAGCCCGACGCGTCACAAACTCCTCGGCTAGCTCAGCGGCTTTAGCCACCGTACAAACGTCTGGCCTATCCAAGACCCAGTATCTCACGTTCTCCGGTAACCGACTATAAAACTGTTCTAGCCCGAAGCACTGCAGAACTTTATCGTGGTCACCAAACGCTTTCTCTTCTTTGAGCCACTCCTGCATGTTCGACATAAGCCTATACGCAAACTCTGTATATGACTCACTTCTGCCTTTCTCATTTTCCCGAAACTTCCGACGGAACGCCTCCGCAGACAGCCGGTACTTTTTTAGAAGACTCGATTTCACTGTGTCGAAATCCTCTGCCTCCTCTCTATCCAAGCGAGCGACTACGTCGGCCGCCTCGCCGGGTAACAAAGTGAGCAAGCGCTGTGGCCACGTTTCCCGAGAGAACCCCTGCTTCTCGCACGTTCGCTCAAAGTTAACCAGGAACAAACCAATGTCCTCTCCAAGCTTAAACGGCCGCATCAGGTCCGTCATTTTGAACAATACGCGTTCTCCTGCACCGTGTGCCTGACTTCCATTACGAGCGCGTTCCATCTCTACCTCGAGACGCTTCATTTCCAAAGCGTGTTCGCGCTCTTCTTTTTTCTCTTGTTGCTCTCGCTCTTTCTGTTCTTTACGTTCACGCTCTTCTTTTTCTTTCTGTTCTTTAAGTTCGCGCTCCTGTTTCTCTTTTTGCTCTTTAAGTTCGCGCTCCTGTCTTTTTGACCTCTCCTCAATAGTCTCAAGGCATTCCGACAGCTCGTCATCCTCAGCCTCTAACTCAAGAATAGCCTTTAGCAGTTCAGGTTTTCTTAGTTTGTCTGAGACATCCAGACCCAACTCTCTTGCAAGCTCCAACAATTTCGGTTTGCGCAACGACTTCAAATCCATGGCTGCTCTGAATGCTGCTTTCTCTACTGCTTACTATTGTCTTGCCGCAAACTAACCCGGCAGCAACGACAACCACAATTACCAGCTCTGTTTCTAACACTAACAAAAGCCTGGCAAAGCTCAGAAGAAGAAAGTCCCGCACTCACCAAACCTCGCAGGCAGGAATTCCGCGCAGTCGTTCCGCTGCAGGCAACCAGTCATCACACAGGGCTCGTTGCACTGCTCCCGGATCGTCGTTGAGCTGCTCAGCATACAGTCAACTGCATTTCTTCGCTGCTGGCCTCCGTTGTCGTGATCTCACCGCTGGCAGACAGTTGTCTGAAGTCGGAGGCGATCTCACCGCTGCCAACCAGATGTTTGGATCGGACTGCTGGTACGATCTGTTGGGAACTCGGCGCTGACGCCCGTGGTTGTACCTGGGTCGCAAGCCCCAAGGGTAGCGTTGGCCTGGCGGCCTGGGGTACAACTGGAAGCATCCGAAGGTCCCGGCAAAGCATGAGTCGACTGGTAACAACGAAACAACTTGTTTATTTTAACATCGCAAAGAGTTGGCGGTCAGGTTTGACCGAAGTAGAGAGACGGGAGAGCACTTCACTCAACAGAAGAAATCGGAGCCCTCCCTTTGGCGTCCGGGGGCAGCTGTTTTTATACTCTCGCAGTTGAGGGCAAGAAGGAACCCCTCAAAAGACGAGCACGTGAATGTACAATGGGCTAATGGTGACGCACACTGTCGTAGCGATGCCGTAGCACCATGTCGAGCACGATCTCGTAGCACCCTGTCGTGGCGCTGCCGGTCGGACACAATGACTGTAATGAGAGGATGGTCCCTGCTTTGGCATCGCCTGTTTCGGGCACAATGACTGGAACGAGATCCCTGCTTTGGCATCGCCTGTTTCGGGCACAATGACTGGAATGAGATCCCTGCTTTGGCATCGCCTGTTTCGGGCACAATGACTGGAATGCGAGGATGATCCCTAGGCGGTCGCACCGCCGCAGTCGCGCCTGGAAACACCTGGCGATGAGTGTTGCGGCGACGACGATCGGGCCAAAATGTCTGCCGCCCCGCCGCAGTCGCGCCGGCAAAACCACGTGTCGCAGGCGAAACGCAACACCGGAAAGAGCGATGTGTTTTTTTACTCATCGCTATAGCTCTTTGAATTTCTAGAATTTGATTATACTGTGCACATGGGTATACGGTTATTCGATGTGCATCTTTGCAAGTTGACATTCTTTTGTTCGTCCGGTATGCAATATATTGCGCACCTGCGAAACTAAAGATATGTAGTGGCATTGTGTACGTGTGTCGTTTTTTTTCACTGCCTTCATCCAATCGCACTGCGCATTGTAAATATACGAAGAGAAGTCGACTGCTCAAAGGCACTTTGGAGCAAGTAAAATTGCGTTTGAAGCACTTTGGAGCACACAAAATTGAATTTGGGAGCAGCTTGGAGCAGGTTAAATTTCATTTTAGACCAATTTGGAGCAGATAAAATTTCATTTCGAAGCAGTTTGGAGCGGGTAAATGTAAATTATGGTGGAATAATGGAATACGGCAGCGCACTTGGAAACCACGACGAAGAACAGAATAAACCAACAGGAAGCGCGTAGTAGAAGCGTGCTTTATAGCTATAGCGTACATAGCGTATATGGAGGAATAATTTGGTCACCTTTCCTGCAAAGCTGCAAACGTCGGTGGCACTACGATAAAGCTGGATATTCCTGCCCCGACGGCCATAATGATATATAGCAAAATGTTCTGAAATTATGCCATTCAATCGGTGCTCAAATATGACACCGCAGACTTAGAGAGCCGCAGTCAAGCCTGTACTGGCATAACGTAAAACTATTCCAATCTGTTTTTATAGCGATAACAATTGGGACACCCCAGGTGCATTTCTGGCCTCGACGTCATGTTGCTTATAAAGCCCAGGGGCGATAACATTGTCGGCGACACAATTTCGTGCGCGCAAGGAAGGAAAGCGGGGTGGGGGTGGCGGGGGGGGGAGGTCTTTTTACTGCGGCGGCTGCGGCATATGGAGCGGGCCCTATCTTGAAAGCGATCTGCGATAGGGAAAGAGTGTGCCGATTGCTGATAGCTTCGTGTGCGCTGTGTTTTCGCCGCTTAGTTCGCGTCGAAGCGAGAGGTAGCACGAAGGTCAATTAGCTCGCTCCTGCTGCTGCAGCGCGCGGCTCCCTAATATCTAGTTCGCTCGCAGCGACCTCAGCCTACTTTTCGTAACACCACTCGGCCCACTTAGCCGTATCCTAAAACACGCCAAAATACAGCCGCCCCGCTCCGCCCTGGCCGTTCACACAACAGCGACAACAGCCAGGCACCGCACACAAGGTAAATGTATACCTGGTAGCGAAGCTTCCATAGGAGCCCATACGTTCAAAACATGGCGGTCCATCGGCGGTCCATGGGGCTTAGCGCCATCTGTATGTGGTGGGAACACTTCCGGCGGAAGAAACAATAATGTGACCCCATGCCCGTTAAACGCAGAAGTGACGTCATTTTGTTTTCGAAGGCGCGAAATTTGTTTCGTTGTTCTTCCTTTGGAGCTATATATTCAAATGCCCCGCCATTCGACTTGATGGGCGTTTAGAGCTTTCAGCGTGGAAAGCGATGCAGGAAAAGGCCAGCCGTACGGTTGTCGAAATCGCATCCCTGCACAGAACATACTTTCTTTGGAGGCCGACGAAAGCTTTAGGTGTAGAGTGCTGATCCTATTGTTGGATGCCAAGCCCGTCGGCCAGCACGGTCGCACGAAGACAACTACACAATTATCTGGCGGTCGTAACTCACTACATTTGGCTGAACAGATTAAAAAGCAATGAAGCTACCCGCGTCACCAAATTCAGACAAACTTTGACAAGCAAGAAAGCACAAGCTGTGAGGGGGGCGTATTTCAACAGGTGATACGAGTGCGCCTTTCTGCCCATTTCAAGACGTGCATTGCATTGCGAGTGATAGTGGCGTCAACGCCCCCTGTAGCGATGGGCGCTTAAAAGAAATGCATTTATTAATAATAATAAAATTAAACTTGTATTTTCTTAACTCGTCAAGAATGTATAAAACTGTCTAAGAATTTTATTTTCGTTGAATGAATCTAACTGTGTCTCGTTTGAATTAAGAAACGCGTTTTTCTTTCCCAATGTTTGTTCCCTCCAAACATAGTCGCGCTTCAATCGCAGCTCCCATAACCCCCCATGTTGATGTCGGTGACAATCTGTACTGAACCGCTTTTCGCCCGAAGCTTCGCGACCTATTTAGATCGACCTTGCCGCACACTCTCAAGTTCAAGAAATGGCCACAGAGGGCGAAAAAATCGACCGCGCGCTGCTGCTAACAAAACCAGCATAGTAGAATCACTTCGGGATGCTTACGTTAGTTCCAACATTTCCCGCTAGAGGCGCCGCAATAAGCTCAATTTTATTTTACAGACTTTCTCTTACAATTACCGAAGCATTTTTATTACATGAGAAAGAGGGCAAAATTGTCATTGTTAATTAGATATTGTACTCTTTGTAAGTAAGTTTATTGTTTCTCTGTCACTATAAACGCAAATAGCCTTCAGCATCATCGATCTTTAACATGACCTCTGGGTGGATTTAAAATTTTTACCGGTATTTTCGCGTGCATGGCAGCACGGATTCATTCGTTCGTGGGACTGGTTGCTTCTTTTTTTTGCTAAAACTAGTTTAGTGCGCTTCGATGCCTCGCGTTATTTAATTTGGGGTGAAGTGACGTGTTTGCAAGCGGACACGTACGCCCGAAATTTGGGTTTCGGTCGTGAGCCATTCGGAACACGTCTGCATCGAAACGGGAGCTGGATTCTGCTGCGGCTGACAACGGCAATAACGGTGAGTCGTTTAACACCGCTGCTTGGATCGCTATATAATATTCATCTCATTAACTTACAGGCGGAGACAAGTTAATGAACTAGATCCTGCACAACATATGCGCAGTCAGGATCCTCCGTTGCTGTTTCCTAAATAAACCGTTGCTCGCGAGGCTGTCGTTATACACACACAAGCAGGAAAGAAAGAGCAATATCGGAACGCGCGTCTCATTTTTCATCTTATTGTAGCCGTGGCCATAGGTGAATGAATAGCCTTAACAATATACATATAAAACCTTTTTGCGAGTCCACCGGCAACTTCTTTCGTCCACAAAACCAAATAATCCTTTGGTAAAATGATGTGAAAGTACAGAATTGAATGTATTAAACAGTTACAAGCCTGATAATTCACCCATATTTCGTACTTGTTGGTCCCAAATGTTCTTGCTGTTCTGTTTGGTTTACCGTAGGGCATTTATTTTTATAGCAGTGAAGCGGTGCATCACGTTCGTGCACAAAAATAATGCATCAGTTCTAATAGCTTCATGACTTTCATGTATTTGCTTGTGGAACCAGCAGTGTGATCTCTTCCAGTGTATAAATGAACGCATAAATGTTCTCATTTGTGATCTTAATAATACTTAAGCTGTTTACATGCATTATAGTTAGGCAGACATCAATCTTGTGGACAATAGCAATATTTATTGAACATGCAGCTTAAGACCCCTAGAACAGACAGTGTACATTTGCATGTGTTCTGTAGTCGCAAACCATTACAATATATATGTCCCACCTTTTTGCGTTTCATGTTGCAAAAGTGTGCTTTTTCAATTTCTGATTCAGTCAAAAGCCTTCAATGCTTGCAGAGCAGAGTGGCTTCTCTCTTGAATGCAAGCTTTCTCATTTTCCGTATTCCTAGTCTCGTTGATGATTGCTCTTCTTCCTCAACAGCCTGGATCTTTGCGCAAGCTACACTGAATGATTGATTGCAGAATTGGGTTTTGCTGCCCCACTTGGTTGTGGTCGCCGTGTTACGTTTCTCGGATGTGGAGGCCTGGTCAGTTGCGTTGGTAAGCAGTCTCTAGAGGTAAGCATTTGCTCCTGCAGTCCACACAGCGACATAGACTCCCAGTATACACGCACTGTAACTGGTGCTCCCGTTCGTTCTTTCCTGCTGCAGCCATGGGCAAATTGTGCTTGTGGCCTACCTCGGCTATGATTTGCTCAGAATAGAGACCAGCATATGTGCTTACATGGTTCGAAGTGTATGAAGTTGATAGCCGTATGGGTGGAAAGGCCCGCAAAAATGGCTGCCGAAGGTGATGCCCACGAAAGCGACTTGTCCATATTGGGACAATGTGGGACACCAAGTGTGAGTCACACATTAGCGGCCCCCGAAAGAAAAGTAACGCGCAGGTTGGAAAGGAGTTAACGCTAACATGCCTAGTAGTCCATGTCGCTGTGTTGGCTGCTGCAGCCGATGCCTGCATCACCCGATAGCGTCGCAATGCAAGTTGCTCATCTTTAACGGCGACTGCCGCTGCAAACAGGCGGGACACTCTGTCCAATCTGCTTGCGCCGCTGGTTGCCGCTAGTTACTAGACCGCCATATGCGACGACGACGGTGAGCCGTTTACGAGCTCGCGTCAAAGATTCCAGCGTATCTCGACATGCAAATTTTATTTCTGCTATTGCACGACAATGTACACTGCTTGTCTTCTGCCAATAAACTCGCACGTTCTGTTCACTCACTTGTGGCTTGTTTGTAGGGGCGTCAGTAGAGGCTCTTTGGTCTCCTGGCAATTAGAACGCACCAGCTACGCGGCAGCGAAGGCATTGAGGCATGCCGCATAGCCGGCAGGGCAAGCACGGTGCGTACCAGCGTACGCTACCGGCAAAAAGCGGCCATATTGAATTAGAAACGGACTTCCGCTTCCGGGATAAGCACCGCCATCTGGCGTCCACCGAGATAAGTTCCATGCGCTGGCGCTGCTTATTTTCTTACCACTGCGAAAGTTAGAGTTTCCCTTCTCTAAAGTTGGTTCTTTATTCTATGCAACAGCCGCGAGTGGCCGCGAACGCGCGCGCCGACCATTTGCCGTAAGCGCCGAAAAATCCTAGTATAGGTCGAAGATTGCGAGAAACTGTGCGGGAGGCGCCGTCATGCAGTGTGCAGAATGTGAACGGCTGCACATGTTTTTTTTTTTTTTTTTCGAGAACGAATCAGCTCGCTGTTTGCGGCCACTGGCGGAGCACACATGCCGAAGCCGTTCTGGCGCAGCGTGGCACACTTAGGGTTGGTTTTCTCTCTTTGGCGCAGGAATTTGCGTTTCTGTCAATATGGCGCAATTGGCGCAGTAATCCCACCCTCGTATGAATCAAATCAAGCTTTATTTGTTTTCCATTTAAACAAAATAAATGGATGTGCTTGAGATAAAAGTCGCCATTAACAGACCTTCACGAATTCTTACCCTCCAAGAACAACTTTGGAAACAGCAGAGGAAACATGAAATTCGTATATGTAAGCAAAATCATAAAACAGGCATACAACTGATAAAATCAGAACGAAAACAAAAGAATCTAGCCAGCCAACATGCTTTATTCAATTTCCAGTGACCCATATTGTCCCTCTACATTTACTCAGGCAGTCATGCAATGAGCCGACGGTTCTTCGCCTATAGCGAACCTGCTGTCCGGATTGGAGCCACCAAAGATTGTCGAACTGCTCAGGCTAATTACAGCTAATCACAACAGAGCCACAATCTTAGTTGCCTTCAGCCCATCATGCCAAATTTTCGGGGATGTAGGCCACACCATTTCTTCGCGTATACCACGGGTACACATGCTATTAGGGTGCTGTTAATAAGTAGAAAGATTTGCGGCTAATTAAGCTCTCGACAACCGTCCAGACACTACGTACCGTTTCCGGGCTACGGGGGCTATAGGTATTACAAGTCACGTGTTCAAATAAGTTTCGACATTGAGTGCAAGTGTCATATTTGCTTCATCGGTCCGTCCGTCCGTCCGTCCGTCCGTCCGTCCGTCCGTCCGTCCGTCCGTCCGTCCGTCCGTCCATCCATCCATCCATCCATCCCATCCATCCCATCCATCCATCCATCCATCCATCCATCCATCCATGTAGAGTTTACTCAGCGCGGACCTTGTGGACTGTGAGTGACATTGCGCGATAGCCTCACGGGTGGGTTAAAACCTATTTCACAAGGTTCAAGTAAAGCTCTTGTTTGGGCTAGTTGGTTCATGCTTGAATGAGTAAAGAGCAAGGCGCAAGAGACCAGGATTGAAGAAGAACACAAACGACAAGACCGTCTCTCTCTCTCTCTCTCTCTCTCGCACTCCAACTCATACGCAAGCTTACGCCTGCAGTCTATCGCTAACGTATCAAGAATAAGTGAACTGGCACACGCTTGAATCAATGTGCCTATACACGGGTGACTGCGACTACACCGACAACAAACGCATGTTAGAAGCTGTAGGTCTGCCTCAAGCTATTGCAAAGTACAGAACATCTACGTTATGATACAAAGCAGTCACTGTTACGTTGATGAGGTCGACTATAACTACCGTAAAAGCCCATCAAATTCCAACGCGTCTCAGAGAGTGCGTGCGCATAGCCTATGCACGGGTCTGCCCCCGCGATACGATCTAGAGGATGGTCGACGAGCTACTACGCGCCTGCGCGCGGCACCACGATGGACACGCGAACGATAACGACTAACGGCGAGAAACCAGCGTCACCCACCGGAAAGGACGCGGTCCTCCCCCTGGTGTCGCGCACGCGGAATGCGACGCGGGACGGCAGAACGACTGCCAGCACGCGAACAACGCCGTACCGCGCCTGTTCTCTCGCATAACTTAACAGGGCGAGTCGATACGAGCTCCAGTCTCATGAAGCCATCGAACGACGGAAGAGGATGGAAAACAAAAGATAATACAAATTAAGGAGGACCAGAGGAAGGGACAAGCGGCGAATAAAGGGAGACCGAGGGGACAGCACCCAGATATAAATAAGGGGGGGAGAGGGCGCAGAAGAGGGATGGGAGGCGCGCCTAATGAAGTCCAAATTGCAGAGGCGACCCCTCCCCTTCTGTCGGAACGTGCGACCCGAGAGAAGCGCGCGCAATTTCGATCCTTCCCTCCTCCTCTCTCTCTTAGCCTCTCCTGCACTGCCCCGTTTGACGACGACCTGGATGGACGCAGCAGACGTGCGCGATCGCGTCCGCACATTATAGCCATCGAACGAGAGTTTGCTGTTCTCTGGATGCGTTTGCTGCTGCGATATACTTCATTGGCGACCCGCTTGGGCGACTTCGGTGGTTCTGCTGCTGTGCCACGATGTCGCGGGTTGGGTTCCCAGCCGCAGCGGTCACGGACATTCTAATGTGAAAAGCAGCTCGTGTACTGCGCTTTAGATGCCCGTTGAAGAAACCCCAGGTGGTCCTCTCAGAAAATTAATGTGCATTTCATTTACGCGCCCCTGCAATCATACATATTTTCGGTATTATATTTTTTTAACACAGACTGTACTAAACAATAGCGACAATGATAAATTTTCACAATGAATTGGATGCTGTCTCATTTTCAATGTTTCTTGCGCTCGCATAATGTTTGTAATTTTAGGAGCTGTATTTCTGGTTTCTCCTACTGCATGCCTTGTAATGGGGGCCCGAACATCTGCCAAGTGAATTAATTTGTACTTTAAGTTCGGGCTTTCCCCCCGTCAACGTGGAAATAAATTCAATTTAATTCAATCCAGAGCCGCCCAGTGAGGCGACTCTAAAATCAAAGGCCGCCATAGTCATTTTGAGACACCAAATTACGTAATGAATTTAATAAATAATCGAAATGCGGCGTCGAACACTAAAGACTGGGAAGCGCACAACGATCTACCGGGGTTCCAATTCTGAAAATCCGCGACGGGCGATCCTGAGAGATCCTCGAGAAATCGACCAGGGACGAAAGCAGCGCGCTCCCGTAGTCGACATACAGAATAATGTCTCTTCACTCCACATTTCACCTCCACTTCAGAAACTGGATGGCAATGCCGCCTCACGACTGAAGTGGTCCGCTTCAGTGACTGGCCACACAGCTGTTCCCAAGCGAGAAATTCCTTAACGAGGCGCTGTTGCCGCTTACACTCTAATGCACTGCATCGAAGGCGTTCCTATTAACTAGCTCCTCGTCGTAAGGCAATCGCCGAGGAGTGTTAGTGAAGATAAGTGTCTTCTCCAATCGAAATGCGGCCCTGTGTTCCACTCGAAGGTGCTACAGGATGAATCGGGGCCCGTTTGTAAGCACGGAGGTGTAAGATGCTTGCGCAGCGGAGTAAAAGCGGCGGCAGCAAGCACGCACATAAAGAGTGGCGGAGGGAGGGGGGACGTGGAGAGGAGGCAGCGACGGGCCATATCTCATAATTAGCGAAGACAAGCCCGGCGCTTCCGGCACGTCGTTGGCTCGAGAGGGAAGCTCGGAGCGCTCGCATCGGACGGCGCCGCTTGAGGTCCCTCTAGCGCCGCTCTGCGCGCCGCGCCCTCCGGTGACCTCCCGTCGACCTGCTCGCCCCGTCCAACGTCGCCATAGCGTCACCGGCGACGCGTCCTTTGGCAGACAGTTGCGTCGACGTCCACCCAGAAACTGGCAGAGCCGGCTGCCTCCTCCTATAACCTCGCGTCTGGTGCAGCCTTCGCAGCTGCGTATAGTACATCGTGCAGCCGCCGTCGCCGCCTGCGTTGCGTCTGACCACCGCCGCAACCACTAGCAAACCAACAACCTCCCCTCTCCAACGCCGCTTCGGCAAGCTGTTCGCTCTCTATCACGTATCATTCTCGCCATTCCACTCTCACTCGCGAGACGGGAAGCAGACATCTCCCTCGCTGTGCAAAATATGGAGAGAGTCGGTCCACCGGTCCCCGAAGGTCGTGGTTCCAGGAGGACACGAAGACGACAGAAAGACGGATTGAAAGGAAGAAGGAACGAAGAAGTCAAAAGGAAGGAAGGAAGAAGAGAAAGAATGAACGCAGTAATTCAGAAAAGAAAGAAGGACGTACGAAGGAGGGAAAGAATGAATAGAGGACGAACGAAAATGAAGAAGGCAAAAGGGACAACTCGTGGACGAATGAAAACCGTGTTGGTGGCCTAACGCAATATAACGCATCATCAGAATATTACGCCGCAAGACGAACGCGAAACGACCGAGTTGGCATTAAAAAAGAACAGCAGAACAAAATGAAAGGACGCAGAAGAGCGGCAGATGCTTTTTCTCCGGACAGAAACCAGTTCCTCGGCTCCCTCGCACAGCTCCGTCCAGGCGGCTGCAGCGAACCGTCTCGAGACGGGCCAGCCAGCCCTCGCGACAGAAAGCAAACACGCTTGCTCGGGCCGCTGCTCTCCCTTTCGGTGCGACGCGCACTGATGCAAGACGTCCGCGAGTTAAAGACTAGCAGGACCAGCCGGGGGGGAGGCACCGCCCGTTTCATCTTTCGCAGCAGCACAGCAGCAGTGGCCGTCGGAATCGATTCACCGCTCCTTGAGGGGGGCCACTGCGGTTGGACTGGTGTATCGGATTTGAACCGTGGACACCACTTTCTCGGACACACTGCTGCTGGTGGTGGTGGTGGTGGTGGTCAGTATTTCCAAGCGTAGGGACACGTCCCTGAACGTGCGAAGTTTCGACAATACCTTGCGACTAGCATTTCTAGGATATCAAATGATGGTCCGAAATTTTCCGTTCGTTCGGTGCCTTCGTCCGATCGTTTTTTTCATTTGTTAGCTCTTTCGCAACCATCCCATGTCCTCTGTGCGGCGAGTTCGGTAGGCCTAACGCTCGGGCTAGTGACGCTCCTGTGATGGCTCCATCTCCACCAGCGCTGTTCTGCGTACATGCAGCGTCTCCGCCGCATCACGACACGCTCTGCAGTGAAGACGTCAATCTGAACAAAAGTAGGAACCCAAACTTGGCTCTACCACGAAGGCCAGTTACAAACTAAACGACGGCCAGAACGCATTCGGTCGTCCGTCCCTTCACAACAATGCACCTGCGCAGCCGTGCCGAGGTACGTGACGTCATAGGCGTGTCACTCGCAGCACGGGGCTTTAACGCGTGCTGCGCAGAACGATGCGGAGTAGCCTAGGATGCGTGTCAGAATGCAGCAAGCTCGGCAGGCGGATTGCTAGCCCATCGAAAACGCAACAACATTGCGGTACAGTTCAAAACGGTCAATCTAAACCGACTTGCCCCGTTTTCTGTTCTGCGAAAACGCAAAAAAAAAAAAAAATCTGCTGGCGTAGTCGCAGAATCACGGAAGTAACGACATGTATTTGTCCAAGAGAATGGGTTGAAAGCATGAAGCTTCGTAGGAAAGAGCTAGAAGGGAGCATTACGTAGCAAAATTGAAGCCGTGAAAAGCCGGCCCAACATGTGACCAAGTCGCGGTAAGCTTTAGCGTCATCGGCCGCCGCTCTACCAGCGCTAAGCACACGCAAGAGTCTTGCAACAAGACAACGGGTGCGACAGCAACGTGAGGCTTTCGCACGTTGCGACAAAAGCGACAAGTTGCAATAAACTGTCGAAGCTGCACCACTGTATGGTGTGCGGCTGCGCTGGTAGCGGGGCACACACAAAGACGGTGACACGCAAAACACGAAAGGAACACGGACCTTGCGACATAGTCGTGCCATACCAACTATACTTCATCTCACGAGTCTTACGAAACATGGTTTTACGGCGGAATTTTAGACGTGACACGGCGAGATACAGAGCGGGAAACTTCAAGTGATCTTTACTGCACAACTATAAAAAAAAAAGCAGCAGTTGTGCGCGAGAGAAGGAGGGTTCCGAGTGAACTTACCAGAGAGGCGCGGCCATGAGCGAGCGGCAGTTCCAAGCACCGTCATCGGTCGCCAGAAACGTGACTAAAAGAAGTGCCCGTTGGGGACGCTGTATTCTGTCTTTGTTTACTTAACTGTTCGCTTGTGCGCCGTTTACCGCAAGATCGACATGTACACCTGCTCACGAGTAATCGATCCCCACTCATTCCACAGGCGCGAGATAGAACGTCACTCGGTGACGAAGTGTGTGAGTAGACGTTCGCACGAACGGGAGTGAATGCTGGTGAGTTTGAGAGGACGTCAGTATATGTGATATGTCAGTATATGTGTATATGTATATGTATATTGAGAGGACGTCAGTATACGTGAACAAACCGGTTAACGTGTGCTCGAAACGAAAGTCGGTGACGGTGAGCTTAAGTGGAGGTGAGCGTGTATCCCAGTGAGGGCCGGTGAATCGCAGCTGCAGCGAGTGTGAGCGTCTGTGGATGCAAGCGCGCTGTTAATTGAAGCAACCATGAACGGTAGTGAGTGCTGGTGAGCACGAGTGACAGCGTGATCGTGAGTGAAGACAAGTCTGAGCGCATATGACTGCGAGTGAGTATCGTAGCCTACAAAAATATTGTCGAGTGAGTACGCGCTTATTCTGCCTACTTATGCTGTTTACTATAAGCCTCTAGCTGAGCGCGTGTATATATCTATAATTCCTTGCGTGCATACAGCGTAGCCGCTGTCGCGTAACTTTGCTCGCAGAAGCGCAATTTCTCATACACGGCACTTTACTTGTCAACGGGAGAGATCTTCGAACTTTCGGGCAATCAGTGCCAGGCCAGAAACACGAGTCTTGCGAGGTGCGGTATGATCAAACAGATTTGAGTGCGCAGACTGGTCGTGCACGTCAGTGATGGACGGGTTTTGCACGACGGAGCCAACAGGCGCAGAACTGGTTAAAACGGCCTTTATTCCGACCCGACCATCGCGTATATATATGCGCTTACACACGCACTTCGACTTGACTACCACGGCGATTACATGGCCGATCCCCTGGCGTCATTGCGTTCGCCGCACCCGCTGCGTCAGCTTCCCTCGCCCACGACGGCGTCGTCACCGAGCCGGGAAGAACCGCACGTTCCGAAATGGGCGGCGCGAACGCTCTGTAATTTGCGTTTGTGTGCAAGCCTAACCACCGTAATTGCTGAATGAGCTCATCACGGCCGCCCGCTAGGCGGCCGGTGCGTCTTCCCGGGCGCACGAGATACGGACTCGGGATCTCCGACAGAGCCAAATAAAGTTCGCTTGCATTCTGCCCTCCACGAGCAGGTTTCGAGACGGTCGGTGCGGGAGGAGCCCGCGGCGACTGCGACGTCCACTCCGCGTGGTCACCCACGAAACGAAAGACGGCGCAGCAATCGCGCGCATACAGTCCGCGTAATTTCTGTCAAGATCGATGGAACGCCGCGTCGCTGAAAGAAGCATATTAACGAAGCATATATAAACGCGTATGTGAGGGCAGGTTCGAGGTTTCAGGTGTAGTTCTATAGACCTAAAGAATTCTCGTAGGAATCTACTACCGAACAATCAAACAATCTATCGCTCAATTAAATCGTTATTATAATGCCCACGAACTAATACGGAGCATTCGTACTGGCGCACTTTTGTAAAAGGTAATACGCGAGACAAGATGTACAGAAAAAAACAAATGTGGTGAACAAAACAATGTGAGATCGAGAAACAAATGGGGAAAGAGAAAAAACGAAAAGGCGGACGTAAAAGAGAGTTAAACACACTACGTGACTATAGTCGAGCCATAGGACAGTGTTTAATGCAACAAGGCCGCACAGAAAACGCGGAATTCTGTCCGATATACATCGTGGCACTGAAAATTGCACGTGATCAAGAAGCTTCGGGAAACCTTTAATATTATATGGACCACCTATAGGAGTACCAAAGGTCTGATTTAACACGTTTCCATTTTATAGCTGGGATTTCAGGTAAATTTGAGAGAGCTGGACGATTGTCGATAGAACGGCGAAAGCGGTGCTTGAATATAGGTATCAATTTATCCGGGGTGCGTTCAGCGCACTTACGATTAGATTTGCACGTTACGCTTCAAACTAGAAAGGCATAACTGTCGCAGTGCGATGTAGAATACAATTTCAAAAAAAAAAAAAAAAGACAACAGGGCAGTGGAAGCCAAGCGATATACGACAAATAATAATAATAATAATAATAATAATAATAATAATAATAATAATAATACAGTATTTACTCACGCATATGCGCACAACTGTATAAACGAGCCCGCTAAACTTCCAAAGCAATGTGGCTCGACGAATAAGGGTTCGGGGAGGGGGGGCTCGTTAGTCACGACCATACGAAGGAACACACTGAAGCCAGAAAAAGCACAGGCAAAAGTTACCGTCATGTTTCTTTGAAATGTAGAAATTATTCCGCAAATTGAAGTGAAAGTGGGCGACAACATAACTGGCGCCCCAGGTGGGAGCCCGGAGCCTCGTCCTCTGCTTTACGCGTGGGTTTCTCTACACCAATTACGCTTCCGCGTGACAATCCATCCATCCATCAGCCCAATCTCTCGGGCATTCGCGCATGCGTACTATACAAATAAGCCATGGGAGTGTTAGCCAGCGCCACACACGGCCATGCGCTTGTGAGAGCGCAAGTGCAAGAGATTCTCAGAGATTAGGCTTTCATTTTTCTTTCCAGCCCCCGGGATAGCTATACGGGGTGTCCCAGCTAACCTTAGCCAGAGTTTAAGAACGTGCGAACGCCACGTAGCTGGACAGCACCAAGGCAATGTTGTTTGCCGTCGCTTGGACATACTCAAAATAGATTTTATTTCTTTTTCATTCCGCCTAATTAGATCACCAGTATTAATTCTTCAACTTCTCAAATATTATAATTATACAAAAAAGTGTCAATGAGAATATTGTAGAGCGACATGAAAAACTCCCGATGCAGCTTTCTGTTGCTCGATACCTGCTACATAAAAGTGTTTTTCCGAGCGTGAAAGAAGCCCGCAGATGCACGCAACATTGTCGCGCTATACTGGCCGCTCGAGGCGCTCGCGGGCTTCTTTCAGACTTGGAAAAACGCTTATGTAGCACGTATTGAGCAACAGAAATCTGTATGGGGAGTTTTCCATGTTGCTCTACAATTTTCTCATTGACACTATTCACCTAATAACATATGGTGAGCTGATTGGTTAATTAAGACTAATTATATAATTAGGCGGAATGAAACGCAATATGTTGAGCATCCCCAAGCGACGGCAAACGACGTTACATTGGTTTTGTCCAGCTCACGTGGCATTCACATATCTTTAAACTCTGGCTAAAGTCCGCTGAGACATGAGAGAGAGAGAAGTTTAATGACACGAAATGCCGAGAGGTCGGCCTGAGGTATATTCCTCTAGCCAGCTACTCGGCGTTGCGGGAAGGGGAAAAGGGAAAGAAAGAGGGAAGAAAGAAGCGCATGATGGGTGACGATGACGATAGAAGGAAGATGTAGAATATATGGCAAGCAATTTGGCTTGCTCAAAGTCTGCAATCCAGGCCCGTAATTTTTAAAAAGTTCAGTAATGCCTTGATGGCCTTGAAACTCGACAGAGCATCTGGCCAAGGGCCTAAAATGACGTCCTCCGACAACGATGACATCCTGTATATATAGACAGCCACGACGGAGGCTTAAGCGCGCGGACGTGCCGCCGGTTGGCATGGTTGGCAAGTTGTTTGGAGCAAGCGATTCCAGATTCCAGATTTCGTCCATCGTCTCGCAAAGCTGCTCGGTTGCAGCAAGCAACTTGCCCCTTACAGCACGCCGCACACTAGAGAGAGAAAAGAATACAGAGAAAGGCAGGGAGGTTAACCAGAGGTAGTTCCGGTTGGCTACCCTGCACGGGGGTAAGGGTTAAGGGGGTAAAAAGAGAAAGAGAGTGCGGCGGGGTGATAGAGAGAAAGAGGGACGAGCACGAACAAAGCGCGTACACAATAGAGCAGTAAGGGGCGGCATTCTTAAAGTCTATCGTGAAGCCCCGTATAGACCGCAGGTAAGGCCTTCAACGCAAGCACGCGCTGAATTCAAGGGCGAGCGAATCGAGCAAGTTGCGCCCCTCTGAAAACAACAGGCACGTAGTGATAAGCGAGAACGCTACAATCGGCGCAACCGAATCGAACGCACGACGGGGCGGTTTGTGGTGCAAGAAATCGCAGCTTCGATGCCCGCGGCAGCAGCGGTCGCTTTTGGATGGAACCCCAACGACAAAGTGCTCACATACGGAGCTCCGCTCGCACGCCGTGGAACCCCGGGTGCTAAATAATAACCCCCCGGTGCAGGGCAGCCAATCGGGCTCAGTGCTAGTTAACCTCCCTGCCTTTCATTTATCCTTTTCTCTCTCGGAGGGTACCTCACTGCGTTGTCTCTCCATGCTCAGTGCCTTTGGGCTTAGAACCTCGTAACTTAGAAGCTCGTTTAGTGCATCTATCTCGGGACACAAACGTTGCCTAAAGCGCCTCGCACGCGAATGCCAATTCTTTATCGCGCTGCTTCGAGGCGAGGCTATGCGTAACGACGCCAACTGACTCTCCCGATTTAATAGCACGCACCGTCATGTAGGGCAACGCCGATAAGATTCACGAGCGAAGGAACTGTTTACGCAGCCGTTTCGCTCCATAAGGCGTTAGATAGCCATAAATTGAAGGTGGAGACTCGAGTCCGTCGCGATATATATATGCTTCCCCTTCTCTCACTGCCAGCGCTAGCAGCGGCGCGTGCCTTTTTTCCCAGCTCGGCAGCTCAGGGTGGCATGAGCCCACCTCGAGTGCTCGCCCATCACATTCAGCCGCTCCGAGTTTGGGGGCCACTACACGTAACAACGGTGGCTCGGGTGGGCCAGAGGTTGCTGAACCGAAGAAGCACCACCGCATGCCTCGGCGTACTCTTCTGCCTCCTCGCTTCGGGTTGCGCATTAGTCTTACGCACCTCCCTCCCCCTCTTCACCAGGCCAGCGGCCGTTCTCTCTCCCCCCTCCCACTCGTCCCCTCTTAATTTCCTGCGTCTGGCGTAATTATCGCCAGTTGGCCCCCGCGCGCCGCCGCCGAAACCTGCACGCAGCTTGTCTTTTTTTTTCTTTTTTTTTTCTTCCACCCGACGCGATTGCAAGCGCACTGCGACGCGCCGCCGAGAAGGAAGCCGCGCTGCGTCTCGTGCGCGCTTTATTACGGCAACGGAAGGGCGGCCGCCGCGGCCACTGCAATGCAAACGCGCGCTCTCGCGATAGTTGTGTGCAGTGCTCAGTGCGAGCGCGCAGTGCCGCGCACGATCGGCAAGCGAAATGGCTTCGAACGTCCGGTCATCCGTCACGTCACCGCTGATGCGCCTTTCGTGGAAGTCAACGGCACGCGTATCTCTCCGCGCGAAGCGATGAATGAATGAATGAATGAATGCTTTATACAGTTGAAATATGTATACAGCCTAACTGAGTATTTCACATGAGCCGTTGGCATGGCTGCAAGCGATGGCATCGTGCTACTCGTACACAACTGACTAATGATAAGTCCTAGTCGACATTACCTGTTTAGGAAATGTGGCAAAATAAGAAACTCGGGGGAAAAAGGGGGGGGGGCGAAAGTAACTATGGGAACGCAGAAATTGAGGCGGAGGCGAGCACAAAACCAGATCGTTCGTGTTTAAAGACAAATCGAGAAAGGAACGTTAGGACGAAACGCAAACCAGTGCGAGATTAGATCAGCTCGGAGTCAGCAGACAGCTTTGGGCATAAGTCGCAGTGCAATTCCAATGCGCCCGGCAGTAAGCTTTGTGTTTTTCTAATGCACATGGCACACCTAGGCAGCCACAAAACAGACACTGCCTTAGGATCACACACGGATCGTGCGTGAACCCATGCGGTGCATTTTTCCTCTTCACAAGTCGAAATTACCTCAATGTACAAGCACGCTGCTGTCAAATACGTTTGTCGTAATTTGTCGTTTCATTTTTGGTTGCATTGATTGCCGGACTTGATATGAGCATGTCAGACACAATATCGTTATCGCACGCTGCCTTCATAACGCCGCGCTACAGTGGTTATACAAACAGGGATAAGGGGGGTGTAGTCTAACCGCGCCCGTAACCCTTAAGCTGCCACATATGATTCGCGCCAGAATTCCCCAATAATTTCTCATATAAAAAGACTGGTACGTCATTATACTGAGCCATACCGAAAAAAAAAATCGTTACGCTGTTCTTAGTTTACTTTTCACCATGAACAATTACATTCATAGCCAGCCTTGCACAGCCCAGAGGACGCTACGAGGCTTTCATTTTTTCTTTTTTTTTTTTGTGCCAATATCGCCGAAACCGGCTGCTAGAGAGGCGACAGAAATGACACGCCATTCCTAACGACAGTGGCTTACTTTTCCACATTGCTCGTCTGAATGTTACGCACTGCGCTTAGACGAGATCGAGCTTCGCAATTATTCGCGCTTCTGATATCGATCGCGAACGTGCGCAGCCACACGCAGAGCCCGCGCACTTTCACAACTCGGACAAGTGTTGTCTCGTGATAAGCGATCGAAAGCACACGCGGCGAACGTGTACAGCGTCTCTCCAGTTTTGCTTGCGCCACTCGCTGCGCATGCGCTACGCTGTGTGTTCTGGCGCTGCTGTCAACTATGAAAAAGGCTTCAGCGCAAGGCTATGGTGGCTAAAAGGCCACCATAAGCTTCAAAACCAAGACCATAACCAAGACCACCATAACCTATGGTGGCTAGAAGGCCACCATAACATTCTAGCCACCATAGCAAGGCCGGCACGCCGCAGAGTTTCAATTGTAGATGGCGCGCAGGTTTCGCTTAAACTAGTGTTCCTGTATATGCTCCCGCAGGGAGCAGAGTTGCGCATACCTTTTCCGGCGCCGCTCGCACCGCTATTGGCCGAGCGCGAAAAATGACGTCAAATGATCCGCGCTGCTGCGAAGCCAACTTTACGGGCGCATCGCCAACTCATGCGAATTTGTCGTTTCCGTCAGTGCCATCGCCATTGCAATCAGCGGACCGTCGATCGTGCGTTGAGAGGAGCAGCTGCGGGTTTCAGGTACGGTATTCGACGACGTGAAGTCAAGGACCTTGGTGAAGTGATACGAAACACATCGTACTGGCACTTGTATTCCAGTATGACGGGGTGCGGCGCACCACACTGCACAAACCGCACGGAAGTCAGCCATAGGAGTAAATGCTTCAGCCAAGCAAACTAGCTGCAGACACACTGATACTATAGTGAGAGTGTTGTTGCTAACAAGTCTGGGCTTCTTGAGTTTGAATGCACCCTTCAGAGTTTAAAATTGAAATGAATAATATGTACCTCTCTCGTCAACCGCAATTTCTGAAGAGCTAGGACATCGTTGCAGAAAGCACACAAGGGAACAAGGATAAAACGGGTGCTAAGTTGGCATATGCATATTTAGCTCTGGAGCTGTGATAATTGTAATATATTCATTCTCCGTGTGAAGTTTTGAGAACAGTAAAATTGATTCTAGTCAATGTATTGTCTTGAAGTGCACAGGCTTATTTATTTTGTTAACTAATTGCTGCCATAGAAGCTAAGCCGCAACAGTATGTGTGCTAGCTTGTGAGCATCATGTATCGGCCAGTGGAACAAAAACTTGTCGTTCATTTAAACACGCTAGAAATCTACGTTGTGCTTTGGTGAATGCTGTTTCCTGTGGGCGGGAGTGGAGTGAATGCACTGTTCAATGACGTAGAATTTCCTTGCCTCTGATGCGATAGGTCACAAAGCTTTGTAACCTGGCTTTTTGGCCAAAAGCTGCTTCAGTGATTTCATTGATTTGATACAGTGTCTTCAACTACGGGCTTTTTTCCGAGTGGTAAGAGATCAAGAAAAATGTGTTGTCAGATTACAGTCTGCACTGTGTGAATAATTACTCTGCAAGTTTGCCATCTTGATGTGATTAGTGCAATAAAAATAACCTACTCTTAATAGCTTGTTGCCTTTCCAGTTTCTTTGAATTCTGCCCCCAAGGTTCCAAGAACCAGCACACTTGGCCTGCTGCCAGCAGCCGTTCATGCATTCCCTTGTATGAAATAAATTTGATCTAGAAGCTCTTGCATCTTGAATCTTTTTCTACTTGCAGATTTGCTGCTACTATATAGCTGATTAGTCTGCGGTATGATTGAATCGTAAAAGCAAGCTTTGCTTAAAATGTGCGCATGTGAACATTTGAAATGCGCTTAAATCTGTGTCTGCACCGCATTTATCGAAAACGTGCAGCTGTTGTGAACGATGGTTAGTGATAAATGACGCTCTGTTAACGGTCACTGACATAACTGCAGGCACAATAGCTCTCTTGGCGACGGTCATTAATCGGCTGGTTTCAACAGCCAAAATGCGCTTAGTGTCCACCTTACGTGTGTGGAGTTTTAAACACTCTTTAAAACATTTCTTGCTTTCTGACAGTGATAAGACAACTTCATATGCATGCTGAAAATCATTGCACCGCGTTTTGTGGCAACGTACTGCGCGTTTGCGAGCGAACTTTGGAGCTGTTCGAGCCACGGGAGTATTTTATTTTGGGGAATGGAAGGCGGTCCTACCCCCTATTTGTACGTTCGTGTGTGTTTTTGTATATGCGTGTTTACATAGGTACATACAAGGTTTCGGTTGGTTGGAAGCCCACCCCCTACGACTGCACGAATGACTCGTTTGAGCATAGCCTGTATTAAGAAGTGCCCTTTGCTAAGCGCCTGCGAACAATTGGCGCTTGTAGCTCGCGACCACTAGAGAAAAAGGCGGAACACCGCGCGGCATTTGGCTCCTGCGCGCACCAGGAGTGGCTTCGCTGCAGAGCTGGATCACGACGGCGGACCTATGCGCAACTCTGCTCCCTGCGGGAGCATATACAGGAACACTAGCTTAAACTAGCTCAAACTGCGCTGTGGGGTGCTGCCTATTCTACGCATCCTTTTAACGACGCGCCGCGCAGGCTATTCAAAGCGATTTAGGCCCAGCGCCGCGGCAAGGTACCAACTGCGCATGCGCACTCAGGCTCCCCAGGAGCGGGCTAAAGATCGCTGCAATACGACTACGAGAATGCAGTCGCTGCCGACACTTACGCGGCAGGGACAGAGAGCCGAAGAAAAAACGAAACGTACAAGACCGTCGCGTGACAGCAGGCGCAACCTCGGCATGCGTAAAAGCGCGTCTGCAGGCGTGCAGGACTCATCGCTCGTTCCGTGACTCGACCGCGCTGTACGTAACTGTGCCGAGACGGAAAGGGCAGCGACTCCCCACTGGCCGCGGCTCATTTGTAAGGGAGCGCTTCTTCTTCCTGGGGGGGCCCTGCGGCAGAGGGCGTCGCAACTTATGGCCTCACACCCGCCGGCGGACAGCGGTACTTTGTTTTGCCAGTTATGGGCAAAAACGAGCAGAACGCGACACTGCTGCGACTGCGCGCGCGGGAGAATATTAACCGCACCGCGCGGGAAAAAGGGGGGAAAGGAGACCACGCGCGAGGCCGTCTTACCAGTTCCGAGCCAGACAGGCGTGCAATCCGCGCGGTTGCAACCCCCCTTCCCCTCGATCGCCTTCCCCGAAGTGTGCGGCCCCATCCGTCATTACTGCGAGATGAGCGCTGCAGGAAATGAAATTGTGCGCCGTCGCGATTTACGTATAGGCGCGCGCTTTACGTTGTGTGGGACACTTTAATGAGACGAGGGGCGATGGATACGACACGGAGAGAGAGAAACAATCGCTGGACATTTTCGCTTCCTTCTTTCCACGCGCTGTCGTACGATTCGCACAAACCACTCGTCCGCCTCGTCGGAGCCTCAATTACGCTGCTCGACGTGAACGTGATTGCCTATATAAGGACTGAAAGTTAACTGCAGTGACAGCGTCGCCCGTCACAGGCACCGAAAGCGAGTCAGCCGCCGAGCACTTCGCCGTAATAGCGTATTTATCGCAGGCAATCAGCGCAGAGAGCGCACAAACCACAAGGAAACGCGCACATAGGATTGTTCGTTCAGTTAGTGCATCTTCGCTGGTTGCCCGACATGGATTATTATTATTATTATTATTATTATTATTATTATTATTATTATTATTATTATTATTATTATTATTATTATTATTTGTTTTGTACACATATACAGATATACACAGTTTA